>NC_133455.1:28555125-28872458 GCF_048565385.1 Saimiri boliviensis | reverse complement strand
GGGGATGGGATCGCGCGGGTGATGGCCTGTCGGCGGGGACGAAACCATTGCGCCTGGGGGGAGTAGTGTGCGTCCCGGGGAAGGGGAGATTTATATTTTAAGGCGAATGCGAGCTGGCGGGAAGGCTTTTCCAAACCCAGGCAGGTTCGTGGCGTTTGCGGTTTCCACTCGGTCACACAAAGCGTCAACATGTGGTAGGTGAGACGGGCGCCTGTCGGCTGGGGTTTCCGTCCTTTTGCTCTTTGTAGAGACAGTTTGCAGACAGAGAAGAAAATGGTTATTGCATCGTTTCTTACAGAAACTGTCTTGAAATGCAGGACGACAACGTGATGGGTGGATTGACAGGTCCTTGACAGCATTAAGAAAGTGTAACTGGAATGCTTCTCCAGGAATTTTCACACCATTTAATCCTCAGAAATCTTGAGAGATTGGCAAAACACTTGGGGTCTCCACGTTTTACAAGTGGGGAAAGCAAGGCTCAGAAGGATCAAGTGGCATGTCCAGCTGGACACAGACTATTAAATGGGGCGGCGGCGACCCCAGGGCTTCCTCACTGTCTCAGGCGGTACAGGATAGTGATTAAGAGTAGGATTCAAACCCCACTGCCTGGGTTTGAATCCTGCCTCTGCTACTGAGTAGCTCCTTGGGCTTGGGCAAGTTTCTGAGCTTTTCTGTACCTGTTTCCCTGTCTGTACGTTTGGCCTGGTAATACCTACTTATAGAGTGGTTGTAAAGTTGAAATGTAAATATGTGTGAACCAGTATAGACATGTTAGCTACTATTATTACCATTAAACAGCTATACTTTTGAGTGTTGGTGTAATTTATGTCTCATGAATGGGCCTCATGTCAGTGTAACTGGAATCTGTATTCTCAACCGAGTTCAACCCTTTGTGAAATTTTACCATTTGTTCCTAGTCTCATCTGTAGCGTTGCGTATTGCTTCAGGATTCTTTTTAAGAAAGCACCAGGTAGACAGAGTGTTCTTAATTTTGCTCCACGGTTTCAAATTTCAAGGAAACATTGAAGTTGGATTTTGGCATTCAGTATAGATGCAGAGTTCAAAGCAAGATCAAATTGGAAGGTGTTCTGTGAAAGTTGAGATAAATGTATATTAAGCTTCTTAATTGAAGTTTTTCTGAATTCAGGATTCACCGGAAAGTAGGACGTTTAATTTTAGCGGGGCCGTCCAGTGATTTAACCCTGACCGGAACTCAGACATTTATATCTAGCCTTGAGGCCATATTTTCAGCTAGTGTGCAGATTTGCCGGGGTCAGAGTCCAAGCTTTATTGTGAGTTCTAGCCTTTGTCAGAATTGCAGCAAGTCATGCCTAACTTGCAAGGGAGCCACCCGAGGGCAATCGGTGCTTGCAGGGCAGGGACGGAAGCCCCGCCCGCCCCCGGTGCATTTCCCGCCGGGCCGCCGGGGAGGAGGACCTCACACGCTCCGCTCTGCTTTTGTGCCACAGAGGACGGTCGGGCCCTGGAAGGAGCGCTCTCGGAATTGGCCGCGGAAACCGACCTGCCGGCTGTGTTTGTGAAACAGAGAAAGATAGGCGGCTATGGTCCAACCTTGAAGGTAGGAGAGAGTAACATGTCTTTTTAAACGGGGGATGGGCTCCTGGAGCCCAGCGTGGTCACAGCTTGCCTTTTAAAGCCAGCGTGGATGTGACCCTCCGGAGGGGCGCAGCGCTGGAAAATGACGAAGAAACGCTCATGGGCTAGCGCATGTGTTAATCGAAGTTGATCAGACAGACACATTTCACATCCTGGGAAACTTGAAATTTCTATTTTTATCTTTTAAAATAGCTGTTAAAAAACGTCCTTTTTTCCCCGTTTCCCCTTCTTTCCCTCCCAGTTGTAAATAATTTTTTTGGGCAGCAATGTCATCTGCTAAATGTTGTTTAGGGAAGTCCTGAGAAAAGGGGATCAGGAAATGCTTATCTTTGTTATCACGGCGGCCCGGAATCTTCCACTTAATTCTCTCGGGGTAGGCGGACCCGGAAACCCCAGGCTCTGAGGAGACCAACCAGGAATCTCTTGGGGTGACTTCGTTTTCCTTCAGGTGTCTCTTTTTTAGCCCAGAGTTAACAGTTGGTTGGAGGGAAAGGAAGAAATTTTCCCTTTGGCTGGTAGCAAACACCGTGGAAATCCTTCCTTAGACCTACGCCACTGAGGGATTTATAGCCTCCAATGTTGGAAAAATGCTTGGAGGCTGGGTACATGTTTAAGGGAACAGGACACCTGGGTGATATTCTGTATCACCTGTGGTAGATTACCACGTTAGAAAACCTCCCCTAATGTCATCACCACGATCCATCTGATTTTTGCCCTTATCCATTTATATCTATGTAATTTTTTTTTTTTTTGAGACGGAGTTTCATTCCTGTTGCCCTGGCTAGAGTGCAATGGCGCCATGTTGGCCGGGCGCCATCTCGGCCCATCGCAACTTCTGCCTCGCGGGTTCAAGCGATTCTCCTGCCTCAGCCTCCCGAGTAGCTGGGATTACAGGTATGCACCACCATGGCCAGCTAATTTTGTATTTTTAGTAGAGGCGGGTTTTCTCCATGTTTGCCAGGCTGTTCTCGAACTCCTGACCGCAGGTGATCTGTCCACCTCGGCCTCCCAAAGTGCTGGGATTACAGGCGTGAGCCACGGCGCCTGGCCTATATCTCTGTAATTTTTAAGAAAGGAAAACATTGCTTTCTTAGAAGTAAATGTAAAATACTTGAGGCCTGCATTAAATGTAAAAATATATTTAGTTGTGTTGCAGCCTTAGGAAAAACACTAATAATTTGAGTTTGCATTTTTTACTTTGTCTTCTAAAAGTATTTTATTTATTTTTGACATAGTTATAGGGAATGGATCTAGGCTTCAAACACAGCAAATTAATGGAAACAAATTAATGGAAATACAGAGGCTTTCCCGATTAGTTAAAATATATTGTGTTACCCAGACCTTTAGTTTGCAGATAGAATGAGACAACGATCTATTATATTAATATTCCTTGTTGGCCGGGCACAGTGGTTCACACCTGTAAACCCAGCACTTTGGGAGGCCAAGGCAAGTGGATCGCTTTGAGCTCAGGAGTTCTAGACCAGCCAGGGAACATGGTGAAACCCCGTCTCTACTAAAAATTAAAAAATTAGCTGGGGCGTGGTGGCGCATGCCTGTGGTCCCAGCTACTCTGGGACTGAGGCAGAGGCTGGAGAATCGCTTGAACCTGGGAGATGGAGGTTGCAGTGAGCTGAGATTGCACCACTGCACTCTGGTCTAGGTGACAGAATGAGACCTTGCATCAAAAAAAAAAATGTATCTATCTATCTATCTATATATCTATATATATATGTACATATGTATATGTCTTCCTGTCTGATTATTCTGTTCTTTTCACCTCTGCTGTAAGTTTACATTTACAAAGTTATATTGTAATTTGATCTTTACGTCATCGTACTGATGCTCCTGGTTTTAATGGCATTTAGTGGAAAAAGAGTCATTCTGGGCCAGGTGAGGTGGCTCACGCCTGTAATCCCAGCACTTTGGGAGGCTGAGGTGGGCAGATCACCTGAGGTCAGGGGTTTGAGACCAGCCTGGCCAACATGGTGAAACGTCATCTCCACTAAAAATATCAAAATTAGCCGGGCATGGTGGTGCATGCCTGTAATCCCAGCTACTTGGGAGGCCGAGGCAGGAGAATCATTTGAACCCTGGGGCGGTGGAGTTTTCAGTGAGCTGAGATCACACTACTACATTCCAGCTTGGGCGACACAGCATGACTCCGTCTCAAAATAAAGAAAAATAAAAAAAGAGTCGTTCTGTTTTATAACCTTTGGCATTCACTTAATTGATTTGCTCTGATGTTCTGATTTTTTTTTTAATTAAAAACTTTCTTTTCTTCAGAGGTGGGGAGGGTTCTCACCATATTGTCCAGAATGGTCTTGAACTCTTGGGCTCAAGTGATAATCACACCTGGGCCTCCCAAAGTGCTGGAGCTCCAGGTGTGAGCCACTGTGTGTGCCGGCCTGATCAGATGTTTTCAATTCCATATGATCACAGTAAATTTCAGACATTTAGTGAGGTACAGTGCCATGAATGTAAAGCATACCACCAAGAACACTTTAAATTATTTAGCATATTTCTTAAGTAGACTTATTCTACTTTGTGCCATTTTATTTATTTATTTTTTTAATGAGTGCTTAGCACTTTTAATAACTGCTAAGAAATGGAAGAAGAGAAACAGCAAGGTAAGGACTACAGGTTTGAAAGGTCTGTGAGCTTTCAGCCAGTTATTGCCCACATTTGGGGCCAAATGGTGGGTTTTGAAAATCTTTTTTTTTTTTTAATTCTTTGTCATAAACAAGCTTTAGTATTTTTTCTTTTTTGCGGGGGTTGAAAATCTTAAGGGAGCCTTGGGTTTCAGTGGAGAAAGGCATTTATTTAGTGGAGAATTGTGTGCTTATAGTCCTAAAGTCCACACCTTTAAAAAGGTTAAGATTTCATACTTTAATTGCAAGATAAACAACAGAAGGAGCTCTTCAAAATGTCCACTTTTCCTTTTTTTTCTTTTTTTTAAATATTGTTTCTTCCTCATCCCCTTTTCCCTGAATAAACAACAGCAGCAAAACCTACCTTGCTGGCTGGGCGCGATGGCTCAAGCCTGTAATCCCAGCACTTTGGGAGGCCGAGGCGGGTGGATCATGAGGTCAAGAGATCGAGACCATCCTGGTCAACATGGTGAAACCCCGTCTCTACTAAAAATACAAAAAAATCAGCTGGGCATGGTGGCGCGTGCCTGTAATCCCAGCTACTCAGGAGGCTGAGGCAGGAGAATTGCCTGAATCCAGGCGGCGGAGGTTGCGGTGAGCCGAGATCGCGCCATTGCACTCCAGCCTGGGTAATAAGAGTGAAACTCCGTCTCAAAAAAAACAAAAAACAAACAAACAAAAAACCTACCTTGCTTTCACAGTGAGTGTAGAAGGCAAGGGAGAAAGAATCCTGTTGGAAGAAATTGGTGAGCCTAGGTGACTCCCTTGTTAAAGGATGAAGGTTTTCCAAAAGAGTGTTCCATAAAAGTGTAGTCTCCAGACCACCTGCTCAGAATCCCCTCGAGTACTCATTAAACATGAATGCTCAGGCTTTACCTGAGTTTTTTTTGACGTAGACTCTGGAAGGAGGTAGGAATCTGCCTTTGTTTTTTTTGAGATGGAGTTTCGCTCTTGTTGCCCAGGCTGGGAGTGCAGTGGCACAGTTTCTAGCCCACTGCAACCTCCACCTCCTGGCTTTAAGTGATTATCCTACCTCAGCCTCCCAAGTAGCTGAGATTACAGGCATGCCCCATCACACCTGGCTAATTTTGTATTTTTTTTTTTTAGTAGAGACGGTTTTGCTGTATTGGCCAGGCTGGTCTCGAACTCCTGACCACAGGTGACCCATCCACCTTGGCCTTCCAAAGTGCTGGGATTACAGGCATGAGCCACTGCGCCCGGCCTCCTTTCATTTTTTGAGACAAGGTCTGGCTCCATCACCTAGGCTGGAGTGCAGTGGTGCAATCTCCACTCATTGCAACCTCTGCCTTCTGGTCTTAAGCTGTCTTCTCACCTCCCAGGTAGCTGGGACTACAGGTGCACACCACCACAACCAGCTTACTTTTGTATCTTTTGTATAAAGGGAGTTACACCATGTTGCTCAGGCTGGTATCTAATTCGTGAGCTGAAGCCCTGCTTTGGCCTCCCAAAGGCATGAGCCACCGCACCCAGCCAGGTCTCCATTCAGTTCTAACTTATAAAGTTTCCGGAAATCAGAATCTGAACTGAATAGACATCAGGAAATGAGTGGTAATTGAGTAACTCTCCATCCATCCCCATTCTTTTTTTTTTTTTTTTTTTTGAAATGGAGTTTCGCTCTTGTTACCCAGGCTGGAGTGCAATGGCGCGATCTCGGCTCACCGCAACCTCCGCCTCCTGGGTTCAGGCAATTCTCCTGCCTCAGCCTCCTGAGTAGCTGGGATTACAGGCATGCACCACCATGCCCAGCTAATTTTTTGTATTTTTAGTAGAGACGGGGTTTCACCATGTTGACCAGGTTGGTCTCGATCTCTCGACCTCGTGATCCACCCGCCTCGGCCTCCCAAAGTGCTGGGATTACAGGCTTGAGCCACCGCGCCCGGCCCTTTTTTTTTTTTTTGAGATGGGGTTTCACCATGTTGGTCAGGCTGGTCTTGAACTCCCAACCTCAGGTGATCTGCCTGCCTTGGCCTCCAAAGTGCTTGGATTACAAGCGTGAGTCACTACGCCTGGCCCCATCCCTTTTCTTAACTACTCTTTACTTCAGAGGCTACTAGAACTTGACAGAAAACACAATTTGTTTTGTTTTTTTCCTCTGAAAAAATCTCTTCCTTTTTGTAGGCATAGTAATTTATTTACGTTTGGCTTGATTAAAGTTGAGGCCTGGCGGGGCTGGTGGCTAACGCCTGTCATCCCAGCACTTTGGGAGGCCAAGGCAGATAGATCACAAGGTCAGGAGATGTAGACCATCCTGGCCAACCTGGTGAAAACTCTCTCTACTAAAATACAAAAAATTAGCCGGGCGTAGTGGCACGTGCCTATAGTCACAGCTACTTGGGAGGCTGAGGCAGGGGAATTGCTTGAACCCAGGAGGTAGAGATTGCTTGTGATTGGAGTGAGCTGAGATCGCGCCACTGCACTCCAGCCTAGTGACAGAGCAAGACTGTCTCAAAAAAAAAGTTGAGGCCTGAGAAAAACTGGAGGACTGTTTTGAAGTTGAGGGAAGTGACAGGTTCTCTGGCCTATGTTAGAAGGAAGTAAGGGGTTAGGACTACCAAGTTTTAAAAGAGTCTTAGATTGTTAGAACTGCAAATAAATGTATTTGGTGCTGGTGTTAGTGGAATTTTACTGGTTGTAGAGTCATGTTGAGACCCTCTTCCCACTTTTACTAAGTGACAACACAAACTTCTTTTTTGCTGTGTATCTCTTCTTTAACAGGTACATCAAAATTCTGGTGGTACAGGCTTCAGATTTTTTGTCACTTCTCCTGTTTACTCACCAGCACCTGACTGTTCTAAGCATCAGCCTCTTGCCCCTATTTACTTTTGCTTAGACCATTTCATTAGTCTTTAACTGGCCTCCCACTTCAGATTTCCCTCCTCTTCCAGTGACATCTTCCTGATTGCTGCTCACTGGCCCCAGATCTGCATCCGAAATGAAGTGGGAGCTCCTTAGCTTGGTATTCAATGCCCTCCAGGGTCTAGGCCCAACCTGCTTGTCTGGTTATCTACTGCTCTGCTCCCTCACTTACGGGAGGCTCCTGGGAATACCATTAAGGCTGAAATATTTCTCCCTACAATTTTCTTCCTTGCTTCTATTCTTTATTTCAACACCTATCTTCTCTTCCTACCCCAATCCACCTTTCTAACTGCCTAACTGTTCAGAATACAAGACCAAAGTTTTACATGCCTTTCCTCCTCTGTTCTCACGGCACTCTCACAAATCTTTACCTTTGGAAAAGGAGGAATCGCCAATGATAGTTTTTTTGGCTTATATATTGAGGTCAGAGAGCTAGTCTTATTCTTTTTGCTTGTGCTCCTAGGCATAAGTTAGAGTCCAGCAGATATCTAAGTGAATAGGCCTTTTAATGATTGTAACTTTCATTTATTGAATGCCTATTATGTGCTAGACTCTAAATGCTGTAATAGAGAGGCTGGGCGGAGTGGCTCACGACTGTAATCCCAGCACTTTGGGAGACCCAGGCGGTTAGATCACCTGAGGTCAGGAGTTCAAGACCAGCCTGGCCAACATGGTGAAACCCTGTCTCTACTAAAATTATAAAAATTAGCAGGGTATGGTGGTGCATGCCTGTAATTCCAGCTACTTAGGAAGCTGAGGAAGGAGAATCGCTTGAACCAGTGAGGTGGAGGTTGGAGTGAACCAAGATCGCACCACTGCAGTTCAGCCTGCCTGATGGGAGTGAGACTCTATCTCAAAAAAAGAAAAAAAAAAAAACTTAGTTGATTAAATCATCACAACAGTCCTGTGAAGGAGGTGGTATTACCAGGTTTACAGATGAGAAATGAAGGCCTTGAGAATTTTTTTATTTCTTAAATAGAGTTTCGCTCTTGTTGCCCAGGCTAGAGTGCAATGGCATGATCTCAGCTCACCAGAACCTCCACCTCTCAGGTTCAAATGATTCTTCTTTCTCAGCCTCCTGAGTAGCTGGGATTACAGGCATGCGCCACCACGCCCAGCTAATTTTGTATTTTTAGTAGAGATGGGGTTTCTCCATGTTGGTCAGGCTGGTCTCAAACTCCTGACCTCAGGTGATCCACCTGCCTCAGCCTCCCAAAGTGCTGAGTGAGGCCTTGAGAATTTAGGGAGCTTGCCCAGATTACACAGCTAGTTAAGCTGCAGAGTCAGGGCTGGAACCTAGGCCTGCTTGCCCGCAAAGCTCACTCTTGTGTACTCATACTTCTGGCACTTGGCTTTATGTTGTTGCTATTAAGATACATGCTTGTGTCCTTGATAAGATTGTGTGGTGTGCTCATGATTCAGGGTCAGGCCCATGCAAATCTTGGTATTCCTTGCATAGTGCTGGCATATGGCAGGTGTTCATTCATTACATGCTTGCTGAATGAACTTCATTCTTCTGTGTCTACCTCCACCTTCCTTTAGGAGAAGAATGATATATTTTAGTATCTTCCATATATGGAAAAAAATTTCTTTAGAGCCAGGGTCTTGCTCTCACCCAGGCTGGAGTGCGGTGGCACTATCATGGCTCACTGCAGTCTCGACATCCTCCTAGACTCAAGCAATCCTCTTGCCTCAGCCTCCTGAGTATCTGGGACTACAGGCACATACTGCCACACCTGGCTAATTTTTAATTTTTTTGTAGAGATAAGGTCTTTACAAAAGACTTTTATTTGGCCTAGGCTATTTTTATTTTTTGAGATGGAATCTTACTCTGTCACCCAGGCTGGAGTGCAGAGGCACGGTCTCAGCTCCCTGCAACCTCTGCCTCCTGGGTTCAAACCACTCTCCTGCCTCAGCCTCCCGAGTAGCTGGGACTACAGGCATGCTCCACCACACCCAGGTAATTTTTGTATTTTTAGTAGAGACAGGGTTTCATCTTGTTGATCAGGCTGGTCTCAAACTCCTGACTTCGTGATCCGCCCGCCTCAGCTTCCCACAGTGTTGGGATTACAGATGTGAGCCACTGTGCCCAGACGGCTTATTTTTTAATACCTAGTGGCATTCAGTAAATATGTGTTGAGTGAATGGATGGTGGTAGGGCCGAAAGAGACTCACTTAAAGGATTTAGCTCTAAGGTATCTGTTTTTATTGAAGACGAACTGACTATCAGGAACCAAGCTCTAGGTTGTTCAGAAGAGATTCTAGGCAGCATATTGGAAAGCAGTTCAGAATGAAAAGCTGTATGACAGCATCATTGTCTGCCTTCAGCATTTTATGCAGATGTGTCCAGGTCAGTTGGGAAGGAAGTCACTTGACATCTATTTAGCTAGTATTTATTGACCACCTGTGTTGACCTAGGCACTATCTTTGTAATCTATAACACAAGTCTGTAGAGCAATAAAGCGAGGTACTTATTTAAAAATTGATTTGTCAGACTGGGCATGGTGGCTCACACCTATAATCCCAGGCAGGCGGATCACTTGAGGTCAGGAGTTTGAGACCAACCTGGCGAACATGGTGAAACCCCTTGTCTACTAAAAATAGAAAAAATTAGCCGGGTGTGGTGGTGGGTGCCTGTAATCCCAACTACTCAGGAGGATCACTTGAACTCGGGAGGCAGAGGTTGCAATGAGCTGAGATCAAGCCACTGCACCCCAGCCTGGATGATACACATTTATTTTATTTTATCAAAAAATAAATAACAAGTGCTCGTATATGATTTTGTTTTTGTTTATATGGCAGAGTGAAACATCTGATAGACCCATGTTAGAATTGCTGAAGAAAGTAAGTGGAAACTAATAATGCAGATATTTCCATCTGATCCCTTAGTGAAGTTCCTTGAATCCTGCGTCCTTTAGTAGCTACATACCCAGTGCTTTCTTACTCTCCCTGTCTATCAAAATAACACTACTAGTCATTGTTGTCATCTGAGGTGTTGTGGAGGCTCTTGCAACCTTAAAGGTTCTGTTCTTTTCATCTCACACCCTTGTTTATATTCTTGAGGCTTGGCAAGTCAGCCAGCACTGGGTTTTTAAAGTGTCATTAAGTATATGATTTGACCACAGAGCAAGGGTGGAGGTTTTATCTAAACCAAAGTATTTCAATTAAGTGGGTCCAGATTATTTAGTGAGACTCTTTTACTTCTCTAATAATAATGCCATCTTATTTGAATAAAGTAGTTATTCAAAGCCTCTTTTGGTTACTAGATTTAAAAGAATCTGCTGAAATCTAAGGAGCTATTCCTGAGAAAAATGCACATAAATAATTTTGTATATAAACTCATTCTGTCTGTGGATCTGCTTAACTATACACACTTTGAATAGTTGAAGCCTTAGTAAATTTTTTTTATTTTGTTATATGGGAAATTTCTTTCCACCAATATTTGTTATAGTGGAACATATTCCTGTGTTCCTCCTTAGTGATTTAACCTTTAAAATATTTTTTCTGGGACTGGGCATGGTGGCTTACACCTGTAATCCCAGCACTATGGAAGGCTGAGACAGGTGGATCACAAGGTCAGGAGTTCGAGACCAGCGTGCCAAACGTGGTGAAACCCCGTCCCTACTAAAAATACAAAAATTAGCCGGGCATGGTGGAGCACGCCTGTAGTCCCAGCTGCTCGGGAGGGTGAGGCAGGAGAATGGCTTGAACCCTGGAGGCAGAGGCTGCAGTGAGCCGAGATTGAGCCACTGCACTCCAGCCTGGACGACAGAGTGAGACTCAGTCTCAAAAAAAAGTTTTCTGTTCTTAAAGCAACATTCAGAAGTGAAACTACTGGTTTGTATACAGTTTTTTTCCATTTGCTATCTGTGGGATTATTTGATATATTAAGTACTTACTCAGTAGTTGAAAACACTGTCAGATACATTATTTTCATTTACTATAGTAATTATATGGTTTAAATACAGTTGTCCATTGGTATCCTCAGGGGTTGGTTCCAGGACCTTTGCGAATACCCAAGTTCATACATACTCAAGTCCTAAAGTCTACCCTGTGGAGCCAGCATATATGGGAAGTTAGCTCTCCGTATTCACAGGTTTCATGTCTCGCAAATACAGTATTTTTTTTTTTTTATTTCTTACAAGCTTTTTTCTCTTTAAGGAGCAGGCAGAGTTGGGTAAATGCTGTATTTTTTATTGCTTTTGGTATAAGTGGATCTGCACAGTTCAAAGCTGTTTTGTTTAAGGGTCAACAGTAGTAGTGTTCCTGTCTTACAAATGAAGATGCTGGAGGCTGAGAGGTTAAGCAAGCTGGCTAAGATAATACCAAGAGCTAATAAGCCAAGACTGGAATAGAGATTGTCTCTTCCCACAATCTGTGGTCTTTTCAGAAACTAATTTTCATTTAAAAAAACATACAGATATCTTTTTTCTCTAATAGATACCTGTCCTTAGCAAAGTTTACTTTTAATAATAAAAAAACAAGAAAAACAAAGTATATACCTACAAAAATAACTTTAAAGAAAATTAAGATGAAAGAGAAACTATCTAACATCCTGCTACTCTGGCAAATTAGACTAGGACTTTTACCACATTTCTTTACGACTCAATGTTAAAACAGAAGCCCTGGTGGTGTGAAGGGAAAAAAGCTGCTATGAAAGAAGGAACAGAAAAGTTTAGGGAGGTAGCTGATAGGATAAGTATATATGTTAGAGTGTAGGACTCAAACTTGACCTGGGTTTGGCTCTAAAAAGTCTCTTAGAAATCCGTTTGTTATAGATAAGTCCTACAGCAAAACCTCACTGGAAAAAAATATACTCCATGTGACATCTTCCTTTATTTGGTTACAGGGAGACATGTGACGTTTGTCATCCATGTTATCACGTTTGTGTTGTGCAGTATGGGTTGTGGGAAAGAACTTAGGAATGCTTGGAATTAACTTAAACTAGAAAAGGGACTGAAAAATAATATAGGAGAAAAGATTGAAGAAAAGAGGAAAGGAAATGGAGGGTTGTAATGAACCCAGGGTAGTTGAGCAAAGAAAGAGGAAAAAGGGCAAAGAGGGGAGCTAAATGATCTGTGAGGCAACTGAGTCTCATGGTTGCCTGAACTAGTCTATACTGTGGGAAGAAGTAGACTCTACTGATTTCTTTGAAGTACCAGTGCACTTCTTGCTTTCTATTCCTAGTCATAGACAAATTTACCAGTAACTTGAAATTATGTAGTGCAGTTTCTTCTTTTTAAGCTGCATTTAAATAATTATTAGTAGCACTTGGACCTTAGGTTAGAGAATCACTGTTTAATGATTTAATTTAAAGATTTCACCAGCACGGAAAACGCATTCTTTATATGATTGGGGAAAATTATTAGATTTGAGATTGTTTTACTTTGTAGCACTGTCTAAAGGCAGATTTTTAAAGGTGGCATATAATACAAGTCTGCCTTTCTTAGGATGATTGAAGTTACATGTTGTTAAAGTTCTTGGGGAATCTAGCATAGAATGCATTCAGCCCTGTAAATCACAACTTAATAATGCTTGCCTTGATATGCTCTGTTGCTCTGAGGAAGTTGTGTGGGCTGTTATCTCCTGAGAAATCCCTATAATGGTATTAGTAATACTTTATAAGTAGGTTGGGAGAATATAGTTTTCTAAGGCATTTTGAAATTCTTAGATGAAAGGCTCTTTATGTGGCAAATTGGTGTCAGCCTGTTTTCCTTCCTCTGAGCCAGGAGAAAGTAGGCATCATAGGGTGGGAAGGGTTGGCTTGTCTTTCAGAGTTCTTTAATAAATAGCTTCTGTTGAATTTAAAGTGGATGTCAGAAGCTCCCAAGAATATTGTTCAGTGTAAAAGCAGACTTTTTGGGATTTGGGTCTTGGAATGCCTTTTATTTTTTTATTTTTTTGAAACAGAATCTCGCTCTTGTCCAGGCTAGAGTGCAGTGGTGTGATCTTGGCCCACTGCAACCTCCGCCTCAAATGATTCTCCTGCCTCAGCCTCCTGAGTAGCTGGCACTACTGGCGTCCCCACCACACTAGGCTAATTTTTGTACTTTTAGTAGAGACGGGGTTTCGCCATGTTGCCCAGGCTGATCTTGAACTCCTGATCTCAAGTGATCCTCCCGCCTCAGGTAATCTGCCCGCCTCCTTAAGTGCTGGGATTACAGCTGTGAGCCACCGAGCCTTGGCATTCTTAACTGTATTTTCATCTAAGATTTAAAACAGGTTTAGGCCGGGCGCGGTGGCTCAAGCCTGTAATCCCAGCACTTTGGGAGGCCGAGGTGGGTGGATCACGAGGTCAAGAGATCAAGACCATCCTGGTCAGCAAGGTGAAACCTCGTCTCTACTAAAAATACAAAAAGTTAGCTGGGCATGGTGGTGCGTGCCTGTAATCCCAGCTACTCAGGAGGCTGAGACAGGAGAATTGCCTGAACCCAGGAGGCGGAGGTTGCGGTGAGCTGAGATCGCGCCATTGCACTCCAGCCTGGGTAACAAGAGCGAAACTCCGCCTCAAAAAAAAAAAAAAAAAACAGGTTTAAAAACTAGTTTGTAATTTGCCAGACTTGGGAAAGATACAGTCCTTTAATGATCCTGGGTCTCAACTTATCTTTCTCTCATTTTTCCTTTATTTCAGAAGAGGGATAAGAACTGACTTTTTCTGAAAAGCAGTCAACTTTTACTTTCACTATATAGGATTACTTCCATGAATCTGTTAACTTAATCTTTGCTGTCAAATAACTTGCGGTAGATGCTGGGACAATTTTAAATCTATTTTAATTTGTACATTCAGTACATCAGTCATCCATGTAAAAACAGCTATGTTTGGAAGATCTAAAACCCAGCTTTTGTTCTTGAGAAGCTAACAATGTATATAATATATATGTACACCTAACCATAATGCATCATGTTTTTTGAAAAATGCAGGTATCTCCCAGAATTACCCCTAGTTAAAAAAATAATTGTGAGCAAATGGCAATATAAGGATTTTGGAGTAACTTAATACCACTAGATTTTGCTCTTTGTGCATTTGCAAGAAAGGTTCTGCAAATGCTTAAGAAACACGAACAAGTCTAGATGCATAAAGGAAGGTAGGGCTAATTTACTTCCTCGTGCTATGAAACTGCAATTGGACAGGTGCAATTGTGGGTGTCCTTTTTTTTTTAAGGTGTACTATTGCAGGCTTGAAAAGCTGTTGATCCTCATGGGTTGGTTGGGTGCATGTTCTCTTTAAAAACAAGATGTATTCATTCCCATTGTTGAGTATACTTTGCTACTCGCTACTGGTGAGACTGATAAGCGGATATCCAAAAAGTTTGGATACCAAATTAACTGCACTTGAGTTTCCAGTGACCCCGTTAAATTAATGGGTAAATTTTCCAACGCAGTGTAGTCACGCAATTTATAGATTAAGCTTTCATATCCTTAGATTGTATCTGAAGTCTTCATAGCTTTGCTCACCTTTTAGGGTTCAGAGTTACTACCCATTCAGAGTCTGTGGCCTTTAGCTGTTGGCAAGCTTCTAAGTAAACTGCTCTTTTGCTGAGATCTGCACCCGCTCTATTCTTCCACTCCTGGGTGGTGGAGAGCCAAAGTTCACTTGAGTAATGCGCGTGCCCAGCATCCACTAACCCTGCAGGGGTTAGCACGGATACTGGCAGCTCCCCCCACCCCCATGGGATGTTGGGATTTGGTTTTGAAGAGGACCTGTGAAAGGAATTACCCGATCTATATTTGTATAATGAGTCCAGACACCACCTTGCAAAATAATTGAGAATTCAGCCTGTTTATAGTGGAGTTTCTGCTTTTCACGGCCCTTGGCCTCACCGGCGGTTTACAGTCCACCCAGATTTAGTTCACAAAAAAAAACCGTAGGTCGACCTCACTGCAGTGTATGATGGCAGCGATGGTTCTAATGCGCAGGACCTTTAGTCTCCTCAACAGTTTTGTCCAAATTTGTCCAAAAGTGTCTCTTTAAAAGTGAGGTCATCCAGTCGGTAAACGCTTTGAAAAAGAATAGCCGTTCCTTGAGCGGACCTTAGTCGCGTGCGGGGTCGACGCTCATTGTAGCGTCCGTTCGGATCGCGGGGCGCGGGCCTGTGTGGGAGCGCCTCGGGGCGGGGCGGGGCGGGGCGGGGCTGTCCTCCCGCGGAGCGTGCTGGGGCCCAGCGGCGGGCCTGTGTGGGAGCGCCTCGGGCCGGGGCGGGGCGGGGCGGGGCTGTCCTTCCGCGGAGCGTGCTGGGGCGCAGCGCGCCGGCCTTGGCCGCTAGTGCGCATGCGTGGGCGTCCTCTGCTCCAACTTCCCACGCGAATTTCCACGCGCTGGGAAGTCCGTTACCTGAGAGAGACCCATGGCCAGCATGTCGGAGGAAAAAGCTTCCCGGAAGGGAGACGAGGAGGAAGGAGAGGAGCAGCTCGCGATCATCCCCGGTAGCGAGTTCGCGGCAAGGCAGGCGGCGGAGGAGGGAGCGCCCACGAAGATGGAAGTGGCGGTGAGGGCGGCGGGCTGCTCCGACGACCTCAGCTCCTGGGAAGCCGACATTGACCCAGTGCTCTTGGAGCTCGCCGCTGACGAGGAGAAGTGCCGCAGCATCCGCAGGCAGTACCGGCAGCTCATGTCCTGCGTGCGGCATCACCGGGAGGACATCGTGAACTCGGCGAGCGACTCCTTAACCGAGGCTCTGGAGGAAGCCAACGTGCTGTTCGATGGCGTGAGCCGAACCAGAGAAGCGGCGCTCGATGCCCAGTTTCTTGTGATGGCTTCTGATTTGGGTAAAGAAAAGGCGAAGCAGCTAAACTCGGACATGAACTTCTTCAATCAGGTAGCGTTTTGTGACTTCCTGTTTGTGTTCGTGGGTCTGAACTGGATGGAAGGTGAGCCTGACGACTTGAGTGGCTGTGACGACAGGGTCACCCTTTCCTTCTGGGAGGCCGTAGGAAAGGAAGCAACATCCTGGATGGTACAAGCAGAAACGTTCCATTTTGTTTTCGGTTCTTTCAAGCCGCAGCCTTCTGCACCAAAGCCCCGACTGGAACACCAGAGAAGAGTTCGCAGAATGGAAGAAAATGGGAATATGCCCACGAAGTTGAGGAAGTTAGACCTGAGTTGTTACCCAGAAGCGACCGAAGAAAACGTAGAAAGGATTTTGGGATTGTTGCAAACCTACTTTCGAAAGTATCCTGATACTCCGGTGTCCTATTTTGAGTTTGTGATTGATCCAAACTCTTTTTCTCGTACTGTGGAGAATATATTTTACGTTTCTTTTATTATAAGAGATGGTTTTGCAAGAATAAGGCTGGATGAAGACAGGCTGCCAATATTAGAACCGATTAATACTAACCAAATGGGTGAGGAAAATGATTCCAATTGCCATGGCAGGAAACAGGGAGTTATATCTTTGACTTTACAGGATTGGAAGAATATTGTGGCAGCTTTTGAAATTTCTGAGGCTATGATAAACTCCTCAAGCTAAAGATTTCTTAGTATAGGATCCTTTCTATGTTTTTTTTCCTGAAGTTGTTTCAGAGAGTTAAATCTAAACTGAAGCACATATTGTATCTCTTGTAAGCTGAAAAAATATTTTCGGAAACATTGTTCTACTGTGCAGCGTATTTTTCTTAGTAATTTGTAAGACCATGATGTTCTGTTATTTAAAAAAAAATTCACTGGCATATGAATGAGAATGTTTTATTGAATGCGCTTTAAGACTATTTTAATAAAAAGTTTTGGATACCAAATTAAAGGATATTTGATAATTTACAAAACATAATAGTTTATGAAAACCAGTTATGATGCTCTGTGATAAGGTGTTGCTTCCTCTGTTACAGGGAACCAAGAGAATCCCAGAAAGGATTTCTTACCAGGTTGGGGAAAGAGTGGGTAAAAAACAAAAGTCAAAAAAACACCCCTGTCTGTAAGGCAGTGAATAGGTACCGTTATGACTAAAAACGTCATTGCAAAGAGGACTTAACATTTGTGAGTGAGGGCCGGGTAAGGTGGCCGACGCCTGTAATTCTAGCACTTTGGGAGGCCGAGGCTGCTGGATCACCTGAGGTCAGGAGTTCAATACCAACCTGGCCAACATGGTGAAACCCCCGTCTCTACTAATAATACAAAAGTTAGCTGGATGTGGTGGCAGGCTCCTGTAATCCCAGCTACTCGAGAGGCTGAGGCAGGAGAATTGCTTGAACCCAGGAGGTAGAGGTTGCAGTAAGCCCAGATCGAGCTGTTGCACTTCAACCTGGGCGACAGAACAAGACTCAAAAAAAAAAAAAAAAAGATTTGTGAGTGACTATCCATGTTCTAGTTTCTCCTGTTACTAGACTCAGCAAAAGTAGTATCTCTGCTGAGTAGTATCAGCTAAGCGCTGAAAGGTGAGTAGAAACACAAGGAAGGGAAAGGCATTCTAGGCAGGAGAATAACAAGGTCAAATGCATGGAATTGTTAACAGCACAAGAGACCTGTTAGATTTATGGAAACACTATTATATTCGAATGTTAAGCTGGGCAAGAATTGAATAACTTCATCTATTAGTATTCTCAGAATATGTTTTTGTCTATTATACTTTGAACACAAAATCATTTGGTATCCATCCAGTTTTAGTTTTTACCGAACTTCTGCTCTGGTCCCTAGTGTCCCTTTGTTGTCTTTGCTAGTACACAGAATGTCCTTCAGAACCGTGGTGTTTCATCATGTAACAACTTTAAATATTTGTCCCACTTCAATGTTGCATTTCTTTTTGTTGTTGTTGTTGTTTGCTTTTTGAGATGGAGTCTGGCTCTGTCACAGGCTGGAGTGCAATGGTGCTATCTTGGCTCACTGCAACCTCTGTCTCCTGGGTTCAAGCAATTCTCTGCCTCAGCCTCCCGAGTAGCTGGGATTACAGGCGCCCACCACCACGCCCAGCTAATTTTTGTATTTTTAGTAGAGATGGGGTTTCACCATGTTGGCCAGGCTGGTCTTGAACTCTTGACCTTGTGATCCACCTGCCTTGGCCTCCCAAAGTACTGGGATTGCAGGCGTGAGCTACCGTCTGTGCCCAGCCTTATTTTTCTTTGAGACAGTCTCTCTTGCTGCCCAGGCTGGAGTGCAGTGGTGGGATCTCGTCTCACTGCAACCTCCGCCTCCTGGGTTCAGGCAGTTCTCATGTCTCAGCCTCTAGTAGCTGGGATTACAGGTGCATGCCATTACACCCAGCACATTTTTGTATTTTTAGTTTGAACAGGGTTTCGCCATGTTAGCCAGTCTGGTCTCAACTCCTGGCCTCAAGTGATCCTCCTGCCTCGGCCTCCCAAAGTACTGGGATTACAAGTGTGAGTGAAATTTTACGTTTCTTAACAGGGCTTTAAATGCTAGGAAACTGCCCTTGCTGAAACTAAAACATGTTAGTTCATCTAGATGTTCTTCACTTAGTGTAAAGCCATAAAGGCTTTTTTCTTTCTGTTGCTTGTAGTTGTTTTAAGAATATAAATTTCAACCTTATTTGGAGATTATTGCCAAGAATTTGGGTCATTAGGAAAACAACTTGAGAAGGTGCAGTAAGCATGCCCCATAAGCTTTTTTTAAAAGACGGGGTTTCACCATGTTGGTCAGGCTGGTCTTGAACTCCTGACCTCAGGTGATCTGCCCGCCTTGGCCTCCAAAGCGCTTGGATTACAGGCATGAGCCACCACGCCTGGCCGCCCCATAAGCTTTTTTACCCCAATTCCTATAGGAGCTTAATGTTTGGTAGTCGTGGAATTTTGCTGTTAGTAATTTAGCAAATGTTTAGGCATCTGTTATGCATAGCAGTGGCAAACTTTCCTACTAAGTCTGGTGGTACAGGAAAGGGAAATCCAAAGACAGACAAATGACACTAAGATTGAGATGAAGGATCTTCCATGTATGGGGATGAGGTTCTTCACCAATGATATAGTAGAGGTTTTAGCAAAAACAGAACTTTCTCATGAAACTTGGCCAATTATTTTCTAAACTAGTCATTCCTTCTTTCACATATGAAAAGAGTGCTGACCCTTGCTAGTGTCTACTATCCTCTGATTTATAGTAGCAGTCGTGGAAGCATCATTTGGTCTCACTGATCCTCACTTCAGCATGTCTCTACTAACCAAGTTCCTTGGGTTTTGCAGAGATCTGTTGCTGAAAGAAAAAGTACTCTCACTGACAGCAAAAAGATCCCGCCCCAGTACTTTACTGCCAATCAGTTGCTCTGTTGAATGCTTCAAGTCTTTACTAGGAATATTTGACAATGATGACTTGAAAGCATTAATAGAGAATCTGGAGACTTAGGAGAGGTAACTTTTTGGGTCTTCTCTAAAGTTAATAGCTGTTAAGATATAAAGTTAACCACTAGTGTTTTTATTTTTACTGGTTGACATGACACCAGTAAAATGATACGGTGTGATAGATTGCCTCATTTTTGAAATTAAAGTGACTGCTTACCTTGAAGAAATAAGGAGATTAAAAATATTTATAGTTTAAGAATCAAACTGCAAATTTGCTTGTTTCTTGATAATATAGATTACTTTAAATTTTGCAGGTTCAATAAACTGAAATGTAGGAAAATTTTTGTTGTTTTTGAGACAGGGTCTCTTGCTCTGTTGCCCAGGCTGGAGTGCAGTGGCACAATCATGTCTTAGTGCAGCCTTGATCTCTCAGACTCAAGTGAGTTGCTTGCCTCAGTCTCCTGAGTAGCTGAGACTACGGCCGCGTGCCACCGTGCTCAGCTATTTTTATTTTTTTTTGGAAGAGACAAGGTCTCATGTTGCTCAGGCTCATCTTCAACTCCTGGGCTTAAGAAATCCTCCTGCCTGGCCGGGCGCTGTGGCTCAAGCCTGTAATCCCAGCACTTTGGGAGGCCGAGGCGGGTGGATCACAAGGTCAAGAGATCGAAACCATCCTGGTCAACATGGTGAAACCCCGTCTCTACTAAAAATACAAAAAATTAGCTGGGCATGGCAGTGTGTTCCTGTAATCCCAGCTACTCAGGAGGCTGAGGCAGGAGAATTCCCTGAACCCAGGAGGCGGAGGTTGCAGTGAGCCGAGATCGCGCCATTGCACTCCAGCCTGGTAACAAGAGCGAAACTCTGCCTCAAAAAAAAGAAAAAAAAAAAAAAAAAAAAAAAAAAGAAATCCTCCTGCCTTAGCCTCCCAAAGTGTTGAGGATTAACAGTGTGAGCCACCACACCCAGACTAGGACAATATTTTTTTTTTTTTTTTTTTTTTTTTTTTTTTTTTTTTTTTTTTAGGACAATATTTTTAAGAAATATTTTAAAAGTATTTTCAGAATATTTTTATATAATCGAACTATTGAATGGTAGAACCACTTGCTGGTTAAGAATCTGGGCTCAGAGCCTCACTCTGTAACGTTCTAGTTATGCATTTTGGATAAATTATTTAACCTGTAAACATCAGGTTTTTCATTTGCCAAGTGGGAATAAGTTTACAGTAAGAAAGTAGAAAACGTTTGTGATATGTACTTGGAGATATTAATTACAGTATATAGTATAGTTGGAAAAGCAAGAGGTTTGTCATCTCTGTAATAGAAGTTGGGCTGAATTCTTGGCTTGTGGGCAAGTTTCTTTATTCTAAGGGCCTCTATTCTATATGAAATGGGAATAAACATCTGGCTGGAAAACTTTATTGTTAGGGTTAAATGAGATAATATATAAGAACATTTTTCTCATTGTAGACTCCATGTTAGTGGCTCACTCTCTAGATCAGAGTCAGCAAATTCCATGATGTCACCTCCCTCCATGATAATGGTTCATCTCTGTAATGGTTTATTTACTTTCCTTTGATTCTCAATGACTGTTTATCGTGGTTTTTAGACCCTTGTCCTAGGGGATGTATTACCAAGTGATTAGTAATGCGTTTATTCTACAACTGTTTGAGTACCCATTTTGCCAGTCACTGTTCTAGGCACTGGTGAAAGAATGGTGGATAGAACAGTGCCCACCTCTCATGGACTTCACAGTTTAGTGGGTATATTAGTTTTCTATTGCTGCTCTATCATACTACCAAACATTTAGTGGTTTTAAATGACACTAATTATTTTACAGTTGTGGAGGTTGTATGCTAAAAATCCAAATACATAGGTCTGGTTCCTTCTGGAAGCTCAGGCAGAATCTGTTCCCTTGCCCTTTTGAGCTTCTAAAGCCCACCTGCATTCCCTGGCTCACAATCTGTCCCTTGCTCTATTTTCAAAGCTGGCAATGCAACCTCTTCTGTCCTCACATCTCTTGGTACTATAATCAAGTCTCTCTCTGCATCCCTCTTATAAGAATACTTGTGATTACATTGGGCCTAGTGGGATAATCCTGGAAAAAGATCTCTCTAAATACTTAATCATTCTCCAAAGTCTCTTTACACATAACATATTAACTGGTTCTAGCAATCCAGACTTCGACCTTGGAGAACCATTGTTCACCCTATCATAGAGAAAGACAGCATATTCCTGTTAATGATGATAGCTCTGAAGAAAAGTTGCTTAGGCCGGGTGCAGTGGCTCATGTCTGTAATCACAGCACTTTGGGAGGCCTATACGGGTGAATCATGAGGTCAGGAGTTCAAGACCAGCCTAACCAACATGGTGAAACCCCATCTCTATTAAAAATACAAAGATTAGCTAGGCCTGGTGGCACACGCCTGTAATCCCAGCTACTCAGGAAGCTGAGGCAAGAGAATCACTTGAACCTAGGAGGCAAAGGTTGCAGTGAGCCGAGATTGTGCCACTGGACTCAAGCCTGGGTGACAGAACAAGACTCATCTCAAAAAAAGGAAAAGTTGCTTGGATGGAGGTTGAAGTGCTGTCTGGGAAGAAGGGTTAAGGGGAGGCTCCTTGAAGGAGGCATTTGAAATGTAATCTCTTTTTCATAAGTCATTCACCAGAATATAGTAATGCACTATGTAAGGTCAACCATGTACTGCACGAGGTCAACAGTAGACCACATACATGGTGGTGGTCCCATAAGACTAGGCTGTCACCTAGCGAGGTGGTAGTGCTCCCAAAGTCTGGGGCCACAGAGACGAAAGACAGGATGCCAGTCCTTGCAGAGTTGATGGGATTGTGTGATGGTAGCAGTGGGATTTCAGAGGAGAAGCACCCAACTCAAGGTGTATTAGTCCATTTTCACGCTGCTGATAAAGACATACCCAAGACTGGACAATTTACAAAGAAAGGGGTTTAATGACCCCAGAGTTCCACATCACTGGGGAGGCCTCCCAATCACAAAGGAAGGCAAGGAGGGAGGAGTAAGTCACATCTTGCTCCTGTTGGCGGCAGGCAAAGAGAGAAATTGGGCAGGGGAACTCCCCCTTATAATACTGTCAGATTTTGTGAGACTCATTCGCTGTCATGAGAATAGCATGGGAAAGACCTGCCCCATGATTTAATTACCTCCCGCCAGGTGTCTCCACCAACACGTGGGAATTCAGTTTGAGTGAGGACACAGCCAAATCATATCACAAGGGCTGTTAAGGAAAGGCTTCTAATTTAAGCTTGAAGGGCATGAAGGGGTTGGCGCGGAGAAAAGAGGACATCCCAGGTAGTGGAACAGTTGTATATTCTGAATGCTGCGGCAGTTCTGTTATTGGCGTTGTAAGAAAGAAAAGAATATTGGGAACTGAAGAGAACTTTGTTGGATAAAATGGAACTTCTGTGTTGGGATCTCTTAGTGTACTGGTTAGGGAAGCCCCCCGTCTCCACGGGAATGCCGTGGAAGGGTAATATGTTTGTACACTGAATAAAAGCTTATAACATCATGCTAGTCTGTTTGTATACTGGATCAAGATTTGTCAGGAAGAGGACATTTCAGGTGGAGATTGATGCAGGGAAGCTCAGCGGAGGACACCTGTAAAATATGTTCTAGCACTTCTAGACTTAGTTCCAGGCAATTTCCCTTCTTCAGGAAGTGGAGAATTAGTAACTTAAAGGGATTAGTTCCTACCAGCCACTATGCTAACATGCATTATCTTTCTTAAACTCAGCGATTTGATGAGGTCAGGAACCTGTTAGGTTCGTTAAGGATTAGGTGATTTGTCCAAGTCACCTCGCCTTTGAGTGGTAGAGCAAGTATTTTAACTCAGGTTATTTCTGAACCAGAGCCATGTATAATGGTAGGGGGACAAAAGTACAAATCTGGTAAAGGATAGAAGCTATGTTTGGGGGAAAAGTCAGGATTGCTTCTTCTGATTTTAAAAGGCTGCCACACTTGAATTGCTTTCTGTATTGTGCCCTTTTTGGAGGAGACTTGAGCAGTGTTTTACTAGGAATAGGGCTGGGGAAAGGGATTACCATGACAGACAGGTGGAAGAAAAGGAAGACTATTCAAGCATCAGCCTTGCCAACAAGTGACAAACGCCTACAGGTCATGTACTCATATTCTAAGCAGTGGTTCTCAAAGTGGATGAGGCCCTTTCGGGCATACTTTGAGGTCAGAATTATTTTCATGATACTATAATTCTCTTGGATGTGAACTGTGAAGTTTTCCAGAGGTTACATGACAGATGATGTTGCAACAGACTGAATGGAGAAACAGATGTGAGCTGTCTTTTGTTGTCAGACATTAAAGAGAATTGCAAAGATACAAAACAGTGCCATTCTTCTCACTAATTAAAAAAGTTTTTTTTAAGTAAAAATAGTCATGTTAACATTTAATAAGTGTATTATTATTATTACTATTAATTGAGATGGAGTCTCATTCTGTCACCAGGCTGGAGTGCAGTGATGGGATCTCAGCTCACTGCAACCTCTGCCTCCCAAGGTCAAGCAATTCTCCTGCCTCAGCTTCCTGAGCAGCTGGGACTACAGGCACATGTCACCACACCCAGCTAATTTTTTTTTTTTTTTTTTTTTTGTATTTTTAGTAGACACAAGGTTTCACCATGTTGGCCAGGATGGTCTCCATCTCTTGACCTCATGTTCCACCTGCCTTGGCCTCCCAAAGTGCTGGGATTACAGGCGTGAGCCACCGCACTAGATCTATTCTTTTTATTTTATTTATTTATTTATTTTTTTGAGACAGAGTTTCGCTCTTGTTACCCAGGCTGGAGTGCAATGGCGCGGTCTCGGCTCACCGCAACCTCCGCCTCCTGGGCTCAGGCAATTCTCCTGCCTCAGCCTCCTAAGTAGCTGGGATTACAGGCACGCGCCACCATGCCCAGCTAGTTTTTTGTATTTTTAGTAGAGACGGGGTTTCACCATGTTGACCAGGATGGTCTCGATCTCTCGACCTCGTGATCCACCCGCCTCGGCCTCCCAAAGTTCTGGGATTACAGGCTTGAGCCACCGAGCCCGGCCAGATCTATTCTTAAATTTGTTAATATTTTAAGTTTCTTCTCGATTTTAATTTCTAATATAGCAAATGGATAAAACCTACATTAACAAAAAAGCTCTCTGGACTCTCAATTTTAAAGCTAAGATTGTAAAGGAGTCCTGAGATGCAAGTTTGAAAACTTCTGTGGCATTCACCATGGTCAGCAGACATAAATTCTAGCAATTGTAATTGGAGGAGAATGGGGCATTTTTCTCTTTTCCTTACCCCATCTCTGTGCTACTTTCGTATACTTTCTGGGGGAGCTGCCTTCTACTATTTTATTTATATTTCAGGTGAGATACCACTTACATGGAACTGAATGACAGCACTTTCAAGTTTGGTTAAAATTTAAAAACAAAATGTTTAATTCTAAGGTCAACTGAATGCTTCAATTTCCTGTGTCTTACCAGTTTTACCTACAGTGCTTAAAAATGTTGAGGCTCATCCAGAGCTTTTTTTGTAAAATCTGTGCACTGGTTGACTTTAGTTTAAACCATGAGAACCCAGGTTAGGTACAGAATTTTAGTAAGGAACAGATTTTAAACATTGGTGGATGGAATATGTGGCTTTTCAGCATGAGGATACATTTTCTGGTATTTGTTCTAGTAGGTATATTGGAGGAGGGGGATTCCCAGAACTGTGGTTTTCATTTAGTCAACTGGTTATTGTGTTCTGTTACCATCTTTGCTACGTTCATGCAGATAAAATGAGGTCAAGATGAAAAATGATTATATGTTATTTTTCTAGCAGAGCATTTAATAGCATTTATTGGTTAACTCTTAAACCAAAAAAAAAAAAAAAAAAAAGGAAAGAAAAGAAAGAAAAATTCGTAGAATACATAAATGACTTTTTCAAAATCCATACACAGGTTATACAGACATAATAAACATTAACTTTATTTTTCAAAGACCAAAAAACTCTTAAAGCAGTAACTCATGCTCTTTGACACTGAGTAGAGAGTCACACTAGTTATTTGAAGCTTAGTTGATCCTTTCATCGAATGGCTGTTATTACCAAGTTGTTTTTCCCCCACAGTGCCTTGTGTTGAAGGAGGCGCCTTGGCCATAATGCCAGTTGATGACTACTGGCTGTGTTTACCAGCCTCTCATGCTAGACCTTTTGTGCAGACTGTCAGGGTGGCGCAGTCTTGTCCCCACTGTTGCTGGTTTCCAGGTGCTCTCCCTTCAGCCCCTGAGCCACTACGTGTGCCTGGCGTGCTGCCAGCAGGTAGCCACAGCGTTGTGCTGCTTCTGCCACATAGCTCCACCGCACCCCCTTCCACATCCCAGGAACCTTGTTCTTCTGCCGACCCCAAGCTCTGCCTTTCACCCCCTACATCTGATGGTAGGCAAGAGAGAAATGTGCAGTTTGGGCTGGTAAGTTTGGGGACTTTTTTTGTTATTAAGGTTAAGATTTGAGTTTTTTATGATACGGAGTCTCACTCTGTCGCCCAGGCTAGAGTGCAGTGGTGTGATCTTGGCTCACTGCAACCTCTACCTCCCAGGTTTAAGCATTTCTCCTGCCTCAGCCTCCAGAGTAGCTATGATTATAGGCACATGCCACATGCCTGACTAATTTTTGTTGTTGTTGTTGTTGTTGTTGTTGTTGTTGTTGTTGAGACGGAGTTCCGCTATCTTGTTGCCCAGGCTGGAGTGCAATGGCGCGATCTCGGCTTACCGCAACCTCCGCCTCCTGGGTTCAGGCAATTCTCCTGCCTCAGCCTCCTGAGTAGCTGGGATTACAGGCACGCGCCACTATGCCCAGCTAATATTTTGTATTTTCAGTAGAGACGGGGTTTCACCGTGTTGACCAGGATGGTCTCGATCTCTTGAACTCATGATCCACCCGCCTCGGCCTCCCAAAGTGCTAGGATTACAGGCTTGAGCCACCGCGCCCAGCTTAATTTTTGTATTTTTTAGTAGTGACAGGGTTTCACCACATTGGCCGGGCTGATCTCGAACTCCCGACTTCAAGTGATCTTCCCATCTTGGCCTCCCAAACTGCTGGGATTACAGGTGTGAACCACTGAGCCTGGCCTAAGACTTGGTATTTTAAAAACATTGTATTGTGCCTGCTAACAGCATTCTCAGTCGTTATCTCTTGTTAACATAGATTTTTATTTTTTTATTTTATTTTTATTTTTATTTTTTTTTTGAGAGGAGTTTCGCTCCTGTTACCCAGGCTGGAGTGCAATGGCACGATCTCGGCTCACCGCAACCTCCGCCCCCTGGGTTCAAGCAATTCTCCTGCCTCAGCCTCCTGAGTAGCTGGGATTACAGGCAAGCGCCACCATGCCCAGCTACTTTTTTGTATTTTTAGTAGAGACGGGGTTTCACCATGTTGACCAGGATGGTCTCGATCTCTCGACCTCGTGATTCACCCGCCTCGGCCTCCCAAAGTGCTGGGATTACAGGCTTGAGCCACCGCGCCCATAGATTTTTATTTTAATAAAAAGGTAGTATTAAATATATCACCAAAATACCATATTAAACCAATGTGAAATATGATCGATGGGTATCAGAATTAGTGGAATGAAAGGATTTTTTAAAAATTGAGAGTCTAACATCTAAGTTATAAAAGTCTGTTACTTGCTAAGTTTATGGAAACTAAATATAAATGATAAATATGGGAGACGTCATGCATATTAATGCAAATTAAAGGAATGAGCTTTGCAGAAATGTGCTTATTTAAAATATCCTACAAGAGCAGCAACTTTTACATTTAACTTTTCATACAGGTCAGTATCAATTGACAGTTTTGGTCTGAATTTCTAGATGTTACACTCCAGCTAAACAGTGTAGAAAAGTCTTAAATTTGGCTGATCTTTTAAAATTGTTATACTGAGATTGAGCTGTGACCATATTTACCAAATGCCTATCTTAGCCTGGAATCATAACCCACTCATTCTACCTTTGATTAGAAAGTAAAGATGATTGCTGAATTATATTGAAACATAGTACAAATGTTTTTAAAAACCTGGTTTAAAACCTAGTTTAAAAATTCTAGGAATAAAGGGCTTGATTTTGACCTAAGTTGGTTTACTTATGTAGAGGTATTATATGAACACTTCAAAGTAGTTAGCAGTGATGGTCTTTGGGGTTAATAAACGAAAATAAAGCAAGCAGTTCACCACTTTAAGGAAGGTTGAATATTTCTATCTGTATGCTGTAATTAATATAAATCAAATGACATCTTCCCTTTGAAAATTCCTTTTGTTTTTCTTTAAGGAAAGATTTTCTTACAAAGCTTTATAGAAATTCCCGATTCTAAGTTAAATTATTTTCTCTTCTGTTATTTCCCTTTAGGCTTATCAGGAGGGCAGACTTCAAAAGCTACTAAAAATGAATGGCCCTGAGGATCTTCCTGAGTCCTATGACTATGACCTTATCATCATTGGAGGTGGCTCCGGAGGCCTGGCAGCTGCTAAGGCAAGGCTCCTTGTGTTAGTGTTGTTTGGGTTGTGGTTAGAATATTGACTTCCTTGACAGGGTTATCTCTGTTCTCTGTGGAATTTATTTGATCCACTCTTGTGACATTTTGTACATTAACTTGGGCAGAACATGGACATGGTAAAGGACCAGTTTATAAATCACTTTTCCAGACTGAAGTAGGTGGTCCTTATATAAAAATATAGAGCCCCGTATTTTGGAACATGTTTCATTCACTTTTTAAGTTGACTTTTCAAAGATGATAAGGATGTTGTGTAAAAATGGTTTGAAATTAAGCAAATATGTTTCTTTTTTCTTTTTTTTTGGAGACTGAGTTTTATTCTTGTTGCCCAGGCTGGAATGCAATGGCGTGCTCTCCACTCTCCACTCGCTGCAACCTTCGCCTCCCAGGTTCAAGCAATTCTCCTGCCTCAGCCTCCCTCGTGGCTGGGATTACAGGCACCCAGCACTATGCCTAGCTAATTTTTTTGTATTTTTAGTAGAGATGAGGTTTCACTATGTTGGCCAGGCTGGTCTCAAGCTCCTGACCTCAGGTGATCCACCCGCCTCAGCCTCCCAAAGGGATTATAGGTGTGAGCCACTGCACCCAGCTCATATATTTGTTATTATTTTTATTTATTTATTTATTTATTTTTGATGGAGTTTCACTCTTATCACTCACACTGGAGTGCAGTGGTGCAATCTAGACTCACTGCAACCTCCACCTCCCAGGTTCCAGTAATTCTCTTGCCTCAGCCTCCTGAATAGCTGGGATTACAGGAGTGCACTGCCATGCCCAACTAATTTTTGTGCTTTTAGTAGAGATGGGGTTTCGCCATGTTGGCCAGGCTGGCCTTGAACTCCTGACCTCAGGTGATCTGCCTACCTTGGCCTCCCAAGGTGCTGGGGTTACAGGTGTGAGCCACTGTGCCCGGCCATATATTTCTTATTCTTAATTAGTAGCTGTCTTTTTCACTTGAATGATTTCTCTGTTCATAACCCCTCCTCCCCAATATAAAAAAGATGGAGAGCAATAGGGTTTCTTAAACCCATTTATTAAAAATGATTTGCTTTCTGTGTATGTGAGGTGATCTAATAACCACTAACTCTGTGGTCTAAGGGTGATTGGGAAGAGGATGTATAAGTAAAGAAGGTTAGGAGTGAGGCTCCTGGTCCTGAATCAAGATAAATTTCCCATGTGAGGACCCCTTGGGCCTGTCATCCTTTCCCAACAGGTTCCTTTAAAAGATGATGTGGTTATCCTTCCCTAAGGTGTATAGCTTGTACTGAATCAGTAAAGGGTAGAAGCTGCCCAAATTATGGGAAGACCAGTGTGTAGCATTGAAGTGGGGCTTTGCTGAAAGTAATTCAGGAATAATACCTGATGTATTTTACTCCAGTGATGGTGTATTTGAAAGACTTGTAGGTTCAGTTCTTTCAAATAACCTTTGGAGGTATAGTTGCCAATGTAAAAGCTTGTTCTGTTTCTCAGATAAAAGATACTCTGTTAAACAAACTTCTTTTTTTTTTTTTTTTTTTTTTTTGAGATGGAGTTTCGCTCTTGTTACCCAGGCTGGAGTACAATGGCGCGATCTCGGCTCACCGCAACCTCCGCCTCCTGGGTTCAGGCAATTCTCCTGCCTCAGCCTCCTGAGTAGCTGGGATTACAGGCATGCGCCACCATGCCCAGCTAATTTTTTGTATTTTTAGTAGAGACGGGGTTTCACCATGTTGACCAGGTTGGTATCGATTTCTCGATCTCGTGATCCACCCACCTTGGCCTCCCAAAGTGCTGGGATTACAGGCTTGAGCCACCGCGCCCGGCCCTAACAAACTTCTAACTCTTGTCTTTCCTCCCTAAAAATAGATTTGGAAATGTCATAGATATTGTCAACTTTTTCATGAGCTCCTCATGTGAAAATTTTAGGAAATCTTATAATACAGAAGAAAAACTTCTTCAGTATTCTTCCTTAGAAACCAAATTAGATTAAACTTTAAATTGCTTTTAAAAATATGACCTTATAGGATACAGGTTGCATTAAGGGCTATAGTGTGTCAGTAAACCTGCTTTTTCAGTGACTTGGCAACTTGCTTGGTAATGGCCACATTCTTTTTTCAGGTTATTGCTTAATCTGTTATTGTTTGAGTGGAATTTTGAAAGATAATTCTTTTTTTTTTTTTTTTTTTTTTTTTTTTTTTGGATAGAGGATTCTAAGTTTTTCAGCAGATTCTAACAATTTTTCTGCTATAATCTGCATAATTAAAAAATCTGCTCTCACAGCTATCTGAATATCTCTTAATTTTTGTCCTGGAGTTGAACTAATCATCATGGTGTATGAAATACCCACGTATTGATTGCTTGTTATGCTTTAAGCTCTATAGCTTAATAAAAAAAAAATAATGATGGATTTTTAACAGCCGAGTTCTAATCTGTCATGTTAACCTTTCCAACTCATTTTAATAATTTTGTTTTCCAGGAAGCAGCCCAATATGGCAAGAAGGTGATGGTCCTGGACTTTGTCACTCCCACCCCTCTTGGAACTAGATGGGGTGAGCTTTTAAAATACTCTAGAAGTGATGTTTTCAAAGCTGTTCTCCCGTGGCACTAATCTGACAGGCTCCTAAAACCTAATTGAAAAAATCAAAAACTATGTTAAAGAAAAACCAGCCCCGAAACATATATATCTTTTATTTGAGCTAAGTTAAAATGGATCAGGTTAAATGCTAAAAATGTAGGTTATCTAGCATATATAGGGGCTTAATAACTGAAAACATAAACTTTTCATATATAGATTTTTGTTTTAAATCTACCTCCTACATTCAACAAGAACTGGAATCAGATACCTTACTGCATAGCCCTTGCTGCTTCTGAGTTTTTGTATATTCCTTATTCATTTATTCAACACATATTTATTGAAGATTTATTATGGACCAAGGCAGTGACGGTAGCAGTGAACTTGGTACATTCAAAGTTCCTGCCCTTGTGGAGCTTATGTTCTAAGTGGGGAGACAAAAGATACGTAAGAACTTTAGGAATTGTGGTAAGTGCTGTTGAAAAAATTATATAGTGGTATAGAGAGGAAGTAGGTAAGAGTTTAGCTTTGAGAAGATTATCAAGTTAGAAGAGGCCAAAGAATGAGAGTGAGCCAGCTGTCAAAAGGTGAGGCAAAACCTCCCAGGCGGCTTTTCTCTTTCTCTGAAGATAGCACATAACAAAGGTCCTGAGGTAGGTAAGAGTCCTTCATGGTTGTGGCGTGGATATCGGGAGCTGGAAGTGGTGATGTGAGCTGAGACCAGAGAGGAAGACAGGTGTCACATTGAGGGCTTTGTAGGCCAAGATGAGGAATTTGGACTAATCAGCCATATAATTTGGACCAGATTGGACTAATCAAAGCATATCAATGAAACTTTAAAGACTCTAAGGCAGGGGAGCCATGTGGTAATATAAATTTTTTTTTTTTTTTTTGAGACAGAGTCTTGCTCTGTCACCAGACTGGAGTACAGTGGCACAATCTCCCCTCACTGCAGCCTCTGTCCGTGGGTTCAAGCGAGTCTCCTGCCTCAGCCTCCCAAGTAGCTGGGACTACAGGCACACGCCATGACACATAGCTAATTTTTGTATTTTTAGTAGAAACAGGGTTTCACCATGTTGGCCAGGATGATCTCCATCTCTTGACCTGTGAGCCACCGTGCCTGGCCATGATAATATAAATTTTGTTAAAGATTGCTTGATTGCTTGCATTAGAAGGAACAAAGAAGCAAGAAGTTCATATAAGGTGTTGTCACAAATTCTGATTCATCCGTGCAGCAGATATTTCATGTGTCAATTCTTTGTCAGACACTGCTCTTGGTGCTGGGTATTTCCCTTTTGCCGTGTGAGCTTACACTCCAGAGTGAAACTGGTAGCATTCTGCTCAGAGGACTTACTTTGAGTTGTATTCTTTCTTACTCCTGTCATTTTGGTCACCTGCCTGTGTTTTGCTCTAATGGAAATAAGCTGTTATCATATTCTTTAAGCTTAGGGATATGAAACCTTTTTTAGGGAGCAAGGGAAGTCATGCATCCTTTAAAAAATCAAGTGAATGCTTTAGGCCACCTTCTTTAAAAATGCTCATATATACCAACTTTTATATGTAGTTTAAGACCCACTACATTCTAATCATGCCCAGCATAACAACCCTTTTATCAGTTACCTCTGTGCCTAGATTCAATGGCAAGTACAGCTGCTGCTTGAATTACAATGGGACTACATCCTGATAAAAATCTTTGTAAGTTGAAAATGCATTTAATATACCTGACCTAGCGAACATCATAGCTTAGCTTAGTCTACCTTAAACATGCTCTGAACGCTTACATTAACCTAAAGTTGGGCAAAATTATCTAACACAAAATCTATTTTATAATAAAGTGTTGAATATCTCATATAATTTATTGAATACTGAAAGTGAAACACAGTATGGTTGCATGGGTATCAACATAAAGTAGAAAAATGACAAATCAGAGGTTGTCTGTATAGGGTTGTATACATAGGAAAATTTCAATTTCTGGCATCTTTATCAGCAGTCATTTAATTTTGAATCTTTGAAGTATGCAGAAATTGTGAAATCTGCCCCTCTTTGTTTTGTTTAAGAATGATGTTGCTGTGTTTGGTGTAAAAGGGTCTCTGAACTTAGGAATGTTGTAAAGATTTAGGAATAAATTTATATCAACATTATTGGCCACATTAAGCAAATGTAATACAATATTTCTTAGAATTGTAATAATTGTTGACTTTTTTTTCTTTGAAGGTTTGTAAGGCTTGGAAAGCAGGCTATAAACTGATTTCTCAATGTTGTTGTAGGTCTCGGAGGAACATGTGTGAATGTGGGTTGCATACCTAAAAAACTGATGCACCAAGCCGCTTTATTAGGACAAGCCCTACAAGACTCTCGAAACTATGGATGGAAAGTCGAGGAGACAGGTACAGGAGGGAAAAGCTACTCTTCTTTTTGTGCTTTTTGAGGGTTGAGCTGCAATCTTGTAATGCATCATCCATTTCTGTGAAGATAGCAAATAGTCTAGTAGTTTTTTGTTTTTGTTTTTTGAGACAGAGTCTCACTCTGTTACCCAGGCTAGAGTGCAGTGGCAATGGCATGATCTCTGCTCACTGCAACCTCTGCCTCCCGGGTTCAAGCAATTCTCCTGCCTCAGCCTCCTGCCTCAGCTACTAATCAGTAGCTTGGATTACCGGCACCCGCCACCATGCCCAGCTAAATTTTTGTATTTTTAGTAGTAACAGGGTTTCACCATTTTGGTCAGGCTGGTCTTAAACTCCTGACCTCGTGATCCACCTGCCTTGGCCTCCCAAAGTTCAGGGATTATAGGCGTGAGCCACTGTGCCCAGCCAGCCTAGTTGTTTTTATTGTTTACATTTTTAATAGATACAGTCACTGGAGTTACTCTTGATCAAGTATTTACATAGTTGTAATGGTAATAACAGATACTGCACTTGGACTATGGGGTTTCTATAGTATAAAATTAGAATTATTTCGAATATATTGTGATGTAGTGTTTGTGAGAAATCATGCAGTGTTTATACTTTGTAAGGAAGTACTAATTACGTTTGTTTTCTTGAAGCTGTTGCATTTTTCTCCATCCAAAGAAGTCTGTTTCACGAGCCAATATTTGTCGGGGGTGGTTGTTGTTTGTTGAGAGAGGGAGTAGTTAGACTTTGTTGGATTAAAAATATTTAGAGTACCCTAGATAACCTAGAAACCCTAGAAGAGTTGAAGAGATTAGAATTATTAATTTTAGAAAGTAGATTGCATTATCTATTAGAATAATAAGGTAAGACCCGGCATAGCTTCCTGGCTAATTTATGACATATGTCACTCTGTTATGAAGAGTGAAACTCCAGCCTCTATCTGATTGAGGTTTGAGACCTATGGATTATGGAGCATTTGAAGGAAAATACTCTAGCCAGTAGCCAGGATAAACTATTTTGTGGCTTTTTCAGGGTTTTAATTGTTTATTAAATGTAAAGATAAGGGATAAATACATGCTTTGAAAAATTTTGCTCTCACTCAAACTAGTCATGCTTCCTTTTTTGACACTTTGACTTTCTATTTAAAATCAATTGTACCTTTTTTTTTTCTTTTTGAGACAGACTCTCGCTCTGTCACCCATGCGCGATCTCGGTTCACTGCAACCTCTTCCTCCTGGGTTCAAGCGATTGCAATGGCGAGATCTTGGTTCACTGCAACCTCCTCCTCCTGGGTTCAAGCGATTCTCCTGCCTCAGCCTCCTGAGTAGCTGGGATTACAGCCACCTCTCTCTGTGCCTGGCTAAGTTTTGTATTTCACCATGTTGGTTGGGCTGGGTTTCACCATGTTGGTCAGACTGGTCTCCCAACACCTAACCTCATGATCCGCCTGCCTCAGCCTCCCAACATGCTGGGATTGCAGGCGTGAGCCATTGCGCCTGGCCTCATAGTACCGTTTTCAAGTCTGGAATCTTAGAACATCACAAACTTTTAAAGTTTTATAATGTTGGGATCACATTATTTGCTCAGACCCTTGAGAGAGACGGATATAAGAAGAAATTTTGTAAAACATTGATAATTGCTGCAGCTTAGATGATTGGCACATGTGGGTGAGTTGTATACTATTCTATTCTACTTTTAGTAGAGAAACAGCAAGTCCTGAGCCTTTCGTGGTGTTAGTAAACAGAGGCCAGGCAGGCAGGTTGGTCCAGGCTTCCTGTAGAACCATAACCACAGTGGCATCTGGCCAACATGGTGAAACTCCATCTCTACTAAAAATGCAAAAATTACCTGGGTGTAGTGGCGTGTGCCTGTAGTCCCAGCTCTTGGGAGGCTGAGGCAGGAGAATCTGTTGAACCCAGGAGGCGGAGGTTGCAGTTAGCTGAGATTGCGCCACTGCACTCCAGCCTCGCAACAGAGTAAGACTCTGTGTCCAGAAAAAAAAAATTATCTGGGTGTGGTGGCCTGCATTTGTAGTCCCAGCTACTCCGGAGGCTAAGGCATGAGAATAGTTTGAACCCTGTGAGGGCGGAGGTTGCAGTGAGCTGATGGTGCCACTGCATTCCAGTCTGGGCAACAGAGCAAGACTCTGTTTTGGGAAGCGGGGGTTGGGAGAAAGATTATTGAATAACAAAGGGTTGATTTTTATCCTTTGAAATTTAATATTACTTTAGTACCGTGACTTAAAAGATTAATTTCATTATGACAGAATAAACAAAACTTTTAAAAGTTCTCTGATAAGATATGAGAGTTTGGAGGGAAATGAGATAGACTCTTAAAATTCTGTCTAGATGAGCAGTCAGTGAATTTTTTCTGTAAAAGGCCAAATGGTAAATATTTTAGGATTCTTGGGCCACAGGTCTTTAGTAGCCAATTAACTCTGCCCATGTAGTGTGAAAGCAGCATTAGAAAATTTTGAAATAAATACACATGGCTGTATTTTAATAAATCCTGTATTTTAATAAAGCTTTATTTACAAAAAGGTGATGAGCTGGATTGGCCCATGGTGCTAGTTTGCCAGTCCCTAGCATAAACACTGTTAGTAGTGTAGTGACTCAGCAGTTGGCTATATGAGAAACTCTTGGATTTTCTTACAAATAGAGAATCCTAAACCTTAATATATTCCAGAAATCAGTAAAATTTGAGTTCATTTCTAGATAAAGAAGGAAAAAGTTTGTGTATTGTTACTTTAGTTTAAAATCGTTCGTCTGTCTTATATTTATTTAATTGTATTAGTCTTATAAAAGGGAAAGAATATTTGAAGATGAAAAAGTAACATACGTGCTCAAAACGGAGGATCCACCCTTTTAGATTGCCTTTTAGAGCTCTGCTTCTTGTATTTCACTTGTGTGGTTATTGAGAAATGATCTTTGCCAGGAGTTGAAAAGCCAAACAAGATTTTGTCTTATTTTCTTATACAGTTAAGCATGATTGGGACAGAATGATAGAAGCTGTACAGAATCACATTGGCTCTTTGAATTGGGGCTACCGAGTAGCTCTGCGGGAGAAGAAAGTCGTCTATGAGAATGCTTACGGGCAATTTATTGGTCCTCACAGGATTAAGGTAATTGTGTGACATCCTGACTTAGCTCTTTTTTTTTTTTTTTAAGCTTTAGTTGGAAAATGTTAAAGTATTATAGTAAAAGTAATAGCCACTGTGACCCAGACTATCCAGTTTGGTGATTTTGCTGTCATATCCAATGGGGCCTTGCGTGGAGGTGTGGTAAAATGTAAGCATACTGGACCGGATCACCTGGATTTGAGGCTTGGCTTTGCCTCTTAGTAGCATTGTGACTGACTAAGTCTGTTAAATACTCAGCCTTAATTTATCCTTTTTATTATATTATTGTCCTCATTGTAAGGATGAAATGAGACAATGTAGTGAATGACCTTTGTTAATATGAAGCTTACAATTCTGAGGAATGATTACTTAATAAGGTTTTCATATTGGTTCCTTTGTAGGCAACAAATAATAAAGGCAAAGAAAAGATTTATTCAGCAGAGAGATTTCTCATTGCCACTGGTGAAAGACCACGTTACTTGGGCATCCCTGGTGACAAAGAATACTGCATCAGCAGGTAAAGAAAAAACACAGGGAGGAAAAGAAAAACCCATCGTGGATTTTTGCTTTTGCATGTTTCTTCAAATCCACTTCGTCAATTTATTGGACTTCAGACAGATTTCTTTGCCACATTGTGCCCTCTCTGGAGGCTGGGGTTTGGGAGAAAGAGAGAAAGGAAAAATTATTTTAAAGGAGAACTTTTTTTTTTTTTTTTTTTGAGACAGATTCTCATTCTCTTGCCAGGCACCAGGCTGGAGTTCAGTGGTGTGATCTCAGCTCACTGCAACCTCCGCCTACTGGGTTCAAGCAATGCTCTCGCCTCAGTCTCCCAAGTAGCTGGGACTATAGGCACACATAACCACACCCAGCTAATTTTTGTGTTTTTCAGTACAGATGGGGTTTCACCATGTTGGCCAGGATGGTTTCAGTTTCTTGACCTTGTGATCCACCTGCCTCAGCCTCCCAAAGTGCTGGGATTAGAGGGATAAGCCACCGCGCCCGGCCAGGAGAACGTTTTAAATATTGAAAACTTGGTCATCTTGTTACACAGAGTTAGTAGCACTAACATACTAGCATATAGATTTATATTTACATTTGTATTTGAAATTTATATATGTGTGAGTATGTAAGTATATTTTTAAAAAGCCAAATGAATATTCACAACATTTTGTAAAATAAGTGTAATACGTATATACATTTAGATTTTGTAGAATGAGGAATCGTGTATTACCCTTTAACACATACAGAATGGCCTTTATAAGAATTAGAGGATGGCAGGCCATTTAGATTTATCGAACTCTAGACCCCACTGAATGCTGTTTGAATGGTTGCAGTGTCATTGTAGAAGGACCTCTTGAAACCAGTCAAGCAAGGAGAGGTTTTTCTGTGTGGTTTATTTTTGCCCATCAGATGAAAACACTGCTGACATTGTTCAGGAGCTTTCAATTATGAAGTCATTAAGACAGAGTGTTGGTAAATGTGTCCTCTTGAATGCCTTTTGCTCGGGAGTTTCTGATTATCTTATAAGTTACTCTCCTCCTTCAGGCTGTTTTCGGTATATGATTTTATCCTTTCCCACATGGTGGAAGAGGGAGAGGCAGGTCTCTGGGGCCTTTTTAACAAGGATATTAGCCCCATTCTTGAGAGTTCTGCCCTCATGGCCTAATCACCTTCCAAAAGCCCCACCCCTTAGTATCATTGCCTCGGGGTTTAGGATTTTAATGTATGCATTTTGGGGGTACATAAACATTCAGACAATAGCAGGCTCCCTTCCGATATTTTTAAAAAACTCATTCTTGGCTCATGCCTATAATCTCAACACTTTGGGAGGCCGAGGTGGGCAAATTACGAGGTCAGGAGATTGAGACCATCCTGGCCAACGTGGTGAGTAAAACCCTGTCTCTACTAAAAATACAAAAATTAGCTGGGCGTGGTGGCTTGTACCTGTAATCTCAGCTACTTGGGAGGCTGAGGCAGGAGAATCGCTTGAACCCAGGAGTTTCAGGTTGCATTGAGCTGAGATTGCACGGCTGCACTCCAGCCTGTTGACAAAGTGAGACTCCATCTCAAAAAAAAAAAAAAAAAAAAAAGCCAGGCAAGGTGGTTCACATCTGTAATGTCAGCACTCTGGGAGGCCATGGTGGGTGGATCACCTGGGGCCAGGAGTTCCAGACCAATCTGGCCAACATGGTGAAACCCCATCTCTATTAAAAAATAACAAAAAATTAGCCAGGCTTGGTGGCAGGTGCCTGTAGTCTCAGCTACTCTGGAGGCTGAGGCAGGAGAATCGCTTGAACCTATGCTAGGTGGAGGTTGCAGTGAGCCGAGATCATGCCACTGCACTCCAGCCTGGGCAACAGTGTGAGACTCCATCTCAAAACAAACCAAACAAACAAGAAAAACAACTCATTCTCTAATAATTCTTTTATTCTTATTGTATTTGTGTCCTGTATATTCCTAGCTCAACTAGAAGACTTTTGTCAGCTTCTACTTTTTATAGTCAGCTTTTATATTTCAAGATACTGAAAGTTTTTTGGTTTTTTTCTCCATGTTTGTTCACATTCTTGATAATAATTGGTTTCCACTAAGAAGAAGTAATACAGATTTTTCCACCTCAGAGAGAGCTGAATGGTACATGAGGTTGGGGGTTTGCATTTGCAAATCTATGATTTATTCCAAACAGTTCAAAATCATTTAGTGTGAAGATGAATTGTCCTAACTTACTAATATCAGGAGTTACACAGTTTGCTGTGTTTAGCTATGGATAGATTGAGCTACTACCAACGCAACTGAGTGGCAAGAACGGGTATCTAAGAAGTATAAAAACTTCTCAGGTGTTACACGTGTAGCTAGTAGAATGTTTATCATCCTGAAAGCATGTTCTTAGCAAAGTAAAAATGTGTACTTAGATTTAGTAATTATTCATATATGAACATTTATTTTTTCTTCCTCTCCCCCATCCCACCCCACCAGTGATGATCTTTTCTCCTTACCTTACTGCCCGGGGAAGACCCTCATCGTTGGAGCATCCTATGTTGCTTTGGAATGTGCTGGATTTCTTGCTGGTATCGGTTTAGATGTCACTGTTATGGTTAGGTCCATTCTTCTTAGAGGATTTGACCAGGACATGGCCAACAAAATTGGTGAACACATGGAGGAACATGGCATCAAGTTTATAAGACAGTTTGTGCCAATTAAAGTAAGTGGGTTTGCCTGTAGGTTTGTTGATTCTACATTCACGATAAAAGGCAAAAAGAGAGTCGAGTTGGTAGTGGCAGCATCCTTTCAGCATTATAAACCGGCGGAAATGCTGATTCCCCTACTATTGTGTATTGGTATACAAACTTGTACCTACCCAGCATCTAAACACCTATATAACTTTGTTCTTATTTATAGATTAATAATCTTTTCCTTTGGTTTTCTTCTCTTCTGTTTAATGCTTCCCTTTATGCATTCCTTTGTCATCTTTGGTCTGGTAATACTTTGTTTCTTCATATGCACCAGAGATTTAAATAAGAATTCAAGAATAGGCTCCCCCTGCACTCCCCGGCTCCCCGTAGGACATCTCCCCCTTGATATATACGATACAGTCTCAACATATACACTACGTACTTCTGGCATCCCTGGTAGAGATTATCACATTTATTTATGTACGCTAACCTTTTTTGCTCTTTTACTCTTTGAAAAGTTATAATAACATGCCAAGTCACACCTGGAACTTGTTAACATTATCACAATAGTTTTGACACATAAGAGTGACAAAATTGAACACTTAGTATATGTCTCAGACTAATAGATAGTTTAGTGCAGGGAAAATGGTGGGACTATTTTGTTAAGGAATTATAGTTGTCATTTTTTTTTCATCTCTCAATGGGTTAACTTGAGTTGTATATGTGACTATGAATCTCCTAATGCTGTTAGATAAGAATATGAACTTTGGGATCATCACGATCTAAATTCAAATACTGTTTTGCCAGTTTCTTGCTCTATGACTTTGGAAGAGTTACTTAACTTCTCTGAACCTGTTTCTTTTGTAAAATGAGGTTGATAATAGCATCTAGGAATTCTTGTAAGGATTGAATTAGCCAACACTTACAAAGTAATTGGAAAAGTACCTGGTAGAGAGTAAGTCTAAAGTGAATCTATCTCACAATATTGTTGTGGAGAGTAAGGCACAAATTTCCTGGAAGCTGTCAGTGATTGATTGCTGTAGCTGTTTTTAATTTTTACTTTTTTTTTTTTTTTTTGAGATAGAGTCTAGCTCTGTTGCGTAGGCTGAGGTGCAGTAGCCAATTTTCGGCAGACTGCAATCTCTGCCTCCCGGGTTCAAGCGATTCTGGTGCCTCAGCCTCCTGAGCAGCTGGGACCAGAGCTGCGCACCACCATACCTGGCTAATTTTTGTATTTTTAATAGAGAGGGGTTTCACTGTGTTGACCAGGCCGGTCTTGAACTCCTGACCTCAAGTGGTCCTCCCAGCTCAACCTCCCAAAGTGCTGGGATTACAGGTGTGAGCCACTGCATCTGTTCTGTAGCTGTTTTTTTTTTTTTAAGAGTAGAGGCATATATGCTATATTTGTAAGAGCTATGATTCGAAAACAACAGCTGTGTGTATATGCTGTACTGTTAGAAAATAACATCTTCCTATATAAATTTCTTAACATTTGGGGAGTTGTGGACCCCTTTGAAAACCTGGTGGACTCATCCTAGTAAAGTAGGGTTACCAGGGTATCTGATTCCCACAGGTAAGTTTTAAACTCTTGCTGTGTTCTAAAGTGACCGACTGGAAGGAACGTTCGGTGGAGAGTGGGAAGAGAGTACATTTTGGATAGAGAATGCAGTATGTGTACAGAGGCTCTGTGGGGAGAAATACTACTGTAGATACAAAAAAAGGCCTGATTGAAGCACAAAAGTGAATAAGGGTGGAGGTAGGATGAGGCCCTTATCATTTTCAAAGAAATCTTGAGCAGTGGACCAATTAAACTCTTCTCCAAGGATTAGGACATTTTAATTAAAATTAAACAGTAAAGACTTTTCCAGTATGTCCAAAGAAGTTTATTTAACTCTATAAGAAAGAAAGAGAATTCAGGAAGGAAATCTTTATTTTTTATTGATGTCAAATAAAATAACCCTGGACAGTTTTCTAGGTGAAAGAGTTTCTAAGTCATTGTACCTAGTCTGTAGGTTGTTGTTGACATCTATGTGTAGTGGGTTGGTATATTCATTTTCATCTGCCATCACTCAGATATTAGGGGTTGCTCATTTCCTTCTACATCCTTAACAACCAGAAGCAACCCCTGGTTCTGATAAATGCCCTCATTTCCTTGCCCACGCTGATATTTAAGACTTTCAGTTACCTGTATTACTATTGACCTGTTCTAATATCTATCCTTTGTTGTCAGTGAAAGCTGAGCATCTGTAGTCAAAAGAGAATCTCTGAATTTGGGCAACAGTTGCCCTCCATGGGATTAATCGTTCTGGGTGAATTATAAGATAGAATCCTGGGAAGAGCAGTAAGTCATTGGTTTGATTTTAGGGATGGTAGTGTGCTTTCCATACCTTTCTTTTTTTCCATACTTTACTCTGAATTTTTTTTTAAGACGGAGTTTCACCATGTTGGCCAGGACGATGTCGATCTCCTGACCTTGTGGTCCACTCGCCTCGGCCTTCCAAAATGCTGGGATTACAGGTGTGAGCCACCGGTCCCGGCCTTTTGTCTGAATTTTAGTGTTTGAGAACTCTTTAAAAGAAAGCCCCTCTAGCAGACAGCATTGAGCAGCGAAAAAGAAGGAGATAATCATTATCATCCTAATAATGTTAAGTGAGGGAGATGGGACATAAAAGACCTTTTTTTCTGAGATGGAGTCTGTGTCGCCCAGGCTGGAGTACAGTGGCTCCATCTTAGCTCACTGCAACCTCTACCTCTCGCGTTCAAGCGATTCCCCTGACTCAGCCTCTCAAGTAGCTGGGACTACAGGCATGTGCCACCACACCTCGATAATTTTTGTATTTTTTTTTTAAGTAGAGACGGGGCCTCACCGTCTTTGCCAGGCTGGTCTTGAACTCCTGACCTCGTGATCCACCTGCCTTGGCCTCCCAAAGTGCTAGGATTATAGGTGTGAGCCACTGTGCCCAGCCCATAAAAGACCTTTCAAGCAAGATTTTATATTTTAACTTTGAGTTAACCAGATAGAAGGGGAAGTTATGGAATCCAACTTGATAAATATTTTTACTACACAGCAAAATTTTGTTACTCTTAACAGGTTGAACAAATTGAAGCAGGGACACCAGGCCGACTCCGTGTAGTAGCTCAGTCGACCAATAGTGAGGAAATCATTGAAGGAGAGTATAATACGGTAAGGAATGGGCCCAGGTTAATACTTTACCAGAAAGCAAATATTGTGCTTATTGGGTATTGTTTAGGAACTTAAAATGGCTCTTAGGGATTTCCAAATGTACTGGTTCTATGCCCATTCTAAGACATCTCAATAACTTGTGATATTAAAATCTGTTTTGGTGGCCGAGCATGGTGGTTCACGCCTGTAATCTCAGCACTTTGGGAGGCTGAGGTGGGCAAATCACAAGGTCAGGAGTTCGACACTAGCCTGGCCAATGTGGTGAAACCCTATCTCTACTAAAACACAAAAGTTAGCTGGGCATGGTGGCAGGCACCTGTAGTCCCAGCTTCTCGGGTGGCTGAGGTAGAAGCCTTGTTTGAACCTGGGAGACAGAGGTTACAGTGAGCTGAGATTGTGCCACTGTACTCCAGCCTGGGCAACAGAGTGAGACTCCATATCCAAAAAGAAAAAATTGTTTTGGTATAGGGATGGCTTCAGATTTTTTCCACCATAATTTAAGGCAACAGAATTTTTTTTTTTTTTTTTTTTTTGAGACTGAGACTTACTCTGTCACCCGGGCTAGAGCGCAGTGTCACAGTCTCGGCTCACTGCAATCTCCACCTCCCAGGTTCAAGCAATCCTCCTGCCTCAGCGTTCCAAGTAGCTGGGACTATAAGCATGTGCCTATATGCTGGACTAATTTTTATATTTTTAGTGGAGATGGGGGTTTCACCATGTTGGCCAGGCCAGTCTCGAACTCTTGACCTCGTGACCCACCTGCCTCTGCCTCTCAAAATGCTGGGATTACAGGCGTGAGCCACTGTGCCTGGCCAGGCAACAGGATTTTTAAATGGACCAGAATTTCTGTCTTGTGTTCTTCCCTTTTATCTCCCCAGGCAACCACTTAAAAAATAATTTAGTCATAGACTATGATGTTGTTGTCTTTAAACTTGGATAGGTTTATTAAGGCATTACGAATTCTCTTTTTCTTTTTTTTTTTCTTCTTTTTTTTGAGACGGAGTTTCGCTCTTGTTACCCAGGCTGGAGTGCAATGGCGCGATCTCGGCTCACCTCAACCTCCACCTCCTGGGTTCAGGCAGTTCTCCTGCCTCAGCCTCCTGAGTAGCTGGGATTACAGGCACGCGCCACCATGCCCAGCTTATTTTTTGTATTTTTAGTAGGGACGGGGTTTCACAATGTTGACCAGGATGGTCTCGATCTCTTGACCTCGTGATCCACCTGCCTCGGCCTCCCAGAGTGCTGGGATTACAGGCGTGAGCCACCGCGCCCGGCCACGAATTCTCTTTTTCCTAATAAGAAGTACAAAATAACTTCTGCTATTTCATGTTCGAAGGATTTTTTTTCCTGAGGATTTAAATTTATTTAAACTCTTGTGTTACTTTTTAAATGAAATATTTATTTCTGGGTTTGATAAATGAAACCAGATTAGCTTAGTAAGCTGAGAAAAATATGATTAAATAATAAATGCAAAGTCTTTTTGTTGTTAGTCACTAATATATTAATAATTTTTCAGGTGTTGTTGGCAATAGGAAGAGATGCTTGCACAAGAAAAATTGGCTTAGAAACCGTAGGGGTGAAGATAAATGAAAAGTAAGAAAAAAAAATCTTTGTTATGTAATATTTAATGGTATTTCAGTTATTTACAGCATTGGCCAATTATAGAATTTTAGTGTTTTTGTTTGTTTATTTTTGACATAGAGTCTTGCTCTGTTGCCCAGGCTTGAGTGCAGTGGTGCAATCTCATGTCACTGCAACCTCTGCTTCCTGGGTTCAAGTGATTCTCGTGCCTTAGCTCCCTAGTAGCTGGATTACAGGCGCCCGCCATCATGCCTGTAATCATGCTGGCCAGGCTGGTCTCCATCTCTTGGCCTCTAGTGATCCACCCACATCCCACATCAGCTTCCCAAAGTGTTGGGATTACAGGCACAGAAAACTTTTTCTTCCAGTGGCATTCACATTAGTATTTCTGTTTGTTTTCTTTTTCCATTTTGGGGGATGTTATAATTTAGAATCCTCGCTCTTAACCTCTGTGTTGGAGTTCTTTCATTCTAAGAGATCTTAGAGTTTTCTTATTTCTTTGATTTTCAAAATAGTGTCCAGAGTTGTCATGATAAGCTTTTTTGTTTCTTTGAGCTGTTTTGTTTTATTTTTAATACATGAGCACATTATCCTCAGCTAGAGTCATGATTTTGGGCTTCCTTGGGAAAAAGGAGGATTTTTTTTCTCCTTAATTATGGTAATTAATGATAATTTTTAACTGAATAAAATTGCAGGACTGGAAAAATACCTGTCACAGATGAAGAGCAGACCAATGTGCCTTACATCTATGCCATTGGTGATATATTGGAGGGTAAGGTGGAGCTTACCCCAGTTGCAATCCAGGCAGGACGATTGCTGGCTCAGAGGCTCTATGCAGGTTCCACTGTTAAGGTGAGTGTTGTGCTTGTCCTCAGTAGATACTGTTGTCAATAATATTCCCAGTTCCTTATTTAGGGGGCAGTTGGGAAGTTTTGCAGATCTTGAATGTTTTAGTTATTTTGGTGATGGCATCCTAGATGTCCTTTATTAGCTGTATTCCAGACAAGATATTATTAAGGCTGCTGTACATTTGTGACTTTATTATGAAAATGGACATTCTTGGATTCATACTAGGAATAAAGATTATTGATTAATCAGGTTTCAGCACTATTGTTAAATAGTGTACTTCATATTCATATACTTTAAACAGTTGCATTTTATGTCTTTTATTATTGCCAATATAAATCAAATGTTCTAAGGTTTTTTTATGGCACTTATCTAGGCTATGAAAGGACTTGAGGATTTAGGTAATGGTGTCAGTGTGCAAAGTAACTGAAACCACTATTTCCTCTGTCAATTTTGAACTTTTTTGAAGGGTACCCTTTTTTTTAAGTTATAACTTTGCCTATTATAACACCTTACCTCTATTTTTAAACAGTGTGACTATGAAAATGTTCCGACCACTGTATTTACTCCTTTGGAATATGGAGCCTGTGGCCTTTCTGAGGAGAAAGCTGTGGAGAAGTTTGGGGAGGAGAATATTGAGGTGATTTCTCTTTTCTCCTACGTGAAATTACTACTTTAATCCTTCAGAATGTTAAAGTATACTGAAAAGTTGATAATAGTACAAAGAATTTTCATATACCCATTATCCAGTCATATATTACTAACATTTTGCCAATTTATTTTATACACTTTCAGTATTCTCTTTCTCTCTCTCTCTCTCTCTCTCTGTGTGTGTGTGTGTGTGTGTGTGTGTGTGTTTCTGTGAATCATTTGAGAGTAAGTTGAACGCTCCTTTACCCCTAAGTACTTATTGTATACTTCTATGAACAAGGGGATTTTCCTATATAACCACAGTGTAGTTAACTACTTTCAGGAGATTTAATATTGAGTAGTATTTTTATCTGATTTAACTTTCATTTTCTAGTTTTGTCAGTCAAGCCAATTGTATTTCCCTTGTAAAAATCACATTTATTGATTTCTCTTGATTAATTATAGGAAAGTGAATGCTCTGACCATTAGTACTACTTGTTTCTAGCATTACTTTCTAATTTGTACTAACTTTTCTGCTTATATTTTATCATGAATGAAAATGCACATGAAATACAGTATTCGTTCCTATAATAAAGATATACCATTCTTATAATCAGAAAAAAAATGTAAATAATGTGTGACTAATAGGCCAAGATATAACATGCTACTACCAATGCATGTAATAAAAAGATTATCTTGTTTGTTTGTTTTGAGATAGAGTCTCTGTCGCTCAGGCTGGAGTGCAGTGGCGTGATCTCGGCTCACTGTAACCTCTGCCTCCAGGGTTCAAGTGATTCTTCTCCCTCAGCCTACTGAGTAGCTAGGACTACAGGCGTGTGCCACCAACCTGGTTAATTTTTTGTAATTTTAGTAGAGACAGAGTTTCACCTTGTTAGCCAGGATGGCCTCGATCCCCTGACCTTGTGATCCACCCACCTTGGCCTCCCAAAGTGCTGGGATTACAAGTATAGGCCATCATGCCCAGCCTGTACTTCTTCTATTAAGGGGTGCTATACTATAATTTGTTAAGCCATTCTTTGATTAGCTTGTTTGCAGTTTTTTCATTATTATAAATAGAATGACGAACATCTTCATAATTCATTGTTTCTCAGATTATTTTTTGAAGATAGATCCTCCTATGAGTGTGTGTGTATATATGACATACATATATAATTAAATTTTGAAGTTTTTAACATATTTCATATTTCTTGATAGACAATATTCAGTTTTTTTTAATTTGCTTTTTTGTTATAGAATTGTAATGTGTTTGAGTTGAAGAAACTTTGAAAAATATAAGGGAAAGAGGAAACAATTACTCATGGACTTATGTCTGTAGCACAGCAATCTTTAGCAATTTGGGGGTCATTCGTTTAATTTTTTTCCTGTAAAATTATGATACTATGATATTGTACTTAAATTTTGTAACCCATGTTTATTTTTAAAATTATATTATGTATTACAGCATGGAAGAACACTACTTATGTCTATAATCAGTTTGCTTGTAAAAGGTAGCAAAACATGTTTTGCACTGATGCTAGCAGCTAGGGGAGAAAAAAAGTCCATTTGGTCATCCAGGAATTACATCAGTAGGGATGCTGGCCTTCCAGACTTCCTTTCTCCCTCTCTTCCTCCTTCCTTCATTCCTTCCCTGTCTCCTTCCTTCATTGCTTTTAGTGAATTATGCCAAAGGAGGAAATGTCTTTTGGAAGCATTAAGCAAGAGAACTAGGTAATTACTGTAATTGATCCTGGCACCTTACTTGTTTCTTGCCCAAGTTGTCATTCACATTGGGCAACAAGATAGTATTGAGGTTTGCGTATGTGTGTGTTTTCAGTGTAAGACAGCAGGTAATTAAATGGCTTCTTTCTCTCATTCCCTTGTTCTTTTTTGTTATGAGTTAGGGTGTATTCTTTTGAGGTTGAGATACACATAATTAAGGGATGAGCTTATAGCAAAGTGCCTGACAGCAAGGAGTTTAAGGTCATTTACCTTTTGACCAGATTCCTGTTTATTCCATGAATGTTATTGTTTAATGAAAGTCTACTTCGTCTCCACTGTCTTTCACCATATATAATGTTTGACAGACATACTGTTTAAAATAATATGTCTAAATTTTGCTTTTGTATTTTCTTAGGTTTACCATAGTTACTTTTGGCCATTGGAATGGACGATTCCATCAAGAGATAACAACAAATGTTATGCAAAAATAATCTGTAATACTAAAGACAATGTAAGTGCAATTCTCACTTAATCCTTTTCTAATAATTTTATTTTTACTTAGGTTTTTAAATTTTATTTTATTTTATTTTATTTTTGAGATGGAGTCTTGCTCTGTCCTCTAGGCTGGAGTGCGGTGGTGCAATCTTGACTCCCTGCAACCTCTGTCTCTCGGACTCAAGCAATTCTCCCGCCTCAGCCTCCTGATTAACTGGGATTAGAGATGCATGCCACCACACTCAGCTAATTTATGTATTTTTTTTTTTTTAGTAGAGAAGGGGTTTTACCATGTTGGCCAGGCTGGTCTTGAACACCTAACCTCGTGATTCGCCCACCTCGGCCTCCCAAAGTGCTGGGATTATAAGTGTGAGCCACCACACCCAGCTTTAGTTTTTAATATATAGCTTAGTTGGTCACATGGTGCAGATGGCATTCCTTCAGTATTTCGCCTGTCAGTCTTCTCAGCTAATAGATATCAGCAGCTGGCAATGACCTTGGCTGCACTGCCTGCCGAGCCCTCGTCTTCACTGGCACGGGGCCCTGCACTTAGTCAGCAGGCAGCCAAAACTTACTGAGAGAAGGAACCAAAGGCATAACTTGAGAACTTTCTGTTTGTGTTTATAAAAGAGAAACAATAAAGTCATCAACTCTCAAAATATAGTGAATAACAAAAAAGAGCAATGCACATTTGATGCTCAGTAACTGGGACTAATGAAAAACAGCTCTTAATTGAGTTCTAAGATTTCATTGCCTGCTGCTACATGTAACACTGGTCAGGTGTTATTACATGTAAATCTAATGTATTTAAGTGCTTTTTAGTAGTTCCTCCTGCAGATATACTTTATTTATACCATAAGGCCCCAATTGTCAGGGTGAATATGTGTAAGAGTACAATGTGCTATATATTCCAATACTTTTTTTAGCAGACACCCGTAAAGGCCTGTGAGCAAACTCTCTACCTCACAGGATTTATTTCCATACGTACGAAATGAGGGATTGGATAATTCATATTTTTTAAACTGTTTTGACTGCTGCCACACATTGTAACCTGGGACACAGGTATGCAGATACACACACTCTCGTTAAGTGATGTATTGACTCTTAAGAAAACCAATCTTTTTAACTTATCTGACACTTTTTAAAAAATGACCTCAGTAAAAGTATAAATGATGTTAAAGAATCTACATGTTAAAAGCCTAGTTAACTCAGATAATGTTTTAATCTCAAAATTTTAATATAATTAAGCCATGTATCCTATTTGGAAACTACTGTTTTAGGCAGTAGGACACTTACAGCTTGGTTTTTTGGTAGAACCCAGGGTTTTAGAAAACATTTTCCTGGATCCACGTGGAAAAAAAAAAGCTTCAAATGAATATACTAGGATAACCCATAATGAGCTACACAGTTAACATAAAAAACAATTGTATACATAGTTTTTCTTTTTAGGCAGATTTTCTTAAAAGTTTTTTATAATGGCATATATTAGATCTCTTTTGCTGCAGACCAAAGGAGAAAATGTCAGGATTCTCATTGGCAGTATATTAACTGCCCCGTCTGATTGAGAGACATTTATTTCAATTGCTCATAGCAGTCAGTGAAACCTTGCAGATTTCCTTCCTACCGAGCAAATCCATTTTAACCACATGTATTTTGTTCTTTTTTCAATGTTTCAGTTGTTCAAATGGCATTGCTAGTATAATGTGAAAAATAATTTTACTATCAATAAACCTGCCAGTAGTTGAGGTCATAAGTAGGGTGACAGTGTTTTCAGTGATTTTCATAGATAAAAGTAGTAATAGAGAAGATGAATATTTGTTACTGCTCTTTTGTCATGAGCTATCTGAGGTAAAAGCTTGTAGAACTTGGCTTTCCCTGGGGCGTGCTTTATTCATTTTGAGTCAGTCACTTGACTTCAGTGTCTAAATGTCCTTGATTCCAAATTGTACTTAGAATGTTTATTATCTCCTGGCTTTTGTTCTCTGCTATTTTTTTAACTTAAAATATAATAAAGATGAGGAAAGTACTCACCATCCAAAGTCAATGAATGTTAATATTTTGCTGTATTTGCTTCAGACCTTTTTTCTTTTTTCTTTTTTTTTTTTTTTTGAGACGGAGTTTCGCTCTTGTTACCCAGGCTGGAGTGCAATGGCGCGATCTCGGCTCACCGCAACCTCCGCCTCCTGGGTTCAGGCAATTCTCCTGCCTCAGCCTCCCGAGTAGCTGGGATTACAGGCACGTGCCACCATGCCCAGCTAATGTTTTGTATTTTTTTTAGTAGAGACGGGGTTTCACCATGTTGACCAGGATGGTCTCGATCTCTCGACCTCGTGATCCACCCGCCTCGGCCTCCCAAAGTGCTGGGATTACAGGCTTGAGCCACCGCGCCCGGCCCTAGACCTTTTTTCTTACGAGACAATCACATATGCAGTTTATAACAGCTTAAATTTTTGAGCGCTTACTATGTACCAGGCACTATAGAAGTCTACAGGTAATAGCTTATGTAATCCTTACACAAGCCTGTGAGGTATGTGCTATGGTTTTCCCCCTTTTTTAGATAAGGAGACTGAAGCACATGGAAGTTAAGTAATTGTATTCAAATCATTTACCTAGGTAAGGGCAGATCTGTACGTTCATTCTCACACAATGTAGATACCATGCTATTAACTATTACTCTTGTGCGGTCTTCCGTCTTCCTTCACTCCCCGAGAGGCAAAACTTAATGCAGTCAACGGGTCTCTCATACTTATGTTCTTCTGTTTGCCACCTATTTATGAATGCATAAACACTATACAGTGTTTGTGGTTTCATTGAAGGTGGCATTCTCATTACGTAGAGTTCTGCAACTTTTTTATAATCTCATATTTTTAGACCCTTTTCACATTATTACATGTAAATGTATTTTAAGTGGTTTTTAGTAGTTCCTCCTACAGATTATACTTTATACCCTAAACCCAAAATTGTCAGGATGAGTATGTGTAAGAGTACTATATACAGTATATTACAGTCCTTTGTCAGCAGAACAACCTCCTGTTTGTTCCTAGGGAGTGAGAGAACCTTAGATAAGTTCTGCACCCCACAGCCTGAGCTGCCTCATTTGTTAAGATGAGATTGGGCTAGATAGTCTAGTCTAGCCAGAGTCCCCACTGAAAATCTATCAGCTGAACAGTTGAGTACATTAGATTTCTCTGCTTTTGGCACAGGTAGCCAGAGTTTGAGATTTCAAATTTATCCAAAAGAATTTCTACACAGGTATTTTAGAATGCCAGACATTTTTCTTTTGCTTTCAAAAACGTTTTTAGACTTTGCCGGGCACAGTGGTGGAAACACCTGTAATTGCAGCATTTTGGGAGGCTGAGGTGGGTGAACGGTTTCAGCTCTCAAGTTTGGGGCCAGTGCAGGCAACATGGTGAAATCCCATCTCTATTAAAAACAAAACAAAAAACAAAAATGTTTTCAGACTTTGGTGATCTTGCACTATTTATCCTCAAAACCTTATTTTAAATGACTTTTAAAATTTTATTTTTATTTTATTTTTTAAAGACTGGGTCTTTCTTTGTCACCCAGGATGGAGTACAATGGTGTAATCATAGCCCACTGTAGCCTTGACCCCCTGGACTCAGGCAGTCCTCCCACTTCAGCCTCCCAAGTCGCTGGGACTACAGACTAAGCCACCATGCCCAGCTAATTTTTTATTATTTTATTTTATTTTATTTTTTAGAAGCAGAGTCTCCCTGTGTTGCCAGGCTGGTCTTGAACACCTGGCTTCAGGTGATTTTCCTGTCTCAGCCCCGCAAAGTGCTGAGATTACAGGCTTGAGCTATGGTGCCAAGTCAAAATGACTTTTAAATTTGAATGACTACTCTTAAGGGTCTCAGTTATTGCAGATAGTCTGTGTGGAGCTGAGGCAATCAAATACAGGATGTGAGGATGCCCTGCCCTTTAATAATATTTTCCAGAGCATTTTGGTTATTAAAGACCTGCCAGCATCTTTGCCTTTTGTATTTTTCCTCATAAAATGAGTAATCTCTTGTAGCTGTCTCTTGTCTCTTTGTTCTTATTTGAAGTGAGCATCATACTCTCTGTATTGGCTCACATTGGGGGGAGTCTTTAGCCTAAATAGCTGTTACCAGCAGTCATTAAAGTTTCTGGACATTTTTGAGTTGCATTTTTAAGAAAATAGACTGGAGAAATGCTCTAGTCTGTGTAGGAAGAGAAGGGGAGAAAATCAGTTTAATTGCATTATTTTATTTTTTTTACTTTAGGAACGTGTTGTGGGCTTTCACGTACTGGGTCCAAATGCTGGAGAAGTTACACAAGGCTTCGCAGCTGCACTGAAATGTGGACTGACCAAAAAACAGCTGGACAGCACAATTGGAATCCACCCTGTCTGTGCAGAGGTAAGTTATCTACACTTCTGCAGTTTAAAAATGCACACTACCCAGCTTACAAGTGGCAGATACAGGACCCTGAGTTTGATAATGATTCCTCAAAAGAGGGCCTTGTCTCTAAAAATGAGTTTGCATCTTTCAGTATTCATTGCTCATGGTGTGAACTGGAGGTTTCTGTCATGTTGTTAAGTGTTAAAAATTATCAGAGTGATTTATAGAGCTGTGCCTTAAATATTTTATTTAGCATCTAAATTATTTTCATGGCAATCAGTTAATAATGGAAGAGCTTCAATTTCACAGCTGTCTTAAGGCTAAATGATACTGCTTGCTTCTTCAGCTTTTGGTATCAGTGGATGCGATTTGAAAATGATGCTTTCAAAAGATCAAATGACAGTAGAAATAGAAATTGACCAATCTAGGCCTCTGGGTGTCAGTGTTTCTTCGCTGCCAGTGATCATCCAAGAGTTGCATATTGTAATACCTAACTGCATAGGAATGGTAAGCCAAAAGTGTGTTTATATTGGAGAATTTGGGGAGGTGTGGGAGGAGGCATGTCATACTATGCCAGCTTATATATGGAGTTGAAAATTGCGGTAATTATCTGTTGTTGGAAGTGGTTTCCAAGTTGTACGTTGTACTTATGCACACGCGCGCACATCCCCCCCCGCCACACACACACTCCAGATTTCACTGAGCAGCTCCATGACTGGTTGGTATCTGTTCCTGATTGCCCTTGTGCAACTGAACTCATTGCCGAGTATGTGGAATGTCAGCTTAAAGGCCTGGAAAAACGTTTTAGCTTTCTTTTGCTTTGCCTTCTCTGTAATCAAGAATCCTTCTCTATTAATAGGCCCCTGGCTGGGATATAAGCCTAAAATATTAACAGGTTGAGAGATTAGGGTATTAATTATAGAAAGCTGCTGTTCTGTGAGAGAAATAGAATTAAGCTTCAAAAAAATTATAAAAACTGAAGTCTTGATGAATGCCCTTAATGTATGGTAGAACTTTTATTCAGTGGAATAACTCAAACTGCCTGTGTTGGGAAGGAGCCAATTAACTGCTTTCTTGAGTACATTAGTTTCCCAGGGATATTGTAACAAAGTACCACAAACTGGGTGGCTTAAAAATAGCAGACATTTGCTCTCTCCCAGTTCTGGAGGCTAGAAGTTCAAACTCTAGATGTCAGCAGGGCAAAGCTCCCTCCAGAGGCACTAGGGAAGAATCCTCCCTTGCCTCTTCTCTCTTCTGGTAGCAATGGCAGTCCTTGGCATTCCTTGGCTTGCAGATGTATCACTTTAATGTCTGCCTCCGTCTTCTCAGGGCCTCATCCCCTGTGTGTCTCTGTCCAAATTTCCCTCTTTCAAAAAACTCCAGTTATTGGATTAGGGCCCACTCTAATCCAACATGATCTCATTTGCACTTGATTACATCTGCAGAGACCCTATTTCCAAATTCACAAATACTGGGGGTTAGGACTTCATCATGTCTTTTAAGGTTATGGGGACACAATTCAACATGTAATAGTGAGTATATTTTAAAATGTAGATGCCATTTCAAGATACTCACAAGCTTCAATAACCATTTCTGATAGGGATGAAGGAAAAGACAATTTTATTCTTTTGTATATGAGTGTCTAAATTTTTGTCAGAATTCAGCTGGGTATGTTGAAAGAAAGACTGCTGTGTATTGGCCTCTGACCCCCTCAGGAGGCTGTTGTGCTGTGATCCAGCAGCAGCATCTGGCAGGGTAACTGCCAGCTGGGCAGAAGGATGCTGTAAGGATGCAGGATGTCTCCTGAAGCCCGTGGCTGCGGGGAGGTCAGCCAAAGGCCTGTTTTCCTTGGTGTGCCTGGCACATTAGGGCTGTGCATCTCCATCTGTTGGTGCTCTTAGGATATTGAAGCTCAGAGGCTGAAAATGTTCTGGTGCTTTGATAGGACTCTGGTATTTTATTTTTCCCAAGCTATTGGCTGATTAACAAGATAAAAAATTGGGTGAAATTGCACTCTGTGAACACACTTGTCAAGCTGTGTGCACAGCGCCATGCTGGGCACAAGGGACAACAGCAGGGATTTGGGATAAGCTTAGGAGCAGAGGAGGCAGCTGGGTGATGTGCCGGTAACAATTCCGTCTGATGCATCCTAGGATCAGGGTAGATATAAAGTGCTGGAGGCACTGGGTTGCTACCTTTGTGGTCTTTGGCTCAGGGATTCCTCTGATCTGTTTTTACTTACAGAGCACTTCTGACCCCAGATGTGTGGGGGTTTTGCTTACACGAACAACCAATTCTCCAGCTTTCCAGACACCAGCTGGGTGTCCTATAACATAACTCAATTCTGATACCAGTTGCCTCTAGTTAGCATCAGATCCTACGAGGGCTCAGTCCCATAAGCCTGCCTCCATTTCAGAGGCCAGTCTCAAGTCCAGGCCTCCTATACTTCTGACCTACTGACCTACCAGCTATGAAGTCACGGGATTCCCATGATAAATTGCTAGCATGGCTTACAGAACTCAGAAATAAACTTTACTTATATTTACTTGTTTATTATAAAGGTAACAACTCAGTAACAGCAAAATGGAAGAGTTACACAGGGCAAGGTGGTTGTGGGGAGGTGGGGGATGACAGAGCTTCCGTGGCCTCTTTAGGTGTGGCACCTTCCTAGCACCTCAATATTCACCAACATGGAAGTTCTCCAAACCTCTCATTGAGGGGTGTTTTTAGAGGTCCCATCATGTAGGCATGATTGATTAATCATTGACCGTTGGTAATTAACCCAATTCTCCTGCTCTCTCCCCAGAGGTAGGGGGTCAGAATTGGGGCTAAAAAATCTACCTCTGATGACATGGTTGGTTCCTCTGGCAACCAGCCACCATCCTGAAGCTATCTAGGACCTCACCAAAAGTCACATCATTAGCATCAGCTCAGGTGTGGTTGAAAGGGGCTCATTATGAATAGCAAAAGATGCTCATCTCACTAGTGTCACTCAGGAAATTCCAAGGGCTTTAGAAGCGCCCATGCCAGAAACCGGGACAGGATGGAAGACAAAGTACATATTTCTCTTAATATCACAATATCATAGGATGTTGGGGCAGGATGATTCTGGAGGTGGTTCTTAGCCAAGACTAGAAGAATGTGTAGGTGTTAGCTAGTGAGAGAACACTGTATAAAAGGCCTGGGTGGGAAAGAAGATGGCTCATTTAAGGAACTGAAGAAGACCCTCAATATTGCCATAGCTTAAAGAGCTTAGAGAGTTAAATATATATGTATGTATGCGCTGGATAAACAGGTGATGGTCTTGTAAACTAAGGAAGGATATTTTGACTGCCTTTGGGGCATTGTGATTCAGCCAAAAGGTCTAAAGCAGGGAGTAACATGTTCAGGTACGTTGTTCAGAAACATTCCTCCAGCTGCACCATGGAAGCTGGACTGAGCGTGCAAGTGGAATGGCAGATCCAGTTATGTGGCTGTTGAGGTAGACAAGAGGAGATGATAGTGGCCTGAGGCGGGGGCAGTGGAAATGGAGCAACACTGTTGTATTTGAGGGTAGAGCTGATAGTACCTGCCCACTGACCAGGAATGTGAAGAGGGAAGAGCTGAAGACCACTCGGGTCCTGCAATAGGAAGTAATAGCAGGAGCAGGCTCGAGAGGTGACAGTGACGACAAGACCACTGATGCGAATGAGGACCTGCTGTATGCTGGGTACTGTGTCCCTGCCTGTTGACTAATTTGGTTCTTAAGCGCATCTCATGAGGTGGGTGAGGGTAGTATACCTATTTGACAGACGAGGAAACCAAGGACAAAGAGGTTGAGTAAATTGCCCATGGTTACCCAGCCTGGTCATGGCCGAGCTGGGATTCAAACTGAGGCAGGCAGTCCAGAACCCCAAAGCACCACACTGTGGAGGTGATACTGCATTTCCACAGACTGTCCTACCGTATATGCCATAGAATTTTAAAATGGAAATGATTTCTTAGTGGCAACATGAACATAGTGGAGACACACAGACCTGGGTTGTAATCTTACTTAGCAAATTCCTCTCAGTGAGACCTGGCCATACCACCCAGGTTTTCAGAAGTGTAGTTTACACATGATATAAAATAAGAGGCCAGGCATGGTGGCTCACTCCTATAATCCCAGCACTTTGGGAGCCTGAGGTGAGTGGATTACTTGAAGCCAGGGGTTCGAGGCCAGCCTGTCCAACATAGCGAAACCCCATCTCCAAATAACAAAAAACTGGCTGGGCATGATTGCATATGCCAGCTACTTGGGAGGCCAAGGCACAAGAATCTTGAACCCAGGAGGCAGAGGTTACAGTGAGCCAAGATCACGCCATTGCACTCCAGCCTGGGTTATAGAGCAAGACCCTGTCTCAAAATAGATAGATAGATAGATAGATAGATAGATAGATAGATAGATAGATAGATAGATAAATAGATAGATAGATAGACCAGGCGTGGTAGCTCACGCCTGCAGTCCCAGCACTTTGGCAGGCCGAGGCGGGCAGATCACAAGGTCAGGAGATCGAGATCATCCTGGCCAACATGGTGAAACCCTGTCTCTACTAAAAATACAAAAAAGTTAGCTGGGTGTAATGGTGCATGCCTGAAAAAAAAAAAGTAAAACAAAATGAGAGAATATCTAAAATGAGAGAACATCTAACTGTAGGGTTGATTAAAATGCAGTCTGTGAAGTGTGTAGGAGAGTTCCTGCATTTAATAGATGCTCAAGAGCTGCACCTGTTAGCTATTCTTTTCCCCAGGATATTATAGAAGATGTGGCTGTGGCTTGGGAGGAGAGAAAATGTGGATGGCCTGAAGGTCATCACGATAGTGTTTTTGATAGGGGTTGGAGAGGGATGGATATTTTGAAAAAGCTCCAGTGATTTTTTTTTTTTTTTTTAAACCCTGGTTGTGAACCTACTTGCTTTGATACTGGATTTTGAAAAACCAAAGGCTTTAAAATCCTGGTTATGGACATTTAAAAAAATTATTTTTAATTGACGTGGAATAAATGTAGGGTGCGTGGTGATGGTTTTAAACAGTTTATAGTGATCAGATTAGGGTAATTAGCATATCTATCATCTCAAACATTATTTCTTTGTGTTGAGAACATTCCATATCCTTTCCTCTAGCTCTTTGAAAGTATGCTTTATTGTTAACTACAGTTATCCTAAAGTGCTGTAGAACACATTTCTCCTATCTAGCTGTAATTTTACATCCTTTAACAAAATCTCTCCCTATCTCCTCCTCCTAACCCTTCCCAGCCTCTAGTAATCTCTCTTCTTTTTATGTCTGTGAGTAAGCTAGTACAGCCACTATGGACAACAGTGTGGAGGTTCCTCAAAAATCTACAAATAGAGCTACCATGTGATCCAGCAGTCCCACTACTCACTGGGCATTTATCCCAAGGAAGTTGTTTTTTTAAAGCTTCTTGATCTAGGAAGAGTGAAACTTGGCATTAGGGGTTCATAGGAGGAACTCTTTTCTTTGCTAAATGCTGAGTTTTGACTTAGCAATTGGATTTGCTACTGGACCCACTGTTTTTACTGTCCAGACATATCCTGTACGATATGCTGTTCAAATGTGGTTCTCAGAATGTTTGTTAGTAGTCTATAATGAGAGGATAGAAACAAAGAAGAAAGTTTAGAAACTTTAACATCAGTTTGTTAGTGACTGATCTAATAATAAAAAATAGTGTTTTAATTTTACATGCCTTTTAAAATTTCATTTCCCCAGTACATTGTCAGTGAATTTCACAAGTGTGAGTCCAGTGGATGAATTAGAAATAACAGTAATTTTTAAACCGGTCCTGAGACTGCTTTAAACTGAGTCCTCAAAAAATAGCTACAACTCCAAGGCCAGCTGTGGTAGGCTGGCACAATGACTCATTGAATGAACTCCTCCGTACCACTTTGATAAAAATCCTTGGCAACTGAGAGCAATCTTTGGCTCTGAGGAGCAATTACTTACAAAAGTTGACAAATTCCTTATTAATTTCCAAAGAGAATTACAGGAATTCTGGAATTGCTGTTAAGAGGAGAGGCTACTCTTGTTTTGACTGAAACCCTGTGTGAGAGGGATTCTAGCGCCTGGGGCGTTAGTCATGCTTTTGTCTTACTCATTGCGAGATGGGGCGGTGGTCATTCATTCTGAATACCTGAGCTACATTGAGTAGGAAACAGATTACACGTAATTTTCAGTAGTAATTTCAGCTAATCAAGTTTACTTGTAAAGGAACAACTTGCTTTGAAACTGGATTTTGAAAAACTAAAGGCTTTAAACTCCTAGTTACAGGCATTTAAAAAATTACTTTTAACTGACACATTAATAATTGTACATATTTATAGGGTCCATAGTGATGTTTTGAAACAGAGTTTATAGTGATCAGATTAGGGTAATAGTTCAAGAGGAAAGCATTTGAAAAGACTTTTGGTGTCAAATATTCAAAGTTTTGGTGTCTTTTTTTTTTTTTTTTTTAAACAGTCAGTATAATCCCACCTTAAAGTGCGGGAGCCTTCTGTGGCTGAAATTGTTGGGCCAAGATACGAGTATGTGAGGTGAAAGCCTCCAGCAGCTCCTGACCTTTGTACGAGTCCTGTGTGTTGGGATGGAAGGGCATGAAGGCTGCCCCTTCTTCTAAAAATTCTAAAACGGTTGTTTATGAATGAAATCTGTCAAAACTGACCCCAGCAGTTTTGTTTTGTTTTTTTTAGATTTGAGACAGGGTCCCTGTCATCCAAGCTGGAGTGCAGTGGTGTGATCTCAGCTCACTGCAGCCTTGACCTTTCAAGCTCAAGCAGTGTTCCCACGTCAGTCTCCTGAGTTGCTGGGACTACAGGCACATGCCACCGTTCCCAGCTAATTTATATCTATACATATTTTTTAGAAACAGGTTTGCACTATGTTACCCAGGCTTGTCTCAAATTGCTGGTCTCAAGCAGTCTTCCTGGTCTTCCTGCCTTGGCCTCTCAAAGTGCTGGGATTGCAGGCATGAGCCACAGCGCCTGGCCAGTTTTTTACTTAGACTGATCAACAATGGCAGTTTGGCTTCCACCATCTTTTAAACATAAGAACAACATCAATATAAGAAAAAACAGAAGAGAACTAATTTTGGTGGGTTTAGTTTTGTGTCCAAATCTCCGACAAGTTCTATTTCTAAATCAGTTTCTGAGAACTAGAACCCAGGCTTGCACATTGATAAGCCTGGAATTTGTTTAGATGTATTCTTTGGCTCTTTATTTATTTTCTCATTATAAAAATGGAAAAGAAAGCATGTTTGAATTGCCCATAATACCCAATTCTAACTCAGCTATTTTTATTATCATGTATTGTTTCCCTGTCCTCATCTGTACTCATACATTTTTTAAACAAAGGAATTTTATTGCCTTTCCAAAAAAGTTGTACTAGTTTACAATGTGTCACCAGCATTGCATATAAGAGTGCTAATAAAAATGTTGCAAAATTCAGTGTAATGTTTTTTCTATAGTGAGTATAAGAAGGCTAACTACTGGCAGGGCGCTGTGGCTCATGCTTGTAAGCCCAGCACTTTGGGAGGCTGAGGTAGGTGGATCACCTGAGGTCAGGAGTTTGAGACCAGCCTGGTCAACATGGTGAAACCCTATCTCTACTAAAATACCAAAAATTATCTGGGTGTGGTGGCAGGTGCCTATAATCCCAGCTATTTGGGAGGCTGAGGCAGGAGAATTACTTGAACCTGGGAGGCAGAGGTTGCAGTGAGCCATGATTGTGCCACTGCATTCCAGCCTGGGTGACAGAGTGAGATGTCTCCCCCCCCCAAAAAAAAAAAAAACTATTTCAAGGATTTTAGCACATCTTTGTTAACAACGATGAGCCTCTTTCTTCTTGTAATTATTATTTTTTTGGATGTGAATTATCCATACTTTCTATGTATGCATTTGTATTTAAAAAAATTTTTTTTAAGATACTGGCCATTAGTACTTGGTCTGAATTTTTTGAGAAGTAAATACTTTGTTACTCTCTGAGGCTAAAACAGAATAAAAACTTTTATCAGTATTGTTCCTTTCGTACACAAAACTGTCTTCCCCCTTATTCAAAAGTTGTTTTTGTTTTTTTGAGACAAAGTCTTGCTCTGTCGTCCAGGCTGGAGTGCAGTGGCACAATCTTGGCTCACTGCAACCTCCACCTCCTGGGTTCAAGCAATTCTCTTACCTCAGCCTCCTGAGTAGCTGGGATTACATGTGTGCACCACCATGCCTGGCTAATTTTTGTATTTTTAGTAGAGATGGGGGTTTTACCATGTTGCCCAGGCTGGTCTCAAACTCCTGACCTCCTGATCTGCCCACTTTGGCCTCCCAAAGTGCTGGGATTATAGGTGTGAGCCACTGTGCCCGGTCATGTATTTTTGTTTTTATGTATAAGCAATCCTGAGCAGTAACAAGTAAAAATTGTCTAAAACTGTTAAGTCCGCAACCATTAAATGTTTGCAAGGATATGAAACAAGGAGAACTTGTTAGTGACTGCAAATGAGAGTATCAGTTGGTGCAGGCACCTCGGAAATCCAGTCAAGCCAAAGTTTCACCTGCTCTCTGACCCAGCAATTGTGCAAGGAGATGCCCTGGAATATCATAGCATCGTATTGCAAAGAGCATTTTGGCAACAGCTTGGGTGGCCAGCAGAAGGAGCCCGAATGTGTGACTCATATTCACTAGTTAAAAAATTGAATACTACAGTATACACTGTATATGCTAGGCTGTATGTGTTGTTCTAACTATAGTGATTGAACTCAATTCAGTGAAAAAAAATGGAAGAATTAGCTATTTGTATCCATGTGGAATTCAAAAAAGCAGGGTAACAGAAGAATCTACATCATCTTGCCATTTGCAAGTAAAGCTTAAAAACTACAGGAGAAATGCATGAAGAAATGCATAGGAATGATAAGCACCAGTTAGGTGGAGGGAAAGGAGGAGAAGGACATCAGGGGCTGGCACACATGGGACTAACTGGGCACAGGGGTATTTGTAGTAATGCACTTTATACCCTTCTTTATATCCAAAATATGTCATGGTGAATTTCTTTTAGAGGGTTGACAAACAACTGGGGGTACCTGATTTGTTTTAATCATCCTCGTGCTAACAAAATTCTTCTACAGATAAAACCTAAACTTTTTTCTCTTTCACCTTGGTTTTAAATGTCTTCTCCCTTTTATTCTCTGGAGAAATAGAAATATCCTCGATCATACTACTACTCTTGTTTTATTCATTTTGGTAGTCACCTAAGACGTTTTTAATGCATATAGTGTTATCTGAACTGTTCCGTTACCTCATCTGCTCAGGCATCTGAAGATGTTGTGCTTTCTCTTCCCCTGCAGGTATTCACAACACTCTCTGTGACCAAACGCTCTGGGGCAAGCATCCTGCAGGCTGGCTGCTGAGGTTAAGCCCCAGTGTAGATGCTGTTGCCAAGACTCCAAACCACTGGCTCGTTTCCATGCCCACATCCAAGGCGGAGTTTTCTAGAAGGTTCTTGGGCTCTCGGCACCCACATGTCCTGTGCTTACCACCGCCCAAGGCCCCCTTGGATCTCTTGAATAGGAGTTGGTGAATGGAAGGCAGGCAGCATCACACTGGGGTCACTATGACAGACTCGAAGCTGACATTTGGCAGGGCATTGTAAGGATGCATCCATGAAGTCACCAGTCTCAAGCCCATGTGGTAGACAGTGATGGAACAACTGTCAAATCAGTTTCAGCATGACCTTTTTTCTTTGCGGATTTTCTTATTCTCATTGTCAAGTTTTCTAATGTTGGTTTTTTCTTTTTTTTTCTTTTTTCTCTATGGTGTTAATGATATTAGAGATGAAAAACGTTAGCAATTGATTTTTGTCCAAAAGCAAGTTATGGCCAGAGTATCCATGGAATACTCGTGTTGCATGGAAGGGATAGTTTGGCTCCCTTGGAGGCTATGCAGGCTTGTCCCAGGAAAGAGAACTGTCCTGCAGCTGAAATGGATTGTTCTTTACTGATGTGCTCAGCAGTTTCTTCTCTAATATATGTCCAAAACGAGTACACCTTCGATCGACTCTAGCCAAATTTGCCCCTGTTTGCTACATCACGGACGATTATTGTTTTAAGGTCTGTTTAGGAAGGGAAGTGGCTTACCTGGCCAGCCATTGTCTGACATTTGGTAGTATAGTATGATTCTCACCATTATTCGTCATCGGGGCAGACATACACCAGAAATGGGGGAAGTAACAGTACCTATCTTTCTGTCTTTAGTTTATCGTGTGTTGCTCTAAGCAAGCTGAGATCATTTGCAATGGAAAACATGTAACTTGTTTAAAAGCGTTTCTGGTAGTTTTAGCTTTATGTTAAAAACACAAAATATAATGGCGTTAGGTAACTATAAGACTACATTAGTAGGAAAATTAGTCTTTTCATGTTTATGATTTAAATCTTTTGTAATTGCTTTTTAAAGGAAGTTATTAATATCATAAGTTATTATTACTATTTGAACACAGGTGGATGTGAAGGATTTTCATTTCAAAACCAAGTGGTTTTGACTTTTTCTGTTGAATGAACAACTGTGCCTAGTGGAATTTTTGCAGAAGTGTTTATGCTTTGTTAGCATTCCAATTTGCATTATTATAAAGAGGTATGGATGCCTCAAATGTTACGTGTTTGTCAAGGAACTGGCTCAGGATTCCATTTCAGCTGTCTTTTTTCACCGTGTAAGTTGAGTTTTGAATACGTGCTGTGGACATCAGGCCTCCTGCCAGCAGTTCTTGTAGCTTCTTTTTCATTCCTGCCCCTCTACCTGTATTTGTCAGCTATGGCACCGCGTGGTTGTTTCAAAGTACTTTTCTAGGCCACCTCAGGAAACCATGCATCTGCCTGGCATTTAGCAGCAGAGCCCTGACTGTGCCCCACAGGGCTCTGCCTCACATCCACCTCATCTGGCTGTATGAAGATCTAGGAAAAGGGGAAAGGAGAGGGCAGTTGAGGCACTTGACTGTATTCAGTTTTATTTATTTATTTTTAATTTTTTTTTTTTTCCTCCAAGTCCACCAGTCTCTGAAGTTAGTAGGCAGTATGAGATAATCAGGCCTAATCATGTTGTGATTCTTTTTTCTTAGGGGAGTGGAATATTCTATCCCCACAAGAAGGATTATACCTTATAGACGTGTCTTGTTCAGATTCTGTATTTACCCATTTTATTGAAACATATACTAAGTTCCATGTATTTTTGTTACAAATCTTCTGGAAAAAAAAAAAAAAGACAGTGTGAAACATTAAAAGGCATTAATAATATCCACATGTGTGCTTCCCTACTGAACGATGGTCTTGGGAGTCCTTGCAAAAGTATTGAATAGATCTCTGACACTGTATTCAAGAGCTAGCTGCTGAGTAGGCTCCAATGATGCTATGCTGATTTGAGAGAGACTGATGGGTTTGTTGCTATTTCCCATCTTCTGGCAGTATCAGGCACATACATGGTCAAAAAATGTTTACAGGAATGTTGATTCGTCATGTTCAGATTATACATTCACATGCACTTAATCTTCTTAGGTATCACTTTTTAAGCAGAAACTCCTCTGTTTTTTTGAGAGAGTCTCACTCTGCCTCCCAGGTTCAAGCAATTTTCCTGCTTCAGCCTTCTGAGTAGCTGGGATTACAGGTGTGCACCACCATGCCTGGCTAATTTTTGTGTTTTTCAGTAGAGACAGGGTTTCACCATATTGGCCAGGCTGGTCTTGACCTCCTGACCTCATGATCTACCTGCCTCAGCCACCCAAAGTTCTGGCATTACAGGTGTGAACCACTGCACCCAGCAGTGGTTCACACCTGTACATAAAACTCCTCTTTTCTGTAATCTTTACCAAAAACCGTCCCAGTTTATATTTCCTTTTTGTGGTTAGTAGTTGTAGCGTGCTAATAGTAACAGCTACATGAATGTTTACTGCCACACGTGCAGGCACTGTGCTTGACACACCCTGGCTGATGTAATCCTTATTAGAGAAGGTACTTTTGTGCCCATTTATAGATGGAGAAACAGGTTCAGAAGTGTGAGTCACTTTCTTAGGATTGCATCAAGTTTTTGAGGTCAGAGTTGGATCTGTGACTTCCAAGGCCCAAACGTAGTTACCTTGCTGTGCGGCCTCCCATTCATCTCTGGTTTAGGTGCAGAAGCACTATCAAATGGTGTCGTCTGCACACTTAATAAATGCCTTGTCTTGGTCGGGTGTGGTGACTCACGTCTGTAATCCTAGCACTTTGGGAGACTGAGGCGGGCGGATCACAAGGTCAGGAGATCAAGACCATCCTGGCCAACATGGTGAAACCCCATCTCTACTAAAAATAAAAAAAATTTAGTTGGGCGTGGTGGTACGCGCCTGTAGTCCCAGCTACTCAGGAGGCTAAGATACCCAGATAGCTGGTAAAATATTCCTGGGTGTGTCTGTGAGGGTGTTTCTGAAAGATACTAGCATTGATGCAAATGAGGAGACAGTAAAGAGGGTTACCCTCACCAGTGTGGGTAGGCGTTGTCCAATCCTTGAGGCCCAAATCAAACAAAAGGCAGAGGGTGAATTTGCTGTTTGCCCTTGAGCTTGGACATCCATCTTCTCCTGCCCACAGACCTTGCTGCTCTGGTTCTTGGGACTTTAGACTCGGAATAGGACTTGCACCCTTGGCTCCCTGGTCTCAGGGCTTCAGGTTTGGACTGAAACTTCATGACTCACTTTCCTGGGACTCCAGCCTGCAGATGGGACTGTGGGACTTTTCAGATTCCTTAATCACATGAGCCAATCCCTCCTAAAAATCTTTCTATAATTTATGTACACACATATGTATAAAATCCATTGGTTCCATTTTCTGTGGAGAGCCCTAGTGCACCCATTGTACGGCAGATTTTTTTATTTTTTAATTTATTTTTATTTTTTTTTTTATTTTTGAGACAGTTTCACTCTTGTTTCCCAGGCTGGAGTGCAATGGAGTGATCTCGGCTCACCACAACCTCTGCCTCCCAGGTTCAAACAGTTCTGCCTCAGCCTGCTGAGTAGCTGGGATTACAGGCATGCACCACCATACCCGGTGAATTTTGTGTTTTAGTAGAGATGGGGTTTCTCCATGTTGGACAGGCTGGTCTCAAACTCCTGACCTCAGGTGATTCACCTGCCTTGGCCTTCTAAAGTGCTGGGATTACAGATGTGAGCCACTGTGCCTGGCCAATATCCAAATTTTTAATAAACTTATTTAAATAAGCAGCTTAGAAGAGGTGGGGGTGGAGGGTGCAGCTTGGAGTATTGGCCAAATACTAGGTAACAGGAATATGTCCATCAAGTTTTCATATACAGAAATAGACTAGACTAGAAAAATAATACAGCAGAAGGGCCTTCCTGACCACCATTCACCAGGGTTCTAACATCAGTCTGAAGTTGAGGAATGGGTCAAGCATGCACTGCATTTTGGAGTAATTTCTGACACAGCAGTAGATAATTAATACGTGGGAGTTGGAGACAGAGGTTACAAAGCAAGCAGGCCAGGGTTTATACCCCCTTTGTATCACAGCACTCAACTTTTAACATTTCACAAGATTTTATTTAGGAAAATGAAATGGATTAAGTTTTTAAACGTGAGATTCCATAGCAAGGAAGCCGGGTTTCACTGTAGTACCTTTCTTGCTAATGCACTTCATTGATTCATTGACACATTGCCCTCTGGGCACTTTTTTGTACCATGAGGCCTCACAAGGAGCTGAGCAGAGCAGACTAGATGTTTCTGCATCCCTTAGCCCTCTAGGTGAGTGTGATCTCAGCAGTGAACGTCCTTTAGTACAGTTGTTCATCTATCCAGCACTATTTCATAGTACTTGAGATTGGTAATGGAGGTCAGCTCCTCCAAGTCTGTTTGCAGATGCAGAAACAGGGCTAAGCAGGCAAAGCTACCTAGTCAACATCAAGGTCAAGGTTAAACAGCCAAACACGTAAGTCAGTTTTAACTTGCAGTTATCTGTCTTTCCACACCATCATCTTGTCCATTATCATTTTTGTAGATTCTCCTACGTTCTTAAAAACACCCAGCCCATGTAAGCATACTCTTGACTGCAATTAAATTGAAGAGTGTGAAGAAGGTATACATTGCTTAAAGCCGACAGACAGGTCCTTGGCCCTGCAGTCCGCACGTGGCAGGTATGCAGGAAACACATGCTACTGACCTGAAGTGAGGCATCAGAGGCCCTTGCTGTTGGCTTTCTTGTGCATGTGATGGTGATACCGTTTTATATGTCAGGAAAATGAGGTAGCACCTGCCTAATAATTGCAAAAGCAAACAGCCTGGGTATTTGCTAAGTCAGTAAAGGGAGAAAATTATGGACTATCCTTTATGTCCAAGGCGCAGTGGACACAAAATGAATAAGCCCACCTCATCTAGGGTGAGTGTGGTCAGGTAGGGTGAGTGGGTGTAAAAAAAATTATTCCTTCATTTCTTCAACAAATACTATGCACTAGGCACTTTTCTAGGCTGTAGAGCTGAGCAGTGAACAAACATCAGAAATCCTCATCCTCAGAGTGCTTATGTTTTGAGGTGGAGGTAAACAGGCAAAACTCACACAAATAAGTAAATCATACAGAAGTTAGGTGGTGGTAAGTGCCATGGAGAAAAATCTAAGCAGAGAAGGGGGTTAGGGTTGTGGGGCAGAGGCAGTGGAATTTTAATTAAGGTGGTCAGGGAAGACCTCAGTGAGAAGGTGGCAATTGGCTGGAAGGGAGGGAGGAAGCCAAGCAGATACTGAGGGAAAGCGCATTCCAGGCACAGAGGTCCGCAAATGCAAAGGCCCTGAGGCAGCGTATGCCTGGGAGGTTGGAGGAATGTCCAATACAAAGGAACTGAGTGGAGAAAGCAGTCAAAGTTGCAGACAGAACAGGGAGAGGGGCAGATGGTGTAGGACCTTGAAGCACTGGCCCCATTGGGAGCCATTGGAGGGCTTGGGGCAGAGGAGAGGTAAGTAAATAAGAGGTTCTTACAGGTTCTCAGGAGCACTCGGGCTGGGCTGAGGGCAGTCTAAGGTTGAGGGAAAGGTAGAAGGTGGGAGCCCAGCAGGGAGGCCGCTGTAGTGATCTAAGAGAGAGAAGACGATGCCTCAGCCACGGCACTAGCAGTGGATGGATAATCTCGCCGAATTTGAGACTAGTGATCTCATTCTGACCTAAATTGAGAGTGAAATTTACTGTTGGATTGGATGTGGGGTGGGAGAGAGAGAGAGGAGTCAAGGATGACTCCAGAATTTAGGACTTGAAGAATTGGAAGGATTGAGGATGAAAGTGCCGTTTCGCCAAGGTGGGACCACTATAGGAAGATGGGTGGGGATTATCAGATGCTTGGTTTTTGGGCACTGAGTGTGAGATGCTTAGGAGATGTCTGAGTAGAGATGGTGAGTGCCTGGCAGTTGGACATGAGTCTGGAGTTTCAGAATGAAGTCCAGGATACAGTTAAACGAATATCACAGCATCAGCCCAGAACGGGTGTTTAAGGTCTCAAGAATGATGAGGTACCACAGAGCATGAATGCTGATAGAAAAGAGATAAGCTCTGCTAGAAAAGAGATAAGCTCTGCTAGGAACCTGCAGCTGTAGGAATGGCCCACGCTGGAACAGAGCTGCCTGAGGATTCCCTGGGGATCCTGTCCATGATGAGGGATGGCAGCATGTAGATCTGGAAACTCGGGGGTGAGGAAAGGACGCTCCAGGCAGATACCTGGCAAGCAAAAGCATGGATGTAGTCAGGTTCGGGGCTTGGATGGGCATGTAGACAGAGAGAAAAGCGCCCAAATGCAGGCCAATGCTGGGCACTGTTCTGGGGCAGTGGGTGAGGCTCTCAGCCACAAAATCCAAGGAGGCACACGCTCTCCCAGACCAAGATCGGTCCTTTAGCAGCACTGAGAGGTCAGTTTCCCATCCCTTCATCCAAAGCCTGGTCCTGCAGAACTGACAGACAGCTGAGCTCCGGGCAGATTAAATTCCCAACTCACTCCAGACCCAGGCCACACAGGTTTGAATCCCAGCCACAGTTTTTGCCAAGTTACCTGTGCTTAACCTCATTTGGCTTCAGTTTCCTCTTCTGTAAAATAGGAGTAGTAATTGTACCCTGTAGGCCAACAGATGAGCCCCTTTTTTGGCTTCTTTTGTTGAACTGCCTGTCTTGAATTTGGGGCTGTGGAGACCAAAGCCTTGTGTGGAAGCTGCTATCTTCCCACCTCCTCTGGCCCCTTGGACTCTTCCTTGGAAGACTAGACTTTTCCTTGCTTCCCACCAACCCAGCTCTCAGAACAGCTCCAAGCACACTGTCGGTATGTTATACATCATTTGGAATGAAGGAGCACTGAAGGCTGGGTGCGGTGGCTCACGCCCATAATCCCAGCACTTTGGGAGGCTGAGGCAGGTAGATCATGAGGTCAGGAGTTCAAGACCAGCCTGGTCAAGATGGTGAAACCCCATCTCTACTAAAAATACAAAAATTACCCGGCCATGGTGGCAGGCACCTGTAATCCCAGCTACTCGGGAGGCTGAAGAAGGAGAATCATTTGAATCTGGGTGGCAGAGATTGCAGTGAGCCAAGATTATGCCACTGCACTTCAGCCTGGGCGATAGAGTGAGACTTCATCTCAAAAGCAAAACAAAAAACAAAACAAAACAAAGAAGTCCTGCAGATTTCATTCTTTTTGTTCTCATTTTTTCTATGGCAACCTCCTTTTTTTTTTTTTTTTTTTTTTGAGGTGGAGTTTCGCTTTTGTTGCCCAGGCTGGAGTGCAATGACGCAATCTCAGCTCACCGCAACCTCTGCCTCCTGGGTTCAAGCGATTCTCCTGCCTCAGCCTCCCAAGCAGCTGTGATTACAGGCATGTACCACCACGTCTGGCTAATTTTATATTTTTAGTAGAGACGGGGTTTCACCATGTTGGCCAGACTAGTCTCAAACTCCTGACCTCAGGTGATCCACCCACCTCAGCCTCCTGAAGTGCTGGGATTACAGGCTTAAGCCACTGTGCCTGGCCAGCAACCACCTTTTTAAAGGCTTCCCTTATCTTTTGCTCTGATTTGCAATTGCCTACTAAATTGTCTCTCTAACTTTCCTTTCCACTCTCCATTCTGACCAAATCATGTAATAATAACACTCACATTTTTATCATATGCTTACTGTCCGAATAGTAAGGTCGTGTTATAAGTGCTATGCACATATCAACATTTAATACTCATGGCCACTACTCATTCTCAATTGGAAGTCCTGGCCAGGCACTCAGTGGGGTCCACCAATGAGAAGACAGGAAGGTGGGTCTGAGGCTTAGGAGGGAGGAGAGATGGCAGGCTCTGAGTCAATATCTGCACAGAAAAATGAATGACAACCACGCGATCTGTTAGCGTTGCTAAGGTAGAGAAGGCGAGGCTGTTTCATCCCCACTAAGTGCTGTGAGCAAAAGGCCCAGTGTTTGCAAAAGCCTTTGAAACCATTTTGAAAAAGCTCCAGAATACGAAAGAAAAGAACCCAACACAAGCAAATTGCAATGGACCAATCTTTAAATATCTGCATACTTGCCTTATACCAATCAAACGCAATTGGATCTGATTCCCGTGTGTCTGTAAATTAACTATATCGAAAGCGGGAAAGTGATGCATTTCATTATGTCTGGAATGATGTGGGGTCTGGAAGTACAAGTGCATAGAGGAATAAAGGCCTTAAAATGCCATGGAGAGGAAATGAAGGGAAGAGGCATTACTGATGAGAGCTGCAGGCAGAGAAAGAACTGCATATCCAAAACGCCTTCCATGCAGTGCTTCTGCTAATCTTGTAAGAACCTTTGGAACTAGTGTTATATCCACTTTTTAGATGAAAAAAGGGAAATTCAGAGTCTTTCAGTCACTTGCCCAGGCTCATGCTATGTGGCTTCTAAGTAGCATAGGGAACTCCAAAGCAAAAGAGAAGGTGTGCCTCCTAGTGTCCATCCCTGGGAACAGCAGGCTGCCACTTTGGCGTTCAGTTTTACCAGAACACCCTTGTTTACGGGCTGTTATGAATAAGGTTAATAGCTAAATGATTCATTAATAGCTTAATGAATAAGGTTACATAGCTAAAAAACTTTCCAGGGCTTGTAGATCAAGGGTCGTGGGCAAAGAGGTTAGCAGATAATTCTGGGAAAACCTTTTGAGACGGAGTTTCGCTCATGTTGCCCAGGCTAGAGTGCAATGACACGATCTCGGCTCACTGCAACCTCTGCCTCCCTGATCCAAGCGATTCTCCTGCTCAGCCTCCCGAGTAGCTGGGATTACAGGTGCCTGCCACCACACCCAGCTAATTTTTGTGTTTTTAGTAGAGACAAGGTTTCACCATGTTGGCCAGGCTGTTCTTCAACTCCTGACCTCAGGTGATTTGCCCACCTCAGCCTCCCAAAGTGCTGGGATTACAGGCATGAGCTGCCGTGCCAGGCCCAATTCTGGGAAAACTTGTTTGCTGTATGTGTAGCTATAAAACTGGATCCTTACCTAACACTGCATGACAAAGATAGACTTGAAACATATTGAAGACCTAAATGTATATGGTACAACCACAAAATTGATATGGTACATGTAGCAAAATACCTTCGTGACCTAGAGGTGGGTGAGGATTTCTTAAACCATGGTCTAAAAAATAAATCATAAGGCAAAAGCACTGATGTGCTAGTTGCTCCAGAAGTTCTGATTCACGAAGACCACCATGGAGAAAGTTAACGATGACCATGTGGGCGAGGACAGTGTCTAAAACTGATAAGGAATTTAGACTCAGGTGACTTCAAGGAACTCTGGCAAATCAACAAGAAGACAGGAACCACAAAAGAAAATGGGTGAAGAACATTGAACTGATGATTCACCAAAGATAAAACCCAAAAGTCCACCAAGATAGGAGAGGTGTACAAACTCATGAGTCATTAAGAAAGGCAAATTAAAATCACGAGAGACTGCTGTATAGCCATCAGATCTGCGGACATTCGGTTAACGCCAAATGATGGGTGAAGGGACTGTCAGGCCCTGCTGTTTAGAGAAGAGACTGTTGGCAGCTCGGTGTGTAGACCTCAAGCTTGGTGTAGCCCATGACCCAGCAATACGGCTCCTGGCTCTCAACCCCAGAGAAATACTGTGAAACCATAAGGGAACGTGCACGAAGACACACCAATTATGGCAGTATGTGCAGTGTGGGGAAATGGAACTCCATCCGTCCCTCACAGGGAATAGATGAGTAGGCTGCGGCATTGTGCAAACCCATAGAATGTGCAGCACCAGGAGTGGCCCCTAATGTAAACTCTGGACTTTGGGTGATAATGATGTGTCAGTGCAGGTTTGTCAGTCGTAACAAATAGACCACTTTGATGGGGGAAGTTGAGAGTTGGGGAGGCAGTGCATGTATGTGGGCAGGGAGTATATAGAAATCTCTGTACCTTCTGCTCAATATTGATGTAGACTTACTCTAAAATATAAAGTCTATTTAAAAAATTACCTTGGTGTATACCAAGCATAAGACTCCTATTTCTGCAGTGTGGTCTCAGCCTTCTCAAGGCTTGCTGAGAAGCAAGGCACACACTTATTTAAAGGTAGTACCTGGAACTTGGAGATTTTATCTCCCAGTGAACACCTCTCTGCCAGATGCTTGGGTAGGTTTTCCCAAGTTTCAGCTGGATAGGAGAGTCACATGATCCCTCCAACCAATGAATGAGCAGGAATCCAGTGGCTTTAGGGAAATCAAACCTGTTATTATGTAAGTGACTATCAGTGGTATATCTAGTGACTATTTATGGCAGTTGCATGCATTTCTGAGCATGTTTTAATTTTGCCCTTTTGAAATTAATCTCAGAATTATACTATGCCATGGTAAAGATGTCCCACATTTTTGGAATTCAACACAGCTTTTAAAACTGTTGATAAGAATTGTACATGCTTTTGAGTTATGTGGGCTGATTTTGACAGTCTGCGTATGAGGTAGGAGGTGGGACTCTATTCTAGAGGCGGGCCTCAAACTCTGGACCGGATTGGAGACTGGCTGAAGCACCAGTCTCCAATCTGGTACTTTAAGGGGAGAGGCAAAAGTACCTCTCCACATGACACACCCACCAGTGCTATGCCAGTTTACCACTGCCATGGCAACACCTAGAACTTACCATCCCTTTTCTGGAAATTTGTGAATAACCTGCCCCTTAATTTGCATGGAATTAAAAGTAGATATAAATATGGCTGCAGAACGGCCTCTGAGCTGCTACTCTGAGCACACTTCCTACAGGGTAGCCCTGCTCTGCAGGAGCAGACGTGGAGCTGTAACACTGCTGCCTCAATAAAGCTGTTTTCTTCTACCACTGACTTGCTCTTGAATTCTTTCCTGAGTGAAGCCAAGAACCTTCCCGGGCTAAGCCCCAATTTCAGGGCTTGCCTGTCCTGCCTCATGCACATCTCCTGAAATCTGAATTTAGTTATGAATAGTGATATGTGGCTCTCTGTAAACTTTGTTCATTAGATTCATAAGGTATTGTATCTGAGAATGAGATGATTGTTAATTGTATTTATAATGAAATTCATTCATGCATGAGTATTCATATTTTATGGATAACTATTAGGTGCTGCTGGAGAGACCAGCACTGTGAGGAGACGGGGAGTTTCGAGTCACTGCTCTGTTTCTGCAGCTTCTCTGCTCCTTTACTGAGGCTCACACCCTGGACTCACAGGCACACATGCATGTGTGTTTACGCACCTGCACCCCCGCCCCCCATGCAGCATGGGGAGGGACAGCATTCAGGTGATATGTTCTTTCTGGAAGCAAATACACATCAGACATGATCTAACCTAAACCGCCATCCCTTGGATGTAGCAATAGAGACAGACAGCCCCCAAATGCTCCTGACATTCTGACTAAGTCCCATCTACAGATGCCTTCAAAGGCCAGGAACATTTTTGGCCAGGGTCTGTGCCCCCAGCTGGGGCTTCTGTGCTTCCTAGGTGAGGAAGGGAACTTGTCAGGGTCTCTCTTAAGCAGGGGTCCTGGATCTAAATGGAGGACCTCCCAGCCTCCCTCACTGCAGAGAGCAGAGCTAGGAGCAGATCCCTGTGGGCTCTGCAACTCTCGCTCTGTGTCATCACATGCCTCGGTCACACATGTTTTGTCATCACTGTATTTACTAACACTATACTTCAGAGCAATTCCTACTTCCTTTAAGTGTAAACACATTTATTTTAGAAGACACCCATAGCTTGAAACCATAAATGGAAACCAGTCTCATTTGCCATAAATAGAGACTAATTTTTTTTTGTCGGAGATGGAGTCAGGCCCCATCACCCAGGCTGGAGTACCATGGCACAATCTTGGCTCACTGCAACCTCTGCCTCCCAGGCTCAAGCAGTTCTCCTGCCTCAGCCTGCTGAGTAGCTGGGATTACAGGCATGTGCCACCACGCCCTGTTAATTTTTTATATCTTTAGTAGAGACAGGATGTCACCATGCTGGCCAGGCTGGTCTTGAACTCGACCTTATGATCCACCCCCCTCCGCCTCCCAATGTGCTGGGATTACAGACGTGAGCCACCGTGCCCAGCCAATAGAGACTGATTTTTAAAATAAATGCAAAAACACATATTTCTGTATCTTGCATTACACACAAGGTATTTCTGGAGGGACACATAAGAGGCACATAGCGACTGCCTGTGGAGAGAAGAACCCACAGCTAGGGGTAAGGGTGGGGGCCCACTTTTAGGGAATATGTCTGTGTATTTCCACTTACACTTTTTTGGCTTTTGGAATTAAATAAGAACAAAGAATTTGGGGGAAAAAGATGTGAAAGCAAAACATTGGCATTAGATTTTGGCTAGATTCTGTTGCCAGCTGAAGTTGCTACACCTGAGGCTTCTTTCTGCTGCGGAGGATTGACCAGCAGAGGGAGATGGTAAAGGGGCCTTTGAATCCAGTTGAGGCTTTCCCTTTGAAGTAACAGAAAAGCTGACAGCTTGGCTCATGAGGGGCTCTTTCCCACCCTGCGATGGTGCTATTCATGCCACCTCAGTTTCCATCTTTAGTCACCCTCTCTCCCAGGTCTCTGACTCAGGGTTTCCCCCACGAGGCCACCATTGCTCCAGGCACAGAAATTAGAATTGAAAGCAGTCTGAGAGGCCACCAACCAAATATTCCTGACCTCGTTCACTCACTCCCAAACGGATCCCCCATGAAGCCCCTGAAACCTTATGCAAAATGCTGTGCTCATGTACATTTCCTGTGCTCATGTACATTTTCCAGGGAGATGGTGGCTGGTCTCCATCAGAACTCCAAAGAGGGCCATGGCACCTAAAAGTCCTGGTGGGATTGAGAAAGGAGTGACATCTCCAAGGATGGCTGGTTCGTGGTATCTCTCAGCGTATTGCTTCTAGATGCATTTGTACATTCGTGATGAGGAGGAGGATGGATTTCTGAGCTGGGGGAAAGATGCCACAGGGATCCATTTTGTCCAGCACAAAAGGAAAAGCCCTTCCAGCCTTAATGTAGCATAGATGCTCAGGGAAGCTAAGTCACTTCAGGAATGCTCAGGCTCCAGTGTTTGTACAGTGATCAAATGTCACACTTGTGTAAAGCAATCTCAGGTGGAAAGACCCACTCCTGACCGTGGGGACATGGGACTTTCCAGCACTGCTAACTGCTCGGGGACAGCCAAGATGGCAATAATGGCTCATGTTCCAGCGCCCCTCTTCCACTGAGGGTGTTTGGATTGTGCGCTTGCCCAAATGTTCAGATGGCTTAAAGATTAGAATGTGCACCAGACCTAATTTCTCCCTCATTTTTTTTCCCTTGGAGTTTCATTCTTGTTGCCCAGGCTGGAGTGCAGTGGTGCGACCTCGGCTCACTGCAATCTCTGCCTCCTGGGTTCAAGTGATTCCCCTGCTTCAGCTTCCCAAGCAGCTGGGATTGCAGGCACCACCATGCCCAGGTAATTTTGTATTTTTAGTAGAGATGGCATTTCTCCATATTGGTCAGGCTGGTCTCGAACTCCTGACCTCAGGTGATCTGCCCACCTCAGCCTCCCAAAGTGCTGGGATTACAGGCATAAACCACTACAACTGGCAATTTCTCCATCATTTTTAAGGTTGTTTCTTCGCTGGAAAGTGGAAACCTGGGATTGTGTTTTGGCCAACATGCTTTTTCGCAGCCTCAATTCAAGTGGGAGGTTGAAGGACCCCTTCTTTGGCTAATTGACATAGTAACTGTATTGGAATTTCTCACCTTACTGTTCCAGAGCAGTGATCCTCACCTAGGACGATTTTGCCCAGCAGGGGACATTTAGCAATGTCTGGAGGCATGTTTGGTTGTTACAACTGGGCACCGAAGTTGGGATGCTTCTCCCGCATCTAGCGCACGGAGGCCAGGGTCCTCAGCTGGAAAATGGGGGTGGTAATAGCAGTACCTCTCTTGTGTGGTTGTCAGAAGGACAAAACAAGTGAATGTAGGGAAGTAAGGAAAGTTGATGAATAAGTAAGGTAACTTCGGGTGAGTAAGGTACCGAGGACAGGGACAACCTAGAAAGTGCTATGTTAGTGTTGGTGATTTTTATATGTGAACCAGCAGCAGGTGGAAGGTCTGGCCATGAGGGATGCTGCTTTATTTTTATTTATTTAGTTTTTACTTTTGAGGTGGAGTCTTACTCTGTTGCCCAGCCTGGAGTGCAGTGGCACAATCTTGGCTCCCCACAACCTCCTCCTCCCGGGTTCAAGCGATTCTCCTGCCTTAGCCTCCCAAATAGCTGGGACTACAGGCATGTGCCACTACGCCCGGCTAGTTTTTGTATTTTTTAGTAGAAACGGGGTTTCACCACATTGGACAGGCTGCTCTCGAACTCCTGACCTCGCGATCCGCCAGCCTCAGCCTTCCAAAGTGCTGGAATTACAAGTGTGAGCCAACGCGCCCAGCCGGGATGCTGCTTTTTTCCCGGCTATGACCATAAATGTCTTGTGTGGTCTAAGATAGCAGTCCCCAGCATTTTTGGCATCAGGGACCAGTTTCATGGAAGGCAATTTTTCCACAGATGGGGGTGAGGGGGGCGAGGATGGTTTTGGGATGAAACTGTTCAGATCATCAGACATTAGTTGGATTCTCATAAGCAGTGCACAACTGAGATGCCTCGCGTGGCCAGTTCACGATAAGGTGCATGCTCCCGTGAGAATCTACCACCACCACAATGATCTGAGAGGAGGCGGGGCTAAGGTGATGAAGCCAGGGATAGGGGCGCTGTAAATACCGATGAAGTTTTCGCTCACTCGCCCCCAGCTCACCTCCTGCTGAGCAGTCCAGTTCCTAAGAGGACACGGACCGGGAGGGTACGGGTCCACAGCCTGGAGGTTGGGGACCCCTGGTCTCAGAGACACCTTGAGAACCTCTTTCCTCTTTGTTAACCCAAGATGTGGTTTCGAAACCAATTCATGCATTTTCAGGAAAGAAGGCAAGAGACTGGGAAGAAGGTGGAGAAGGCTTACCAGGTGCTGTATATACAAAGGAGCAGAAAGGCAGAACTCTGGAGTCAGACACATTTTGGGTTGAACTCAAGTCGCTGCCCATTAGTAGAGTGATCCTAGAGAAGCCATCCACCCTCATGTGTGAAGGAGAAACGACAAATGCTCCTGGACCCTAGAGCTGCTCAGAGGATCCAATAGGACAAAGAAGTAAAAAGGCCAGCGCTATGCCTGGCAGAGAGGACGGATTCAATCAGTGAATTCAGCTGTGCTGAAGCCGCGATGATGCAATAGAAAATCAGCTTGCAGCCGATGGAGCGAGATTTGCCTCCTGATCATCTGCCCTGAATCCACCACCTTCCTGAATGGCAGCCCCAGGCGCAGCAGGGTGGAAGGAGATGCTGGCTGAGGAGGGAATCCTGCCATTCCCCATGTCTCCCCCTCCGCCCCCCACCGCCCCCCGCGGCCCCCCACCACCCCCCACCGCCACTTCCAGCCATCTCCCGGCCCCTGGGTGCTGCACCGGCAGTCCGGAGACTTCCCTGGCCCGGAAGGACCGCTGACAAGGCCCCGGAGGCCCAGCAGAGCCAGGCTGGCCTTTGAGAGGAGGTGGGTGTCAGGAGTGCGTGTCGGGTGGGGAAGGGAGCTGTAAGCAGCAGAGACTGGCCAACCTTGGCCATGACCTTCGGGGCCCCGTCTACATGTCCATGCAGAAGGGCCCCCAGAGGGGAGCGGCAACCTGGCCTCTGTCCGGAAAGGAGAGAGTTCCCTGATTTAGGGAGCTTAGGAGAAAGAGTGAGCATGCTCAGCTCATCCCTGCACTTAACATCGGTGCAGAGGGGCAGGCCTGGAATGTGTATGGAGGATGGATGGAGGTCTGCAGAGGCCTCCCACCACCAGTCCCTGTGATGGGTGGGCAAGTTCATTTCTGGGGTGCAGTCTTGGCAGCCTTGCACATTGTCCCCAGCCTCCCGTTCCCCAGCCTCTCTCTCTCTCTCTTTTTTTTTTTTTTTTTTTTTGAGACAGACCATCACTCTGCTGCCCAGGTTGGAGTGCAATGGTTCCATCTCAGCTCACTGCAACCTCCACCTCCCAGGTTCAAGCGATCCTCCTGCCTCAGCCTCCCAAGTAGCTGGGACTACAGACACCCGTACCACACCTGGCTACTTTTTGTATTTTTAGTAGAGATGGGGTTTCACCGTATTGGCTAGGCTGGTCTCAAACTCCTGACCTTGTGATCAACTGGCCTTGGCATCCCAAAGTGCTGGGATTACAGGTTATGAGCCACCGTGCCTGGCTCCCAGCCTACCTCTTGTATAAATGAGCTGCCACTTTTCTGTCCCTCCCTGGGACCCTGGCAGACTCCAAGAGTAGGCAAGGGAGGGGTGTGGTTCACCAGCCCTCACCTCCAACAACGTAGGGAAACTTTGTGTTACATCTGCTCCTGAAGCATGCAGGCCTCAGTGTATGCTTTGTCAGCTGCAAATGTACCATTTTCAATTTGGAAGATTTAAAAAATATATATTTGAGCCCCACATAGGAAGATCCAAAAATTATTAAAATATAGAACATTTAGACTGTGGGACAGAGAAGGTATCTGTTCTATTCATTTATCCCTAGGGCTTAATGTACGTTGTAGTTACCCAATAAACATATGCTTAGCAAATGACTGAAAATTAGCTTTAGCAGCTGGTATGTGAAAATAGCATATGCACAAAGATGTTCATTGCAGCATTGTTTATAATGGTGGAAAATTGTTTTGTATAGTCTGGTTAAGGAATCTGTGGTATATAAATGCAGTGAAATGGCAGGCTATTATTAAAATTAACAAGAGGACTATAAAGCCATGAGAACGGGGTTACGAGATGTTGTTAAATGAAATTTAATAATACCGTGATTTAAAGAATGTAAGCATGTATATCTACATAGATAAAGATTAAAAGGCCTATTTAGAGTTAAAGTCATTGCTGTGTAAAATTAGCAGCAATTAAGAAACACCTTTGGTAATGTTTTACAGTGGATTCTAGAATGTTTTAAACTCTTTTAAAGAAACCCCTGTAGTTCTTTCTAAACAGATGAGCTGGTGGTTTGCTATTTTCCAGGTTCTATTGGATGAGCTGTGAAAGGCCCCATTGGATAGGGGGCTTCTGGAAATTTCCATCTCCCCACCTCTGGTGGATAGCAACTCGGACCTGGGAAAATTATTCTTGGCAAACGCAAGCTCATCTCAGAAAGAGTTCTCAGTGCAAAGAGCCTTTAGCAACGGAGGTGCTAGAATCTGTGTTGGTGAAGCTTTGTAAACAGCAGGGATTCGACAGAGGCCTTTTCAGGCCTTTATTTCCCACTGTTCCTTCTCCTCCTTCTTTTTTTTTTTTCCCAAGTTTTGTAAACAACCCAGGGGTGATTTTTGTACTCCCCCAGGCCTGTGGGGGTGGGATGAGATGGAAAGAGGCCTCGCATTGTCCCTGCCATCCCTTCACCCTGTCCCTGCAAACCTGGGTCCCTTCTGGCCACCCCTGCTGCCCCCAGACTCCCCTCCCACCCTAGCGCCCACCTGTGGTCTGACAGAGGACACCACACAGTTGCCCATTCTCACACCCGCTCCCGCTGGACAGCCCCTGTGCTTAACGAGGCAGCTTGACGTTTTGTGGGACCTGCTGGTGTCCTGCCCGAAGAGGGTGGGGTCGGAGGAGTGGGCTGGCCTGCTCCTGGAACTGTAGCGTCAAACTGTCCAGGCCTTCATTTGCAAAAATACCACACGCTGGGACACCAAAATAGGTCTCGGGGGAGGTCCAGGTGGGGCTGGCCTGGGCTTGGCTCCACTCAAGTAGGGCGCCAGGGAGACAGAGTGCCCCAGCGCCACCAAGGTGGGCAGAAGCCATCTCGGGCCACTGAGAGAAATTCCACTGCGCCTCCTGTTGGGCCTTCCTTCGACCCAAAGTTTTGGACCTTCTGCTTGGGTGAGCTATAGTGGGAATTCTGGGCTTTGGCTTTGGGGATGGCCAGATGAGAAGGGTGTCAGTGTTCACCTGGTCCCACCTGGCACTGCAGGAAAAGCTGAGGCCGTCACCTCCCAGCTCTGCCATTTACTGGCGCAAGCTGTTGAAGGCCGTCGATCCAGGGCCACTGAGGCGTGTGCGAAGCGCGGTGTACACGGCATCCTCTGTCATCTCCACGGCTCTGGCACGGGTGTACTCTTCAGAGATGACAAAACGGAGGCCCAGAAGGGGCAAGACGCTGGCCCAGGCTCACCCGGCTTATTGTAGGTGAAGCCAGGATTGAAACCCAGATCAGATTTTGCTCCGAAGCAGATGACTTCGTCTTTTTCCTGCATTCCCTCTTTCTGTCTTCCTGCAGCCAGTTTCCCTGCAAAGCAGCAGAGCAACTGGACACGGGTGTGCGCGTTCCTCTCCGTACATCCAAATGCAGAAACTCTGAAAACAGAAAGTTTTATCCTGGTACAACTTGCCCTGAGCTGCAACCAGGCTCGTTGTGGTCTTGACTTATCTCACTTATGGTGGACGCTCACATGATTTCCAGGAGAAACATGAATGAGTTACATTGTGAGTCTGCCCTAGACCCTTCTGGGAATCTGACAGGGTATACAGAATTCACATTGTCTTTCTCTAGGAAATCCCGACTTCTGAAACACCCCTGGTCCCAAGGGATTCAGACAAGGGCTGTGGATCTGTATACAATGTCCACTTACGCTCATGGTGGGGCAGGGTGGGGGGGTACCTGCTCATACATTCCTCCTGGGAAATCTTTCTGTAAGGTGATAACTATCACCAGTGGTCACATGCACATGCTCTTTGACTCTGCAATTCCTCTTCCAGGAATTTTTTCTAAGGATCTGAGGATAGAAATATCCATTATAGCGGAAATCTGGTACCATGCTAAAATCTCAAAGCAGAGAAATAGTTAAGTAAAGGGTAGTATACATTCCTTAGATGGAACATTATGTAACCATTAAAACGGCTGCGTAAGGCTGATGTGGTGGCTCACGCCTAGAATCCCAGTGCTTTGGGAGGCCCAGGTGGGAAGCCTGCTTGAGCCTAGGAGTCGAGGGATGCAGTGAGCTGTGATCACACCACTGCGCTCCTACCTGGATGGGAGAACAAGACCCTGCCTTGGGTGGGGGGGGGTTGGGGGAAGGTGCTTAATTGGTTAATTTAGTAATCTGGAAAAAATATTCGTTATAGCTGGTAAGTGCTGGGCAGTGAAAGCCAAAGTGACCAAATAACACGTACTATGTGACCCAATGTTAGTTAAAAGGAAAAATAAAATGACAACAAAGAATGCTGACCTTGTGAATCCACTTCCGCTGCTGAAAAACAGGTCTCGGCTTTGCAGAGCTCTCGTCCACAAAAGGCAGGACTGGGCTGGGAACACTACCGGCTGCGCGGCTATTGATCTGTCCCATGAAGGACGCCTTCCGCCTTCATGTGACTCAGGGCCCTCCTGTCCCCATTGCTGCCTCTCCTCGGGGGCGGGGGCGGGGAAGAGGCCTAGATTGCCTCAGCAGTGCTACCATGGATTTTAGTTGTACCATCTTCCGTAGCCTGACTTGGGGTCGTTTTAGGGATTTTTCATCCATTTGTTTAGCAGACACGTGTTTTCTCTGCCAGGCACTGTGTCAAGGGCCAGGGATGCAGAGGTGAGTAAGACGGGAGGCTCCAGGTTCTAAACTCCTCGGCTGTGTCTTATTCATCTCTGCTTGCCTTGCTTAGGGTAGTACCAGGCACCTGAACAAACGATGAATGAACAGCGTCCCTGTCCTTCAGAAACTCACGTGCTAGGAAAGGGAAACTGATGAGCAGGTTTGTTAAAGTGTTGGTGGTGGCGTGTCCTGGTGGGACACACAGGAAAAATGATCCATTCCAGAGGGCTGGGTGAGGGGAATAGTGGGGTGAATTCAGCCTTCATCGATTTCACAAGTGCTCTCTTCTGGAGGGACGCTCCCATTAAGTCTAACTCCATGGTTAACTCCACATGCAGAGACAACCAGGCTATTTAGCGCCTCAGAGCTCAGAGAATATGTGCAATGCCATTGAGGAGCCAGGACACGGGGCTCTTGTGTCAGGTTCCTAACAAGGATGGTGATAAAGATGATTTAGGCATCTGACCATTGCATCCAGTATGTTCTCTTTCCCTTTGCTGTCTCTCAAGTTGGGGCAGGGAATGGGGAGAGGAGGACCCCTGGGGGAGTCCCAGGTGGAGCCATTTTGTATATGGCCATTCTGCTTCCTGGTTCATGACTCAACAGGAAGACACCCTGGGAGGGTCTTGGGCACTGATAGATGATGATAACTAAAAATAGATTTAGGTTGGGCACAGTGGTTCATGCCTCTTATTCCAGCACTGTGGGAGACTGAGGAGGGAGGATTGCTTGAGCCAAGGAGTTCAAGATTAGCCTGGGCAACATAGCAAGACCCTATCTCTAAAAAAAAATTACAATAATTAGCTGGGTGTGGTGGTACATGCCTGTAGTCCTGGCTGCTTGGGACGCAGAGGTATGAGGATTGCTTGAACCCAGGAGGTTGGGGTTGCAGTGAGTGGAGATCATGCCACTGCACTCCAGACTTCTTAGTGACAGAGAGAGACCCTATAAAGAGAGAAAGAGAGAGAGAGAGAGAGAGAGAGAGAGAGAGAGAAAGATTTAAATTTATTAAAATCAATCATTTAACCAATAGTTACAAAGTACCTACCCTGCACTAGAAGCTTGGTCCTGATTACTCAACAAGGAACAGAGGCATCCACCCTCCTGTGGTGTAGTCTCCAGTGAGAGCCCCGGGCCTCGTCAAGTGAGAATGCAACGGAAAGTGTAGTTTTAGGCCAGGAGCCCTGAGCACCCTGGGCCCTGGGGAGTCTATCTAAGGGGAAATGAGTAGGGAACCCAGAAAGGGGGAGCCCAGAAGCAGCTTGCAGCCCTCCCAGTGTCATCTGCACCCTGAAAAGCTCCCTCTTGACTCTTTGGAGGAAGCCAGCGACTGCTGTCTATCCACCACCGAGAAAATCCAACCCAGCTTCTGGGTCACCATGCAGTTACTTCCAATCTCTCAAATGGAGTTTCCAGTCTCTCATAATTGTAGCTGACATCATCGTGCACTCTCTATATGCCCAGCACTATTCTAAGTGGGTCACATGCAGTAACTCCTGTTTAGTTCTCACAGCATCTCTATGAGGTCAGTCCTGTGTCATTCTTATCATACCCATTTATCAGATGAGGACACTGAGATGCAGAAAGTAGAAATAGCTTGTTCAAGGTCTCCCAGCAGATAATCTGTGGAGTTTGGACTTGAAGCCAGACAGACTGAACTCAGCACTCATTCTCCTCTGCTCTAGACCCTGACGCCTTTGACAGGCTATGATACAAGATACACAGAGTCCTGTCCCTATGGATTACAGTACAATGGGGATAACAGAGAGTAAGCCATAATGATACCAATCTAACGAGTCTTGTATGGAAGGTCCTGGCTTGCAGAGACTTTCCGGCTTTAGCACAGAAAGCCTCGAATTCTAGGAGCCTCTGTCCTTGGTAAGCTAGGTGGTTGTATTAACCTAGTTGTGTGAAAAGGGAGTCATAAAAGATTATCATTTCTTTGCCTTATTTTGAAATTTACTAATTTGACAGATGTCACACAGGATTTCACTGCTGTTTTTACATTGCCTTTCTTTTGATCACCAGGGAGGCTGAACAATGTTCATGATGCTTTTTAACCAGGTGTATTTTCTAGTTTCTGAATCAGCTGCTTCTGGAATTCATCTGCTGAGGCAGCGGTTCTCAGTCTTGAGTGGGCATCAGAATCAGAGAAGGGCTTCTGAAAAAGCAGACCTCTGGGTCGTATCCCCAGAGTTTCTGATTCATTAGGTCTGGGGTGGGGCCTGGGGCTGGGCATTTTTAATAAGCACCCAGGGGGCACTGAGGCTGCCAGCTGGTCGGGACCACACCTGGAGAGGCACTGCGTTGGAGTGTTTTGTGGAAGCTCTTCATTTAGCAAAGCGGTTCTCACATTTGCTAAATGTGCACCTTAGGTCAGGTGTGGCGTTGGCTCACGCCTGTAATCCCAGCACTTTGGGAGGCCGATGTGGGTAGATCACCTGAGGCCAGGAGTTCAAGACCAGCCTGACCAACAAGGAGAAACCCCATCTCTATTTTAAAAAAAAGTGCACCTTAGAATCACCTGGGGAGTGTTACAAAACTCAGATGCTGCGGCCCCACCCTGGACCAGGTGAACCTAATCTTAGGGAGTGGAACTTGGGCTTTGCTAGTTCATTTAAAACTTTCCCAAGTGGCCGGGCGCGGTGGCTCAAGCCTGTAATCCCAGCACTTTGGGAGGCCGAGGCGGGTGGATCACGAGGTCGAGAGATCGAGACCATCCTGGTCAACATGGTGAAACCCCGTCTCTACTAAAAATATAAAAAAATTAGCTGGGCATGGTGGCTCGTGCCTGTAATCCCAGCTACTCAGGAGGCTGAGGCAGGAGATTTGCCTGAACCCAGGAGGCGGAGGTTGCGGTGAGCCGAGATCGTGCCATTGCACTCCAGCCTGGGTAACAAGAGTGAAACTCCGTCTCAAAAAAAAAAAAAAAAAACAAAAAACAAACAAACAAAAAAAAAAACAAAAAAAAACTTTCCCAAGTGATTTCCTCATCTCTGTAGTGTTAAAATGAAAACCAGTGTGAAAAATCCCTGAGCAGACAAAGCCAGTTATGCTTCATAAGTGACCCTAAACTTCTTGATTTGAAACATAAGCAAAACTGTATGCCTTTTTTATTTTTCTAGCCTTACTTCACTAGCTAGAACTTCTAGCACTAGGCTGAATAAGAGTGGACCTCCTGGCCATGTCCCTACTTTTGCAGGTGAAAGCATTTAGTGTTTCAAACAGTAAGTGTGTTAGCTGTAGCTTTGTTGGCAGATGCTCTTTATTAAGTTAAGCAACGTTCCTCTATTCCCATTTTTTCTGCAAGTTTTTTTTTTTTTTTAACATGAATGGGCATCGAATTTTGTCAGATGCTTTTTCTGCATTAATTTATATGATCATATGACTTCTCTTCTTTCACCAGTTAATACGGCGGATTGCATCGATTGATTTTCAAATATTCAACTAGCCTTTCATCTGTAGAATAAACTCCAGTTGGTCATGGTGTACAATCATTGAGATTTATTGCTGAATTCTATTTGCTAATATTTTGTTAAGGATTTTCATGTATATATTCATGAGGAATATTGATGTGTAGGGTTTTTAAAATTTATTATTACTTTGATTTTTTTGTTTGTTTTTGAAACAGAGTATCTCTTTCGGTTGCTTAGGCTGGAATTCAGTGGTGTGATCTCGGCTCACTGTAACCTCCACCTCCTAGGTTCAAGTGATGCTTCCGCCTCACTTTGAGTAGCTGGGATTACAGGAATGTGCCACCACACCTGGCTAATTTTTATATTTTTAGTAGAGATGGGGTTTTGTCATGTTGGCCAGGTTGGTCTCAAACTCCTGACCTCAAGTCATCCACCCACCTTGGTTTCCCAAAGTGCTGAGATGACAGCAGGCATGAGCTACTGTGCCTGGCCACCAGCCTCAACCTCTTAAGCTCAAGCAATCTTCTGTCCTCAGCTTCTCAAGTAGCTGGGAGTGCAGGCACATGCCACTGTGCCTGGCTAATTTTTGTAATTTTTATAGAGACAGGGTCTCACTTTGTTGCCCAGGCTGGTCTTCAGCCCCTGGGCTCAAGTCATCCTCCCACTTTGGCCTCCCAAAATGCTAGGATTACAGGTGTAAGCCACTGTACTCGGCCCTATCTCTGGTTTTAATCTCAGGGAACTACTATCTTCATAAAATGAATTGGAAACTGTTCCCTCCTCTTCTATTTTCTGAAAGAGAATGTAGGGAGATGGTGTGAATTCCTCTTTAAACATTTGGTGGAATTCTTCAGCGAAACCATCTGGATCTGGAGACTTCTTTTTTGGGAGTTTTAAAATTGCAAATTCAATTTCCTTAACAGTTGTAGGCATATTCAAATTATCTAGTTCACATTGGGTGAGTCGTAGTCATTTGTATTTTTCAAGGAATCAGTCCTCTTTAACTCAGCTGTCAAATGAATGTGTGTTCTCAGTAGCTTTTAAAAATTCCCTTCCCTCCGTTAGTTTCTCTCACATTGAAATGAGATGCTGATTCTCCCACAAGCCTTCCCTTCCTCCAGATCAAATGACAAAATGCATTATCCTGTGCCCTAACCCAGGAGAGCATCCTCGACAGGCAGAGCCCAGGATGAAGGAGTCCCAGTGTGAACCCACAGAGTTTCAGGGAACCAACTGGCCTTGGACCTCTCTGAAGAACCCTGGAACCAGAGGGAACTGGCGATCTTCTCAGTCACCTAAGCCTCCCTGGAGAGACCTCCCAGGACCGGAGGTAGGAGTTCCGTCCTTAGCAGGTTTGAGAAGTCAAAAACGCTGGGGGCTCTGGATACCACTAGGTGGCGCTCAGAACATACAGTTGCTCTTGGAGTCCACTGGTGGAGACAAGAATCTGTTCAGCTAGATTTGGTCTGTGGGGCATTTGTTCTTCTTTTTTTTTTTTTTTTTCCCCTTACTTCAAGAAAGAGGGGCATTTGTTCTTTAAGCGAGATGCACTTTAGAGTCTAGAAGCCACAAGGACCCCATGAGCTCTGGGTTGGTGGACGTGGTAGTACTTTCTCTGACTTCCCTACTGACAAGGGAGGGAAGACTTGAGAGGTGGTGCCGGCTGGAGGCTCCTGCGAGATGTCAGAGGCGCTTACCAGCTACTGCTGAGATAAGTGTGCCCACCCGGAGCCTCTGTGTGTTACAAAGTGTCGGCAGCCCCGGCCAGGCCTGGGGAGAATCCTAAAGAATATACCTGGGGCTCCAGGTCCCGTCCAGGCTGGCTCCGTGCCACAGCCCTTCCCGGTCCTGCCCCTGCAGAGGTGCCGTGATCTCCCCCACCGGGTAACTTACACTCTGGAGTCAGTTGGGAGGCTCAAGGTTTTGTCCTGCCTCTGCCGCTAACAGTGTGCCTTGGGCAAGGCTTGCCTACATCTTTGCTAGATTCTGGACTGAGTGCAAATCCTGACTCAACCACCCACAGCTGTGGTGGCCTCTTAGGAATGTTACTTCACTTTCATGAGCCTCAGGTTCACATCTGTCATATGGAGATAATAAAGACGCTCATCTTATTGTATAGTGAGGTTTTATTTTTAATTAAATCAATTAATTAATTTTTTAAAAAATTATTGCATTTTAGATTTGGGAGTACATGTGAAGAACATGCAAGATTGTTGCATAGGTACACACATGGCAGTGTGATTTGCTGCCTTCCTCCCCATCACCTATATCTAGCATTTCTCCCCATGCTATCTCTCCCCAACTCCCCACCCCCCCATGCCCCGCTGTCCCTCCCCTATTTCCCCCCAACAGACCCCAGTGTGTAGTGCTCCCCTCCCTGTATCCACGTGTTCTCATTGTTCAACACCTGCCTATGAGTGAGAACGTGCGGTGTTTGATTTTCTGTTCTTGTGTCAGTTTTTAGACAGAGTCTTGCTCCGTCACCCAGGCTGGAGTGCAGTGGCTTGATCTCGGCTCACTGTGACCTCTGCTTCCTGGGTTCAAGCAATTCTTCTGCCTCAGCCTCCTAAGTAGCTGAGACTACAGGCACATGCCACCACGCCTGGCTAATTTTTGTATTTTTGTATTTTTTTTTTTTTTTGTAGAGATGGGTTTTCACCATGTTGGTCAGGCTGGTCTTGAACTCCTGACCTCATGATCCACCCGCCTTGGCCTCCCAAAGTCCTGGGATTACAGGCATGAGCCACTGCACCTGGCCTTTTATTTTATTTTTTTAAAGAGCCAGGATCTTGCTCTGTTGCCCAGGCTGGAGTGCAGTAGTACCATCATAGCTCACTGTAACCTTCAATTTTTGGACTTAGGTGATCCTCCCACCTTGACCTTCCAAAATGCTGAGATTGTGGGCAGGAGCCACCATGCCAGCCACAGAAAAGAGTAAGCACTGGATGGATGTTGGCAGTTATTATTTTATGGCTAATATTATTATGGTTTTTGAAACATAGTCTCACTGTCACCCAGACTGGAGTGCAGTGGCATGATCACAGCTCACTGCAACATCTGCCTCTATGGCTCAAGTGATGCTCTCCCCTCAGCTTCCTAGGTAGCTGGGAGTATAGGTGTGCAACACCACACCTGGCTAATTTGTGTGTGTGTGAGTGTGTGTTTAGTAGAGATAGGGTTTTGCCATGTTGCCCAGGCTGGTCTTAAACTCCTAAGCTCAAGTGATCCACCCACCTCGGCATCCCAAAGTGCTGGGATTACAGGCGTGAGCCACGGCACCCTGCCACTCCTATTGTCACTCATTTTTGTACCACTCCCAACCCAGCCCTAGTGTAGGCGTGCTTGTTTTCTATTGCTGCTCTAACACATTGCTGCAAATAGAATGGCTAAAAACAGCGCAGATTTATTCTTTTACAGTTCTAGAAGTCAGAAGTCTGTAATCAAGGTGTTGGCAGAGCTGTGTTCTCTCTGGAAACCTCCGGGGAAAATCCATTCTCTTGCCTTACCCAGCTTCCAGAGGCCGTCCACGTTGCTGGCCTTGTGACCCCTTGTTACGTCTCTCCAACCGCTGGCTGCCATCACCCATCTCCTGCTACTAATTTGATCCTCTTGCCTCCTTTTAAGGATCTGTACCTTGGACTCAAACAGGTAATCCAGGATAGTTTTCTGATCTCAAGATCCTTGATAACCTGTCTGCAAATGTTCTTTTAACATGTGCAGTAACATATTCACAGGTTTCAAAGATTAGGATAGGGATGTCTTTGGGGGACATTATTCAGCGTAGCACACTGGGAAAACAGGTCCAGTTCAAAATAAATAAGAGCTGGGAAAGGGTTTTATCTCTGTATCTCCAGTGCTATGGTTTGAATGTTTGTGTCTCCTCAAAATTCATATGTTGAAAACTTAACCTCCAAGGTGATGGTATGAGGAGGTGGGGCCTTTGGGAGGTGATTAGGTTTAGATGAGGTCACGAGGATGGGGCTCTTATGATGGGATTAGTGCCCTTATAAAAGCAGCCACAGACAGACCTTTGCCCCTTCTACTATGTGAAGACACAGTGGGAAGGCACCATCTAGGAACCAGGAAGAGGCTCTCACCAGATACTGAATCTGTTCTTGGACATCTAGTCTCCAGAACTGGGAGAAATAAATTTCTGTTGTGTATATGTATGAGCCACCTCATCTGTGGTATTTTATTATAACAGCCTGAATAGATTAAGACACCCAGAGTCTAGCACATTGCCTGTTTGGCCTAGAAGGTACTAACTTACTGAATGAATGAGTATTGTGAGCATTACTGGTGCTCACCAATACCCAGCTCTTCTCTCCTTCTTTGGGTGGGGGCACATGACTAGAGACTAGCTTTGGCCAGTGAAAGTGAGCAGAGGTGAAGTGTGTTGCTTCCAGGCTGAGTCAGTGGAAGCCTCCATGTGACACTGCAGGCTCTGTCCTTCCCTGCCATGATAAATGTGGGGGCCTTCTATTGAGACCGATTGAAGCAGCCTGGATTTTGAGTCACTGCATGGAGAACAGGCACCCTCGATTATTACCTGCACTTACCAAGAAACAAACTTAGGAAATTTGGGGAATGTTTTTCATTGTAGCATAGCCTGAGTCTATCCAATGCAACGAGTTAATGGAACTTCTCAATCTTTAAGGTCCAAATCAAAATGATGTTGTAGGTAGAAGAGTTAGCCATATAACATGCCTAACTAGTGGTCTTTGGCATGCCCAGGTGGGTGGGCAGTTCTATCTACTTCCATGTTTTGCCCAGTATCTAATATTGTATAGCTTCTCTGCTTTGGTTTCCTCATCTGTAAAACCAGGAGAATAATAGTACTTGCTTGAGATGATTGTTGAGAGATTATATGATTTAATGTAGATAAAGCATTTTAAACAGTGCCTGGCATGTGGTAAGACTTACTATATGTTTGTTATCATCATCACCACCATGATAACCACCATTATCATCACCCCATCATCACCAACACCATCACCATCATCATCACCACCATCATCATTACTAACCCTGTCATCACCACCATCATCACCCCCATCACCACCACCATGACCACCATCACCATGACCACCATCATGACCACCATCATCATCACCACCATCATTACCAACCCCATCACTACCACCATCATCACCCTCATCACTACCACCATCATCACCACCATCACCACCATCTATACCACCATCACTACCACAATCACCACCACCATCACCACCACCATCAATACCACCATCACCACCACCATCACCACTACCATCACCACCACCATCATCATCACCACCATCACCACCATCACTACCATCATCACCACCATCATCACCACCACCACCATCACCGCCATCATCACTACCATCATCTCCACCACCATCACCACCACCACCATCACGACAATCACCATTACCATCATCACTATCATCACTACCACCATCATCACCAACACTATCACCACCACCATCACCACCATTGTCACCATCATCATCATCATCACCACCACCACCATTACCACACCCCCATCACCACCACCATCATCACCACCATCACCAGTACTCTCACCACCACCATCACTATCACCATCATCACTACCACCATCATCACCAACACTATCACTACCATCACCACCACCATTATCACCATCATCATCATCACCAAAACTGTCACCACCATCATCACCACATCCATCACCACCATCAGCATCATCACCATCACCACCACCATCACCACCACCATCATCACCATCACCAACATCATCACCACCGTCATCACCACCGTCACCATCATCACTATCATCACCATCACCACCATCACCACCACCATCATCGCCACCATCATCACCACCACCATCACCATCACCAACACCATCACCACCGTCATCACCACCGTCACCATCATCACTATCATCACCATCACCACCATCACCACCACCATCATCGCCACCATCATCACCACCACCATCATCACCATTATCATCACCATCATCACCACCATCACCAGCACCAATACCACCATCATCACCACATCCATCATCACCACCACCATCATCACCATTATCACCATCATCACCACCATCACCAGCACCATTACCACCATCATCACCACATCCATCATCACCACCACCATCATCATCATTACCATTATCACCACCATCACCAGCACCATCACCACTGTCATCACCACATCCATCATCACCACCACCATCATCATCATTACCATCATCACCACCATCACCAGCACCATCAGCACCATCATCACCACATCCATCATCACCACCACCACCATCATCGTCATCATCACTATCATCACCAACACCATCACCACCATAACCAACACCATCACCACCATCATCATCACCATTGTTATCAGGAGGAGGAGCAGGAGAAGAAAGAAATCTTACTCGTACTTCCAGTGTGCAAAGGAGAGAATAAATTTGATCAAGTTTAGTAAAGATAAATGTTAGTAATAGCAATCTCACATTGTCGACTTTAACTATGAAGCCAGTAGAAATTAATTTTAAGTTTGGACTTGGAGGTTCACACCTGTAATCCCAGCACTTTGGGAGGCCAAAGTGGAAGGATTGCTTCAGCCCAGAAGTTTGAGACCAACCTAGCCAACATAACAAGACTGTATCAAAAAAAAAAAAAGTCAGGTGTGGTGGTGTGTATCCTAGTCTCAGCTACTAGAGAGGCTGAGGTGGAAGGATAACTTCCCAGAAGGTCAAGGCTGCAGTGAGCCATGATCATGCCACTGCACTCCAAAGCAAGATCCTTAAAAAAAAAAAGAGAGAGAGAGAGAGAGAGAGAAGTCTTACACATTGTCATGTTTTTCCTTTGAGACCATCAAGATTTTTTCTTCTTCTTCCTTCTCCTCTTCCTCCTCTTCCAACTCTTTAATAGACTTATGACTCATTAGAAATCTTTCTGGGAAAAGTAAGAGAAGCTGGGAAGTGAGGAAGATAGCCTATAAGACTTTAGAAATAAATTTCTATGTAATCAATATAGTTCAACAATTTCCCAGAGAGACCGGCTTCTCTGCCATGCGGTCGGCCATAGTTTCAGCCAGTGAAAGTAAGGAGTGTGTTAGAAGCCCAGGTGACAACTTTAGGGCTCTTGGCTGCTTTGATGTAGTTGCTCACTGAAGCTGGACTGTCCGTTTAAGAAATCATTCATTGATTCACCACATATTTGTTGAGCACCTGCTGAGGGCCAGGCACTGTTCTGGCCAGCTCTGGGGTGGGATTCATTGGGGGTTAGGACACTCCCCACCCCTTCTTGTGATTGGTTCAGGAATAGACATGTCACCTGTACCGCTGAGGAACTGTCTGCTGAAGGTCCTGAGAAAGTTCCTCTCTTTTCCACAGGGCAAGAAAGAAGATGAAAATCATTTAAGCAGTAGGTACATAATAATGCCATATGCAAAAACTTTTCATCACAGCATGGCTGGCTACAGCGAATCACTGGAAGAAATCACAGATTTTCATAAGTAAGCTGTGGTATCTCAACAAAAAGCAATACCATGCTGTTATTTAAAATAACACAATGACTATAAAACATGAAGAAAGGTTTACATAAAGATACTAAGAGAAAAAATTATGCACAAAACTATATAGATATGCTCTGAAGAATTAAAATGAGAAGGTCATAATTAACACATGGAAGTAATGTCTTTGTAAGGCTGCTGGGATTATGAGTAGTTAAAAACATCCTTTGAACTATTTTACAGTAGTCTCTATATTTTATTTCTTCTAAAGAATCCTCACAGTAATTTCTGAACAGGTAAACCAGTTGGTTGCCGTTTTCTAGGACTTGCTCAGTGAGCACATTACTGCTATTTCATTGGCAGTCACTCTCCAGTCTTGAGGGTTCTAGCCTTCTGATGAAGCCAATTGCGGCAGAGAGAAGGTACTGAAAGGGACAAGCCTCCTCAGGATCTCCGCAAGCTGCTTGCCCATACTGCTGGACTCTTCTGGGTAGCTGGCAAATTTCCATATTATTTCATCTGGCTGGGACTGGACTTGTGATTGAGGCAGACAGCATCCTACTCTAAGCCCTCCCCATAGCTGCCTTCCCATCTTTGATTGTATGTTAACACCACTACAGAATCAATTAAATGTATTACCTTGCAAAAGTTGTTGAAAAAAAGCCACATTTAGAGAAGGTATTCTGTGGAAGCAATCATTCCTTATGTTCCCCTCTCCCTCCACGTCCCCTGTTGCATCTTTTGCCCAGTTTTTTGCTCCTATTTTTTTCTAGACCTGCAGCTCTCAAACTTTGGTTGCATCAGAATCATGGCTGGGAAGTCTGTTCTGTAAAACGCAGATTTCCAGATCTCTTTTAGAGCCTGGCCTAGTTCAGTATGAAGGTCAGGTCTTCGTTGCCTCCCTTGCCACTAAGCTCTGCAGGGCACTGTACCGCCACCAGATTTGGGAACCACTGCTCAGGTGCAACTCTATTTCAGAATGTGCCTGAGAATCACAGGCAAGGCGGCCCAGGGCAGATAAAGAGAAGAAGCTGATTGAGGGGAATCAACATCATGCTTGTTTCTTACTCCTACAGATGCACAATGAAACATAGGAGTAAAAAATGACATTTCCTTTGAGAACTTCTTGGACAGTGACCTGAACAGCCCAAGAAAAACCTCGGTGGACTTACATGAACCTGATTTGGCTCAAAATTAAGCACCACGTGGAAGATCTTGCCCTTGTGAAATGACAAATTGAATGTGTGCAGAAATTGCATTTGAACTAGTTGAGATCCTGACCTAGGTTAGTGGTTCTTTACCTTACCATTCAATGAAGGGTGACAATGATGATTCAACCATGTTAGCAAGCTTTATTTGCTCTCTTTATAATGAGAATGTAATAATAGTAACATTTCATTGATTCTAAGCTGCAGTTCTACCCCCACCACCAACCCACATATATTTTTAGCAACTGTGTAATTAGGATGTGTCTTAAGATCAATGTCTTACGGTCACTGACACAAGGTCATAACAAGGTTGTCATTGCCGACACCTTCTGGTGAGATCCAGAAAGACCCAAGAAGAACATTTGCAAAATGAGTGTTGGCAGCCGGGGAGAAACTTCTGAGACCTCAGTGTATCATCTTTGTGGGAACACTTCCTCATCAACGTCCTTGATGGCAAAGGGTGACTTTGTGTTGAAGGATACAATCACAAAGAAAATTTAGACTCTCCGAAAAAGTTTGGGGAATAACTTAACCCATCTTTTTTCACTTGTTTTCCTATTTTGAGTGCCCAAGGGTGACAGATGAGACATCTAAATAAGTCTAAGAAATTACTGTCAGTAAATCTTAAACATTTTAAGAGATCGAAGAAAGTATTATGTCATAATTTAATTAGTGGCATTTTCCGTTTGCTTCCTTAGCAATATACAAAATAATGGTGCATGTTATAATGAACAACATATTAGATGCAATGAAATACAGTAACAGTTCACACACAGAGAACTTCTGATCTGCCATGGGTCAGTACTCCATTCATGTTAACTCATTCAAGAGCCCATTTTATAGATAAGGAAGCTGAGGCACTTGGAAGATACAGCCGCACAGCCAGAGACTAGTAGAGCTAGGTGGGATTCCAAGCCAGGCAGTCAGCCCTAGGGTCTCTGTTATAGCATCTCACCTAGAGATGTGCTACTTTGCAATGTGTCAGATAATAGCTGGTGAATTGGCAACCAGATTTGTATTTTAACAAGCATAGCACTGATTAAGGAAAAAAAAATGTGGCCAGGTGTGGTGGCTCACGCCTGTAATCTCAACACTTTGAGAGGCCAAGGCAGGTGGATCACTGGAGGTCAGGAGTTCAAGACCAGCCTGGTCAACATGGTGAAACCTCGTCTCCACTAAAAATATAAAAAATAACTGGGCATGGTGATGCTATTCGGGAGGCTGATCTGGCTATTTGGGAGGCTGAGGTAGGAGAATCATTTAAACCTGGGAGCCAATTCAGGAGGCTATAATCCCAGCTATTCAGGAGGCTGAGGCAGGAGAATCACTTGAGCCTGGGAGGTGGAGGTTGCAGTGAGCCGATACTGTGCCATTGCACTCCAGCCTGGGCAACAAGAACAAAACGTCATCTCAAAAAAAATAAAAAAAAGTGCAAATATGTTGTGAAAATGAGGCCAATTGTGTGACTGGCAAAATAGCAGCAGAAGAAACATGCATCAAGGCTATTTATCACCCAGAACACCCCAGAAGGTGCTGTTTCATTTACCTGTGGTCTCTCACACCAGAGTGTTTCTCATTGTGTTCGATGGAGTGTTGAAAAGCGTAGAAACAAAAGCAGTTTGGGTTCTTGTCTTTTCTCATAACATATTGAAATGGGGAGTGACGTTGATGACTTCTGCACAGATGTTTGCAGCCTTTTTCAAGGGAGGAAGCAATCTCAGTTGTCAGGGACTGAATTCAGGCCTGAGTTATTACTGTTTGCCAAGTATTAAGTAGACATTAGGACGAAGAATAAAAATGCGAATTTAGTGTTTGACCTAATGGGAAAGCCTGGCTCTAAATACTGTATTTAGCAGATTTTTTTAAAGGCTCAGTTAGTGCAAATTTTACATTTTATTGCTTTTATTGTATTTTACAAGATTGATAGGATGACAATGAAATTTGATATATCAATGGCTAGAATTGACTATGGAGGCTGAGTCTTTGGAGGCTTAATTCATTTTCAGGTGACAAAAGGTACAGCTGTGGTGATAAAATAGAACAAAAAAAATCAGTCATCTTTGTTCATGGAAATATCATCTTTTGAAAACTGTTCTGCAAGGAGGGGAAGAGAGAGAGACAGAAAGAAAGAGAGAAAGAGAGACTGGGATCAGAGACGGCTAAATTCTACCATTTGATACCAGCTTCTTGCTGTCTGAGAGGATGCTTATGGAATTAACATGGTTTGACTGTGTCCTCACCCAAATCTCATCTTGAATTGTAGCTCCCATAATCTCCACATGTTGTGGGAGGGACCTGGTGGAATACATTGAATCACGGGGGCAGATCTTTCCCGAGCTGTTCTTGTGACAGTGAATACATATCGCGTGATCTGATGGTTTTATAAAAGGGCATTCCCTTGCACACGCTCTCTTGCCTGCCACCATATAAAACGTGCCTTTTACTCCTCCTTTGCTTTCCACCATGATTGTGAGGCCTCCCCAGGCATGTGGAACTGTGAGTCCATTAAACCTCTTTTTCTTTATAAATAACGCGGTCTCAGTTATGTCTTTATTAGTGTGAGAATGGAGTAATACAGGAATGTCCATGGGTAGGAGCCTTGAAGAGGTGCATAGTACTTCCTCCCTGACGGTGCTTTCTCCCCAAGATTCCTTGCTCTCTGACATCTGCCTTCTGTACCCAAATGTTTATAAGCACCTGAATTTTCCAACTATTATGAAAAGAAATTGCCCTGAATCTGCTATGCAGTATGCACTCACTTCAATTCAGCACACATTTTCCAGAATTTTTTGGTACTTTAGCATTGCATTCATTGACTGAAAAAAAAGGTAAAATTTTTAAGAAAAAAATGTATAAGTAATTTAAAGCATTGTTGTTGCATTAAGTTCAATGCAGCTACATTACTGGGGAAAATGTGAAATCTCCGTAAATCTTAAAGTGAGCAGATGTAATGTATTTTAAAATGTATCTAAGACGAGCAGATACATTTCTAGCTTCCTGGTCAGCTTCAGTCTAGACCTCCAAGCCCCCAGGATTGAGTGATCATTTTTGCTGCCCCAGACGATACTGGTGTGGAAAAGTTTGAGGAGCTCTATGTTACAAAGAGTCCCTTGAGCCTCTTGGCCATTGGTCATTAAGCAGAAAAATACGCCTGGTTCCTTCTGTCCTTGGCTGCCTCCCATTGCCTTTTGCCCATGACCGTGGTCTGCCCACTGGCAGGCAGGGTCTTTTGGAGTTAAGGGCTTCCTTGGCAGAATGTCCCCTGTAGTTTTAGACCAGGAGGTTCACTGAGTGCGGTTTTCAAGGCTAAGTTAGAAACCACCCTAGAAGTTTGAGGCTGAAATGGAGCCTGTTCTTTCGCCCAATCTCACCTGGTTTTGGTGTAGGAGGGGTTAGGAATGGGTAGTAGGTGGCTAGAGCTGTGATGGTCTCCATTTAGGATGCTAGTGAAACCAACAGAATCTGTACTTATGTGGGTGTAGGTAATGGAACCTTGGGCTTTTTTTTTTTTTTTTTTTTTTTTTTTGGCATTCTCCCTCTGCTGTCCAGGCTGGAATGCAGTGGTACAATCTTGGCTCACTGCAACCTCTGCCTCCAAGGTTTAAGTGATTCTCTTGCTTCAGCCTCCCTAATAGCTGGGACTACAGGCAGGTGCCACCATGCCTGGCTAATTTTTTATATTTTTAGTAGAGATGGGGATTCACCACATTAGCCAGGATGGTCTCTATTTCCTGACCTCATGATCCACCTGCCTTAGCCTCCCAAAGTTTTGGGATTACAGGAGTGAGCCACTGCGCCCATCCAGATGATGGAATCTTTGGCACTCTTTGAATAAGGTGTTCCCTTAGGTTTTTAAAAGAAGAAAAGATATTTCCATGTATTTTAACATTTATTTATTCAACAATTTGTGTGTGTGTGTGTGTGTGTGTGTGTGTGTGTGTGTGTGTACTGCACTAGGCCTGGGGAATACAGCAACAAACAAAACAGGTAAAAACTGCTGCCCTCACAGAGCTTACATGCTAAAAGGGAGAGAGATCAAATTTAAAGGACGATTAAATATCTGGAATGTCTGATGGTGATTGGTGCTTTAAAGAAATGAGGAAAGAGGTGTGGGAGTATGTGTGTTAGTGGGTGAGTTGCAATTTTAAGTCAGATGGGCAAATGCCTCTGAACAGGTGACATTTGAGCAAACCACGGAGGGATGCTGAGTCAGTTGCTTTGGTGGCGCAGCCTGCTGGGCTGCCTGAAGGATTGGATAGAGGATGAGAGGTGAGAAACTGAGGCTGACTCCAGGGCGTGGTGGGCAGTGTCTGATACAGCTCAGTCATCCCCGGCTCCTGATATTTATGCTCTTGTGTAATTTCTTTCTTCTTGAGTCTGTGATGGACCTAGAGAGATATTTTTTTTTAATCATGAATAGATTATGGCAAAGTTGATGGGATCTCATTTCTGTGGATACATCACCAAGATTGTGACTTCTGTCTTGCTAGCAGATTCCCTCCATTGCCTTCTTGGCTTGCACACTTCAGTGAGGCAATCTGCCTTGTTGAGAGGCCCACATGGCAAGGAACTGAGGGCAGCCCCTGACCAACAGCCAGCCAGGAACTGAGGTTGTCAGTCCAACTACCCTGACGAACTGAATGTTGATCCTCATGAATTTGGAGTGTGTTCTTCCCAGCTGTGCTGTGGAATGAGAGTGCGGCACCAGCCAACAATGTGACTGTCCCCTGAGAAAGATGCAAAGGCAGAAGGGACAGCTAAGCCAGATATTTCACCCACAAAACTGAGATAATACATGTGTGTTTTTTTAAGCTGTTAAGTTTTGGGACAATTTGTTATGCCACAATATATAATTAATGCACAAGGTTTTCGGCAACTGGAAGAATAAAATTAGTATTTGTATTTATGATAACACAAGATGATTATAGGTAGAAAGTTTCTTTATAGGAAGATTGCAGGTTTTTTGTTTTGTTTGTTTGTTTTTCGGGACGGAGTCTCACTCTGTTGCCCAGGCTGGAGTGCAATGGCGTGATCTCCACTAACTGCAACTTCTGCCTCCTGGGTTCAAGTGATTCTCCTGCCTCAGCCTCCTGAGTAGCTGGGACTACAGCCACCTGCCATCATATCTTGCTAATTTTGGGATTTTTAGTAGAGATGGGCTTTCACCATGTTGGTGGAAATTCTTGCCTTAGTGTTTCCAAAGTAGAAATTCTAATCTGTGAGTGGCAGAGACCATGCCAGATCTTCACCAAACCTGTTCTCCTTTCCTCGATGGCCCGTGGAGCAACCACATATGCCAGCGTCCCAGCTGTTAGGGAGGGGTCAATTCTAGGGTGGCCTCTGACTTAGCCTTGAAAACCACACTCCACGAACACCCTCGTCTAAAGCTACTGTTAGGGTTAGAGCATCACATGCTCTAACCAATAGCGTGTGATGACTTCTCTTCCTGCACCTGTCAGTTGGGAGCTGAGAATTCAGGGGGAAGCCTCTAAGGCTCCAGGATGATGAGCTTTTGGATGGAAGGAGCCGGGGTCCCTGAGTGACTTGGTGAGAACCTCCACCACCTAATCAGCTACACCGGCTGTGATGTGAGTGAAAACTAAACGTTGGGCATGTTGTTTTTACAGCAGCTACCATTCCTTACCCAGACCCATCTACCCAGCATTTCCCAGTGTCTGATACAAGAGATGATTTAAGTGTACCCAAACAGTTAAAAATGTTCACATGTTACACATTTGTTTTATAGATAGGCTTTCTTGATGTATTATATATTTGTTTTCTAGGTATTTCTTTGTTAAAAAAGACCTGTAGACTGAGTGGCTTAAGCAACATTTATTTCCCACAGTCCTGGAGGCTGGAAGTCCAAGATCAGGGTGCCAGCAGGGATGGGTTCTGGTGAGGGCCGTCCCTCAGGTTGTAGACTGGCAACTTCCTGTTGTATCCTCACATGATGGAAAGATGGCTAGAGAGCTCTCTGGGTCTCTTTTTAAAAGTTATTTATTTATTTATTTTTATTTTACTGTAAGTTCTGGGATGCATGTGCAGAATGTACAGGTTTGTTGCATGGGAATCCATGTGCCATGGTGGTGTGTTGCATCTATCAACCCATCATCTAGGTTTTAAGCCCCACATGCATTAGGTATTTGTCCTAATGCTCTTCCTCCCTTTGCCCCTCATCCCCTGACAGGCCCTAGTGTGTGATGTTCCCCTCCCTGTGTCCATGAGTTCTCAGTGTTCAACTCCCACTTATGAGTGAGAACATGCAGTGTTTGGTTTTCTGTTTCTGTGTTAGTTCACTGAGCAGGATGGCTTCCAGCTTCATCCATGTCCCTGCAAAGGACATGAACTCATTCTTTTTTAAATGGCTGCATAGTATTCCATAGTGTATATGTGTCTGGGGTCTCTTTTCTAAGGATGCCAATTCCATTCATGAGGGCTCCACCCTTCTGACCTAATCACCTCCTAAAGGCCCTACCTCCTAATACCATCCCATTGAGAGTTAGGGTTTTAACATATGACTTTGAGGGGGCATACACATTCAGACCACAATGAAGTATTACACACACACACACACCCCTACCTCATCAGTTTTGTGATTTCAGAGATATTGTCACTTAGGACAAGGGTTGGTTTCATTATGTGAGTTGGTTAAAGAAAAATGTCAAGTAAATCATAGAAAAAGTGGCAGGTGGGAATGGCAAAGATTTTGACAGTGGCACACACCCTGGCTTACTCTCTGCGGTTATTGTGAGGCTGAAATGACATCGTGTATGTGAGGTCCCTCTCCTGGTCTGACCCAGGGGGCCGAGGCAGGGTGGATTGCTTGAGCCCAGGAGTTTGGGACCTGCCTTGGCAACATGGCAACCCCCATCTGTATGAAAAGTAAAAAAATTAGCCAGGCATGGTGGTGGGCACCTGTGGTTCCAGTTACCCAGGAGGCTGAGGTGGGAGGACTGCTTGAGCCTAGGAGGCGGAGGCTGCAGTGAGCTGTGATTGTGCCTCTGCACTCCAGCCTGAGTGACAGAGTAAGACCCTGTCTCAAAAACAAAAAAAGGCCCTCTCCTGGTCCAGCGCATAGTAAGTGTGTGATAAATGGTATCTCTTATCTTGCAGTACTCAACCTGCACTACAGGACAGATCCTACTGCCTCCGGTTTACTGTTTACCTGTTTACCGCTCTTCATCTCTGAATCTCTGGTAGTAGCTCCATGCCCAGGACCTAATGGGGACACATAAATGGAGACTGAGTGTTGATTATTAAAGGGACCTAACATCCTTTCCGGAATCAGATTTGAATACAGTGGGCTATGAGCCCTGTGCAGACAAGAACTACTGACCGAGAGCTGTATCCCCAGCATCCAACCCAGGACACAGCGCTCAAGGAATATTTGTTATGAATGAACATATTTATTTGAATTCCTCTCATAGACTCATACGCTGTCCAACCTGACCTAAGTCTTGAGAAAAATACGTCTTAGCTAAAGAAGAGGAAAGTGAAGTATGAAGAAGCAAAATGACTTCACAAGGTCACACAGGTATGGGAATGTGCTGTGGGGTTTTTGAAAGTCACATAGGACGTGAAGCAGCTCTTTGCTGTGCAAGACTGTCCCAGGCATTGCCTGCCAATGCCCATGAAAGCCAATAGTGTCTCTAATCATTGTGATCATCAGAGATGCTCTTGCAGATCTCCACAGCATCTCATAGGGACATAGGGACAGTACTCCCCTGGGAACTGCAGATCCAGCCTGCCCTTCCAAATGGATGAAGAAACTAAGACCCACGGAGGAAGACAGACTTCCTCAAATGATGGAGTCAGCATTTGGAACAAATTCCTGACAATGCATTCAGAATCTTTCTCCAGGGCCAGGCAGGTAGCTCTTACCTATAATCCCAGCATCTTGGGAGGCTGAGCTGGCAGGATTGCTTGAGCCTAGGAGATCAAGACCAGCCTGGGCAACAGAGCAAGACTCCGTTTCTATAAGAAATAAAAAAATTAGCCAGACATGGTGGCATACACCTGTAGTCCCAGCCACTTGGGAGTCTGAGGTGGGAGGATCACTTGAGCCAGGGAGGTCACGTGATTGTGATCTGGCCACTGCACTCCAGCCTAGGTAACAGAGTGAGACCTTGTCTCAAATTAAAAAAAAAAAAAAAGACTTTTTCTTCCATCATTGAAAGTAGGGCTTGTTCAGATCATAAAGGAAGCTCCTGGAGGGACAGGCTTGGGGCTCATCAGGACTCAGCACCCCAAGATGGTGCTAAGGCAACTCCCGTGAGCTGATGAGCAGGGGAGCCCCTGGGATGCTCTGCCCTCTGCCCCGTGTCTTCTCCCCTGTGGCTCAGCCCTGCCTGGGGAGGAGAAGCACGTGGGAAGTGGGAGAGTGTGGGCAGAGAGAAATCTGCTCCCAGGCAAAAGCTGGCACTGACTCCTAACAGAACTGAGATGAGTGTGTGTATTTTAAAGCAAATAAATGTTTCAAGACCTGAGAAGGGAGATGTTAATGGCTCCATTCGAATTCAGCAGAATTTATTTTCCATTAGGGCTGGGCTTTCTGGGAAGCTTAGTTCAATCAAGGTTAGACATGAAAACAGCACTGTGGCTGAGTGGACACCAAGTTCCCTTCACCACTGCACGTTTCTTAATTAAAGCTCCCAACCTACAGCCTACCATTGCCCTTGGCTGCCCCCCACACAGAAGCACTAGTCTTTTCTGCTTTTGTGTGTGTGTGTGTGTTGGATAAGATTATTTTTTTCAAACTGATTTTCACAATCAGCGCTGAGATGACCAACTAGCCAAGCTGTCCCATGTGCCCGCCGCCTCTCCATCCACAGAGATTCATCCACCGGCCCGCCAGCTGGTAATGCGAAGTTTGCCTTGCCCTTTAGAACCATTATTTTAAACAATGAATGGTGTTTGCAGAAGTGAGACTGCAAATAGAGATTCATAATGAGTAGCTCCAGCAATAATTACTTATTTTCTATATTTATCGAAAATGACTACATACAGTACTGCTGTTTTCTGTTTTCCCTGAAGAGAAAAATGCAATAATTATCACTATTTATCTACTTTCCTATTTTAATAACTTGCAATTGCCATTTTTTAATTACTAGGGCAAAAAAAATGGTTACTTCTTAGATGAGATGGCTCTAGTGTCATGAATATTGTACACTAATATCAGTGACGCTGTGTGCAGAGAATAAATATAAGGTGTTTGGGTTTCTTGCCATTTAATCTATTCATTAGGCCTGTGACAGAAGCAGCAACATGGGGTTGAAATGGTTGTTTTCAGAGCCGTAGGGAACCACATCTCTTAGCAAAGGTTATATAGTCCAGTAGCACATGTGTATTTACGTCCAATAATGTACTGATAAATGCTTAACAACCAGCTTTCTGGGGTTGGGGGGAAGGAACTCTGATATAGCATTGGTCAATTACTGTGGTGTAAATACTCCCATCATGGCAGACTTTAAGATACTAACCCTACACCATGAAATACACATTTGGGATCAGAGGCATGCAATTGACACTCTCAAGCTGGAGTCGGCCAGCTCCAGCACACCCCTGGATATTAATTCTATCATTCATTTATTTACTTACTTACTTATTTATTTGAGATAGGGTCTGGCTCCGTTGCTCGGGCTAGAGTACAGTGGTGTGATCTCGGCTCACTGTAACCTCCACCTCCCAGGCTCAAGCGATCCTCCCACCTCAGCCTCCCGAGTAGCTAAGATTATATGTGCGCACCACCACACCAGGCTAATGTTTGTATTTTTATAGAGACAGAGTTTTGCCATGTTGCCCAGGCTGGTCTTGAACTCCTGAGATCAAGCAATCTGCCCACCTTAGCCTCCCAAAGTGTTGGGATCGTAGATGTGATTCACAGTACCCAGCCCATACACATATTTATTGAGGGTCTCTTGTGTGCCAGGCAGTATCCCAATTGTTGATGTGACAGCAATGAATGAAACAGGTGGCCCCTGCCCTAATGGAGTTTAGATTGAGCAGGAGAGACAGGACAACCACCAAAGGAACTGGTAAATATGTAACACAGCGTTGAGGAGTGGTGCGTGACAACTGGAATGGAGTAGGAAGGCAGTCTGGGATGGGGGGCACTGGGAACCCTTTTGCATACAGTGGATAAGAATGACACCCTAAAGGGTGTCATAAGCACAAATTTGAATGAAGTGAAGGAGAGAGTTTGTGAGGATTCCTGGGCAAAGAACATTCTAGGGAGAGGGAAAACCCAGCATCAAGTTGATGGTGGGAGGCAGGAGGATGCCTGGGGGTTGCTTTTAGTCTCTGTTTTTGAAGATCCCAATATCTGGGAAGTCTGAGGTCTCGTGTAAGATGACACAGATCTATTTCTTTTCTTGCCCTGCTCCAGTGAAGCATTCTTGCTCTAAATTTCAGCAAGGCTTGAGACCTGGGAGTGACCCATGCCTCTCTCTCTCTCCATTTCCTGCAGGATGTGATATTCTCACATTTCTCCTCATGTCCTCACATACCTGCAGCTCTTTTGATTTCTTTGTAGACACTGGTTCCCAATATCCTTATTCCTCTTACAGCAAAACTTACGCCCTTGCCTGGAATGACAACACTGGCGGGGGCGTGGAGGGGAGGAAAGGGCTTGTTCAGTCCTGACTTCCCATCCCCTAGAACAGTGCCTGCCCCAGAGTCAACACTCAGTAAACATTCATTGAAATCATTAACATAGGAGATACAAGCATCTGATTATTTCATTAGGACTTCTGGTAAGGTCCTGCCTGAGCTAGGAGCCTATGCCCTGAACATTGGTCCCCCGCAATCCCCCACCCCGCTTCCTGCCAGTTTTCTTCACTATTCTGCACTGACATTGTTGCCTGGTGGGAGGCATTCATAGACACTGTGGAATGATTGACAGCATGGATATTGTTTTATTCTACATTATGTCTGTTTTTATCCTAAATTACTTTTATTCCTTCTTCATAGTATAAATAGGACTATTGATTTATTTTTAATTGTATGTGCAGGGAGATAAAACCGTGTGTGAATTTCATTTCCACATAGTGAAGGAAGCATGAACATCTTTTGTTCTCTAAAGGGGTGAGAGGCATGAGAATGACAAGCTGGACAGAATGACTCTCATTAATGTCCTGTTTCAACAGGCCCTGGGGGTCACCTTGAGCATTCCTGAAGCTGCAAGACAACTACTTGCATAGCTGACCACCAAGGAAGATTTGGGGACATTGGTAAACTCAAGGAAGACTGCTGGTAATGTCACATCCGGGACAATGGCAGGACTTCCTTTCTGGGCACATCCAGGGCGCACAGGCTGGAATCAGGAGAGGCGCCTCTCGGCTCCAGTGCTTTTAGAACCAGTTCAGTGATTCAGAGTGACGGTTTGAAGTGAGTTTCTCACTTCATGCCACATTTGATCTTCAGCGCACAAAGAAAGTACAAAGCCAGAGAGGTGACCCAAGAGGCAAAGGCCCTTTACTTTGGGAGCTAAGTCTTGTTGGGTTTAAGCAAGGATCAGTCTGCTCAATGCTAATGATGAGATTGGGAAGTGTATTGACATTGCAGGTGTTTCAAGTGTGAAGATGAAACAGACATTTCTTTTTATCTACTCATCAGTGACTAGAAATGTCTCTCAGCTCGAGAGATTTTGTTGTTTTATTCTACTTTTTTTTCCCCACACTGACTTCTCGTATAAAGTATGGCAGCACCTAATCTTCAGAAATAAGTGACTGGCAGCTCATTGTTGAGAAAATTGTACTAAGGCTGGGCACAGCGGGAATATCATCGTCCCTGACATTCAGCAGACAAGGCGGGAATAGTGAATCACCCCTCGGGTTAGAGACAAGGAAGCTAGGCTCAGGGAAGAATGGAGTTGCCTGGGACCAGCCTTCTGGTAAGAGATGGCCGCAGTCTGGAAAACAAGCTTCCTGGCTTGGAGACTGCTGTTATCTTCGACAGGGGGTTGATAGAAGGCAGGAACCATAGTGTGTTAGTCAGCGTTCTCCAGAGAGACGGAACCAACAGGGAGGGTGTGTGTGTGTGCAGAGAGAGAGAGAGAGACTTTAAGGAATTGGCTCACACAATTGTGGAGGCTTAGATGAGTCCAAAATCGGATGGGATTGGCCAGCAGGCTGGAGACTGTGAAAAGTTGCCGCTCAACTCCAAGGTCAGCCGGCTGGAAGAATTCCTTCTTGCTTCAGGAGGTTGGCCTTTGTTTTATTTGGCCTTTAACTGACTGGATGAGGCCCACTCATGTTGTAGGTGGCAATCTGCCTTACTCAAAGTCTACTAATTTTAATGTTAATCTCATTTTTAAAAAATCATCCGTCTTCACAGAAACATCCAGAATAATGATTGACCAAATATTTGGGCACCATAGCCCAGCCATGTTGACATATAAAATCAATCCTCACACCTACCTTAATTTAAAAATACATTTTAAATAATAGTAAATGCAATAGATATTCGGTATAGAAAATTAAAAATTGCGAACAAATATAAAAAAGAAAACTTTCCATTTCCCCGGGGTGCATTGGGATATTGCCTTACGAATTAATTCTAGGCATACTTACACTGTAATATTTTCATACCTAGGAATGGTATCATTTCACAGGAGCATTTTGCACCTTACTTTTTTCACTTAGCAAGACTCAGTGAATTTTTTCCCAGGTTAACAAACATTCTTCACATCCTGATTTTTAGCGCTAGTTCAGCATCTGTCTGATGCCAGCTGTAGTGAATGGCTACCCCCTGCTCAATATCCTTCCTCCTTTTTCTGGTAACAGCACCAGATTTTCTTTTAGGGATGTCTCCCACCTGTACTCCCGGGCCATGTGGTTCAGGTGGGTCTAAATCCTACCTCCTGACCCCTTTTGGCCTGTAACCAAAGTCATCAATATTGAGAAAGAGGCCCAGGTGCGGTGGCTTACGCCTGTAATCTTAGCACTTTGGGAAACTGAGGCAGGTGGATCACCTGAAGTCAGGAGTTTGAGACCAGCCTGGCCAATGAGTAAAACCCCGTCTCTACTAAAAACACAAGAAGTAGCTGGGTGTGGTGGTACATGCCTGAAATCTCAGCCACTCGGGAGGCTGAGGCACAAGTATCACTTGAACCCAGGAGGTGGAGATTGTGGTGAGCTGAGATCATGCCACTGCACTCCAACCTGGGTGACAGAGCGAGACCGTTTAAAAAAAAAAAACCTGAGAAAAAGGGTTCTTCTTTCCAGGTTGTTAGGCTGGTTTGCTATAGGTCTGGAATTGCTGGAGACCATTTTTGTTAATATGTGAACTTGGTCCTAAAGATGAGTCCAGAATGGAGAAAAGCAAATTAGAGAAACAGAAAGATTCCTGATTACCTACTATAGTTTGAACACCTGGATCCAGCCATGCCTAATATTCTCTTATACTTTTCCATTCTGGCAGATAAATTCTTTTTTTTTTTTTTTAAGCCAGTAGAATTGGATTCTGTCACTTTCCCTGAAAAGAGTTCAGAGTCTTATTTGAATATGGTATCACTCTACCTGACATATGCCAGTACATGACTGCATTGTTTTCTGTTTTTTGTTTTTTGTTTTTTTTCCTGACAGTGTATCCACTATGAGCAAGAAGTTACAAGGGGATTTGGAGATTATAAAATTAACTAAGAGGCCAGGCATTGTGGTTTATGCCTGTAATCCCAACACTTGGGAGGCTGAGGCAGGAGGAGTGTTTGAGCCTAGGAGTTTGAGACCAGCCTGGGCAACATAGTGAGACCCTGTCTCTATAAAAAATAGAAAAACTAGCTGGGTGTGGAGGCATGCACGGGTAGTGCCAGCTACTCAGGAGGCTAAGGTGGAAGGATTGCATGAGCCCAGGAGGCCGAGGCTGCAGTGAGCTGTGATCGTGCCACAATACTCCAGACTGTGCCGCAGAGTGAGACCCAGTCCCAAACAAAACAAACAAGAAACAAAAAACTAAGATGACTAAGACATACCTTGGATCTCAATGAGTTTGATTCAGTGATTGGGGCCAAGTACATTTTAATCACCTACAAGATTGTAAATTTCAACAGCTCATAAGGATGAAGATAGGCTTCCTAGACGAATAAGCACTAAGCATTGACCTGGAAAACAGGGAGAGATTATTTAAAATTCCTTTTCATGGCCTACGAGGCCCTGTGTGGGCTGGCCCTGGCCACAGTTTTAATGTGCATCTGAATTGCCTGGGATCTTATTAAAATGCAAATTCTGGGCCAGGCACGGTGGCTCAGGTTTGTGATCCTAGCACTCTGGGAGATTGAGGCGGGTGGATCACTTGAGGTCAGGAGTTCAAAACCAGCCTGGCCAACATGGTGAAACCCCCATCGCTTCTAAAAATGCAAAAAATTAGCAGAGCCTGGTGGCAGGTGCCTCTAATCCCAGCTATTTGGGAGGCTGAGGCAGAATTGCTTGAACCTGGGAGGCAGAGGTTGCAGTGAGCCGAGATGATGCCACTGCACTCCATCCTGGGCAAGAGCAAGAGACTGTCTAAAAAAAATGAATAATAATAAAATAAAATGCAAATTCTGATTCAGTAGTTGTCTGTTGGTGCCAAAATCCTGCATTTCTAGCAAGTACCCAGGTGAGGTGGGCCCTGCTGGTCTGCAGGCTGCACTATGAATGGGAGCATCTGGCCTTCCTCGCTCCTCCTGTCTTATCTCCCACCCCGACCCCTCTGCTCAGCCCCAGGGACTCCTTTCTGCTCTCCCAGCACCCGCAGCTCTGCACACCTGCTGGCCTCCAAGCCTGGATTGCTCTTCCCTGAGCCCTCTTACCTGGGGCTTCTCTTCCACCTCAGCTCAAATGCCACGGGAGCAGTCAGGCCTCTGGCAGCTCCCATTTCCAGTGGGACTTCCCTGGCGCTCGTGCTCTGCTTGCTTGCTTTTTCTTTCTTCTTTCTTTCTTTCTCTTCCTTCCTTCCTTCCCTCCCTCCTTTCTTTCTCTTTCTTTTCTCTTTCTTTCTCCCTTCCTTCCCTCCCTCCCTCCCTTTTTTCTTTCTTTTGTTCTCTTTCTTCTTTCTTTCTCTTCCTCCCTCCCTCCCTCCCTCTCTCCCTTCCTTCCTTCCTTCCTTCCTTCCTTTTTCTTTCGTTCTTTACCAGAGTTTTGCTCTTTTTTGCCCAGGCTGGAGTGCAGTGGCATGACCTCAGCTCACTGCAATCTCCACCACCTGGGTTCCAGCGATTCTCCTGCCTCAGCCTCCCAAGTAGCTGGGATTACAGGCGCCTGCCACCACGCCTGGCTACCTTTTTTTTTTTTTTTTTTTTGAGACGGAGTTCCGCTCTTGTTACCCAGGCTGGAGTGCAATGGCAAGATCTCGGCTCACCGCAACCTTGGCCTCCTGGGTTCAGGCAATTCTCCTGCCTCAGCCTCCTGAGTAGCTGGGATTACAGGCACGCACCACCCTGCCCAGCTAATTTTTGTATTTTTAGTAGAGACAGGGTTTCACCATATCGGCCAGGCTTGTTCTCGAACTCCTGACCTCAGGTGATCCACCCGCCTTGGCCTCCCAAAGTGCTGGGATTACAGGCGTGGGCCACCACACCCAGCTGCATTCATGCTTTTCAAGCCTTTTTACATTATGGCAGAGGCAGAAAAGGATACTCTGTGTGGCTTGCTGGACTGAAGGGATAAGCCAGAGGTGGTAGCGGAAACTTCCAGGGGCTCCCCATTTTGCGCATCTGTAATCCACTCACAGAGCATGGTCAGGAAGCTCAGTGGAATCTGTTTCACCGCTTTCATAGTAGTTGCCAAGATCTGGGATGATAGTGTTGATCGGCATGTTCATTGCCTACCTTTCCAGTAAAGAAGCCCTGTAACACACAACCCTATTCCATTGCTCTCTCCTCAGCAGTGTCTGGTGTGGCAGGCACTCGGCAGATATTCCTCCTGTGAATTTCTAGCCAAGGCAAGATCATGAGCAAAAGTGGGGGATGGAGTGAGTCACGCAGATCAGCTACAGCCTGAGCAGAGCATGTGTAGGAGGTGATAGGCAGCGAGGAGGGCTGTGATGAAGACCGGATGCTTAATCTGGGAGGTGATGGGGAGCTAGGACCAGATGTGATCGGGGCTACTGAGGCGTGTCCCTATGGCCGGTAGGGACAGGGAGGGGGCGCAGGTAGGCCAGCGATATGGTTTGGCTGTGTTCTCACCCAGATCTCATCTTGAACAGCAGTTCCCATAATCCCATGTGTTGTGGGAGGGACAGGGTGGGAGGTAATTGAATCATGGGGGTGGTTACTGCTGTTCTCGGGACAGTGAGTGAGTTCTCACGAGATCTGATGGTTTTATAAGTGGCTTTTCCCACCTTCACTCTCCATTTCTCCTTGCTGTCACCATGGGAAGAAGGACGTGTTTGCTTCCCCCTTCTGCCATACTTGTAAGTTTCCTGAGGCCTTCCCAGCCCTGTGGAACTGTGAGTCGATTAAACCTCTTTGCTTTACAAATTACCCAGTCTGGGGTATGTCTTTCTCAGCAGCGTGAGAACAGATGAATACAGCTGAGAATAGGCGCCAGCAGCCACCAGACAGCTCTTGAGGCTCCGAGTGAAAGTGGGTGTGGCAGTGGGAAGGGAAGGATGGAATGCCTGTGAAGGCCAGGGAGGATTGGGAAGGAGGAGGATGGTGGGAGGCACGATTTGGTGGTGGAGTGGGGAAGAGACCAGGCTGTGGACTTAAATCGGGAGGTTTCGGATCAGAAGCAGGAGGTGTTAGGGAGAAGCAAGTTCTGAGGGGAAGCTTGAATAAAAACAGAGTTCTTCAGCTCGCTGATTCTAATTTGGAGAACTAGTCGAGTTGTATCACCTGCAGTCTCAGATGTAAGGGAGGGGTCCGCTGGCAACACTGACCCCCATACGCAGAGGGGACCTGGGAGCCCAGCAGACCTCAGAGCTGGCCAGGTGAGCCCCTCCCAGAGGTGCTTGACTGAGGCCTCGCCTGCTGGCTCCGAACTTCCACTTCTCAGATGTGAAATGGGGCAATGATAAGCGTATCCTGTAGAATGGTTGTGCAGTAGAGAGAGCTCGTGCAGGTGGGTGACTCACGGCAGGACGCGCTGTGGGGTCAGTGTCCTGGATGTCCTGCTGGGCTGCTCAGACCCCCTCCAGGACTGAGGCACTTCTTTCCCCAGTTGTTGGGCTTGTTGGTCACTGACAGCTAACAGCTGCATCCCCACAGGGCTCGGCCTCACCCCAGGACATCTCCTTCCTTGAGGTCAGCCACATCGGATAAGCTAAGCCCTCTGCTGTGATTGCACCAGCGCCCAGCCTCTCCCTCGTGCCAATCCTGTTTCCTTGGCTCCCCTTACGGGACAGGTTGTGTGTAGACCCTGATTAATGTTCTGCATGCAAATCTCAGTCTCAGAGTCTGCTTTCCCAGGAACCCAGTGAATAGTAGTATCTTGGCAAGATGACTCAAAGCCATGGAATATCAAATATTCCTGGTTGGCCAGAATCTTAGAGACTGTACTGCAAATTTTTAGTCCAGAAGCTCAGAAGGAAAGCAGTGTATTGGAGAACTAGCCTATGAGGCAAGACAGTTCTCAGGCATGTCAGAAATTCTGTTTTTGTATTATGGACCCCTTCTTAAGTTAATATTTATAAATGCCTAAAATAAAAGTCACAGGATTGCAAAGGAAACCTACTCTATTGCAATATAGTTATCAGACCATTATGAAATAGATTTATTACATATTAATATATGATATAGCAATACGGAAATTATTGTGATACAGTAATATAGTTAAAGATCCATCAGTGGGGCGAATCATCTAGAAGAGGCAATGAATGTCAATGATATCTCAAGATATACACAGCAGCTATATTGGAATATAAAAATATCTGACTTCCATTGATGACAAAATCAGAGTTTTCCAAACACTGAGGTCAGTGAAAAGAAAGAAGTAACTTCTTCCCCACCCAAAATCATGGATCCCCTGAATTCTATGCAAGGACTCCCTGAGAGTCTGGCTCATGCTTGTAATCCCAGCACTTTGGGTAGCCAAGGTGGGTGGATCATGAGGTCAGGAGTTCGAGACCAGCCTGTCCAACACAGAGAAACCCCGTCTCTACTAAGAATATAAAAATTAGCTGAATGTGGTAGTGGGTGCCTATAATCCGAGCTGCTTGGGAGGCTGAGGCAGGAGAATTGCTTGAACCCGGGAGGCAGAGGTTACAGTGAGCTGATATCATGCCACTGCATTCCAGCCTGGGCAACAGGGTGAGACTTCCGTCTCAAAAAAAAAAAAAAAAAAAGAAAAGAAAAACCGCCTTAGTGTTGTAAGTCTGCAATCTACTGTAAGATACGTAGTTCTAGATGGCGTGATATAGATGTGTGCATTTGTGCTGTGAATTAAATATTTCTCCCCCTAAAATTCTTATGTTGAAGCCTAATCCCCTGTGTGAGGATGTTAGAAGGTGGGGCCTTTGGGAGGTAATTAGATCACGAAAGTGGAGCCCTCCTGAGTGGAATTAGTGCCCTTATGAGGAAAGGTCAGAGAGGTAGCTCCCTGTCTTTCTGGCCTGTGAGAATACAACAAGGAGAGAGCCATCTGCACGCCAGAATGCCTGGACCCACCAGGCATTCAGATCTGCTGGCACCTTGATCTTGGGTGTCCTAGCCTCGAGAACGGTGAGAGATCAATGTTTGTTGTTTAAGCCACCCAGTGAATGGTAATCTGTTATAGCAGCTCAACTGACTCATCCAGGGAGGAATCCACATGCCAGGGGTGATTAATTAATGTTTGCTCAAAAGGCTCACACCTCAGGACACCTGCTGCAAGCTCTTCTGTTTTCCAGCTCATTGATCAACACCAGGTGTCTTACTAATTAGCACAGAGTAGCAGAAGTAGGTTTTTATTGGTAAAACCTGTGGCTAACAACCTAATAGAGGTAAGAAATGGGCTCTTGTTCATAAGATTAATGGTGTTCAAAATTAGGGAACTGGCTACAATGTTTTTGAGACACTGCATGCTTGGATGACTGGGGAATAAGAATCCAACAAGGCTCCCCCTTCTCCCATAGGGACGGTGCTTGAGGCTTGATTCGTATCTGCCCTGTGTCTGATCACGGGGCTAGAGGAGAGCTGGTTGCCTAGGATCAACCCTAGGCATGACAGGATCTTGCTTCTGAAATTTTGTTGTCTAATCCTCAAGAAAATGTTTCCTGTAGGGTATTATCAGGAATGGATCATAGTCCACTAATCCTTCCTTTTTACCAGTAATCCCTTTATGTAAAATCAAGTAGCAATCATAAGACTGGGGTGAAAGAAAATAATACTCTGATGTATTCATCAAGTTATAGGAAAGGTAGTGGGGAGAGGTGAGCAGGAAGCCAGTCCACGATATCCTGATAAACTATTTATTCAAAATGTAAATGAAAGACAAACTGCTTATCTATCCATGCATCCACTCATTCATTCAACACATGACTTTCAGCCACCTACTGTGTGCCAGTCACTGTGCTAGGCACTGGGGGATAGTAAAGTAAAGGAGAATGAAGGTCTCTTGGATTGTAGACGGGTGGGGGAGACAGACAGCAAATACACAGTTCCACAGATGATTATATAATTCTAATTGTGATAAGTGTTAAGGAAGAAAATGGAGGACAGCAAGAGAATATAAAATGGGGGGAGGGATGGTAGCTAACCTAGCCTGGGAGATAAAGCTGAGGCCTGAAGATTGAATCCAACATTAGGCATGGTGGCTGGGTGCAGTGGCTCACGCCTGTAATCTCAGCACTTTGGGAGGCCAAGGCGAGTAGAGCGTGAGGTCAGGAGTTCGAGACCAGCCTGGCCAGTACAGTGAAACCCCATCTCTGCTAAAAATACAAAAATTAGCCTGGCACATGCAGCAGCAGGCACCTGTAACCAGCTACTTGGGAGGCTGAGGTAGGAGAATTACTCGAACCTGGGAGTGGGAGGTTGCAGTGAGCCAAGATCATGCCACTGCACTCCAGCTTGGGTAACAGAGCAAGACTCCATCTCAAGAAGAAAAAAAAAAAAAAAGAAAAAAAAATTTGCTGCCCACTCCTCTGTTCAAGAGAAGAGTCAAAACACATTTTCTAAAAAGCATAATATGTGTATTCTGAGTGGTAGTGAAGGTCTATGAAGATGAAGTTGAAAATGGGGAAAAAAGCGCACTGTGTATGAAGGGCTTGCAGTTTGATATCTGAATGTCAGGGAAGACTCACTGAGAAGCGGACCTGGGAGCAAAGACCTGAAGGAGTAAGGGAGAGAGGCAGGCGGATATTTGGGAACAGCAAGGGCAAAGACCCCAAGGTGGGAGTATGACCAGAGCGTCCAAGACAGCAAGAAGGTCAGTGTGGTTGGCGCAGGGTAAACAGAGCGAATGGCTGGAAGTGAGGTCAGTATGGTGAGCGAGCCTGTGGAGACCTTGTCGACCAGTGGCAAGACTCTGGGTTTCCTGCAGCGTGACTTGGGAAGCTGCAGAGAGTTTTGTTCAGAGGAGAGGTCAGATATGACTTACATTTCAAAAGAACCATTTTGGCTGCGACATTGAGAACAGATTATGAAGGGACGAATCAGACGCAGACGGCCATCAGGGACTCTTTTGCAATAATCTGGGGGAAGGATGATAGTTGGTTGAATCAGGGTGGTATCTGTGGAGGTGGTGAGAAGGACTTGAACATGTTTTGAAGACACAGCCAAAAGGATTTGCTGATAAATTAAATGTGAAGTGTGAGAGCAAGAAAAGACTCAAGGATAGATGCCAAGGTTTTTGCCTGTCCAACTAAAATGATGGGATTGCTGTGAGCTAATGAGAAAGATGGTAAGAGAACAGGTTTTGGGTGGGTTGGTATTAGTAGCTTAGTTTTGTAATTTGAATATGTCAAATGAAGATGTCAGATACACAGTTGGATACACAAATTGAACATCCACATACAGGAGTTCTTCCTGTATTCTTAATATTTCTGTCAGATACATGTGTTGCAAATTTCCCTTCTTAGTTTGGAAATCCTGTTTTTATTTTCTTTCAGGTGTTCTTTAATGAATAGAAGCTCAATTTTCATGTAATCATATGTATCAACCTTCTCAGTTATAGTTGATACTTTATGTGTCTTGTTTAAGAAAAATCATTTCGTACCCTCAAATTAGAAAGTTGTTAACCTACTTTTTTCTTAAAAGTTTTCAATTTTTTTTTTTTTCTTTCTGAGACAGAGTCTCATTCTGTTGCCAAGGTTAGAGTACAGTGGTATGATCTCAGCTCACTGCAACCTCCACCTCCTAGGTTCAAGCAATTCGCCTGCGTCAGCCTCCCGAGTAGGTGGGATTACAGGCCTGTGCCACCATGCCTGGCTGATTTTTGATTTTTTTTTTTAGACGGAGTTTCACTCTTGTTTCCCAGGCTGGAGTGCAATGGCAAGATCTCGCCTCACTGCAACTTCCGCCTCCTGGGTTCAGGCAATTCTCCTGCCTTAGCCTCCTGAGTAGCTGGGATTACAGGCACGTGCCAGCTAATTTTTTGTATTTTTAGTAGAGACGGGGTTTCACTATGTTGACCATGATGGTCTCGATCTCTTGACCTCTTGATCCACCCGCCTTGGCCTCCAAAAGTGCTGGGATTACAGGCTTGAGCCACCGCACCTGGTCGATTTTTGTGTTTTTAATAGAGATGGGGTTTCATCACCTTGGCCAGGCTGGTCTCGCACTCCTGACCTGAGGTGATATGCCTGCCACGGCCTCCCAAAGTGCTGAGAATACAGGCATGAGCCACTGTGCCCAAGTTTTGTTTTTTACATTTAAATTCCCCCCCGGCCTTTTTTTTTGAGATGGAGTTTTGCTCTTGTTGCCCAGGCTGGAGTGCAGTGGTGTGATCTCAGCTTACTACAGCCTCTGCCTCCCAGGTTCAAGCAATTCTTCTGTCTCAGCCTCCTGAGTACCTGGGACTACAGGCATATGTCACCATGCCCAGCTAATTTTTTGTATTTTTAGTAGAGACGGGGTTTCATCATATGGGCCAGGCTGGTCTCAAACTCCTGACTTCAGGTGATTCACCTACCTCAGCCTCCCAAAGGGCAGGATGACAGGGGTGAGCCACCGCGCCCAGCCTTACATTTCAATTATTTAAGTAAAAGAGAGCCTTTCATGGATCAATGATGGGAGGGCGTCATAAACCAAGGACTCTGTGCCCTTGAGATTAAGAACAACAATGACAAAAAGGAATAGGAAGGTAATTGGACCACTCATTCCTCTCTTAATGAAGTAGTCCTGCCTCTTCACCTAGGTTGCTGAATTACTATCTTGTCTCTCTTTCTACCACTAAGCCAAGTGTTATTCACAGTCCACAACAGTAAATATTTATTGACGGACAAGGCAAAGGTTTGCAGGTATAAGAAGGGAAAGGTTATCAGCTCGATATAACCGTTTCTAGGGACCCTGGATCTGGTCTTCCTTAAGCCCTCCAGGGTAATGATTCTCCAAGGGTGGCCTTTGACTATCTGCCTTAGAATCACATGAGGTATTTTGTTACAAATAAAAGTTTCAGGGTTGGGTGTGGTGATTCACGCCTGTAATCCCAGCACTTTGGGAGACTGAGGCAGGCAGATCACAAAGTCAAGAGATCCAGACCATCCTGGCTAACATAGTGAAGTCCCGTCTCTACTAAAAATATAAAAATTAGCCAAGAGTGATGTCACACACCTGTAGTCCCAGCTACTTGGAAGGCTGAGACAGGAGAATTGCTTGAACCCGGGAGGCAGAGGTGGCAGTTAGCTGAGATTGTGCCACTGCACTCCAGCCTAGTGACAGAGTTAGACTCTGTCTCAAATAATAATTAAAGATTCCTGGGCCTCAGCCAGGTCCACTGAATCAGGATCTTTGGAAGTTCAGCCCAGGATCTGTTTTTTAAAATCTTTTTTGCTTTAAAAGTCAATTTTATTCAGGTATAATTTTTTTATTTTTTTTATTTTTTATTTTTATTTTTTGAGACGGAATCTTGCCCTGTTGCTCAGACTGGAATGCAATGGCCTGATCTTGACTTACTGTAACCTCCGCCTCCCAGGTTCAAGCAATTTTCCTACCTCAGCCTCCCACGTGGTAGCCTCCCACCGATAGGTGTTGTGGTGGGCTGGGATTACAGGCGCCCACCACCACACCTACCTAATTTTTGCATTTTTAGTAGAGACGGGGTTTCACCACATTGGCCAGGCTGGTCTCAAACTCCTGACCTCAGGTGATCTGCCTGCCTTGGCCTCCCAAAGTGCTGGGATTACAGGCATGGGGCACTGTGCCCAGCCTATTCATGTATAATTTACATGCAATAAAATGTGTCCTTTTAAAGTTTACAGTTCTGTGAATTTTGACAAATGTATACAACCATGTAATCACCACCCTAATAAAACTATGAAACTTTTCCATAACCCTGCAAAATTCCCTTGTATTCCTTTGCAGTCAGTCCCCCTTCTGACTTCCTCATCCCAGCCTAAGGTAAGCACTGATCTGCTTGTTATCACCCTAGATTAGTTTGCCGGTTGTAGAATTTCAGGTAAGTGACATCGCATAGGATGCATCTTTTCGTATCTGGGTTTGCAGCATGGCCTGATGCTGTTGTGATTTATCTATACTGTTGTGTAGATTCCAATTTTTTTTTTCTTTTCTTTTTGAGATGGAGTTTTGCTCTTGTAGCCCAGACTGGAGTGGAATGGCACCATCTTGGCTCACTGCAACCTCCGCCTCCTGGGTTGAAGCGATTCTCCTGCCTCAGCCTTCTGAGTAGCAGGGATTACAGACATGTGCCGACACTCCTGGCTAATTTTGTATTTTTAGTAGAGATAGGGTTTCTCCATGTTGGTCAGGCTAGTCTTGAACTTCCGACCTCAGGTGATCCACCCACCTCAGCCTTCCAAAGTGCTGAGATTGCAGGCATAAGCCACTGCGCCCAGCCCAAGTTTGTTCTTTCTGTCACTCAGTAGTACTCCAGGAGGTACTACAGTTGATCTGTTCATTCACGTGTTGATAGACACATGGGTGTTTCCAGTTTATGACTATTATGAATAAAGCTACTATAAATATTCATGTACAAGTCTTTGTAAGGACACATGATTTCCAGAGATCTGTGTTTGATCAGCATCTCCAAGAGACTAGTGCATGCTGGAGTGTGATATCTGCTGTCCTAAGTGACCAGCAAGCCCTGGCTTAGAGCTCAATGCTGGACAGGAAGCACTGGGCAAAATGCCATCAGCCAAATTCTTTGTCCAAGAAGACAAAGGTCAAATAATTGAGTAGTTGGCTACATCCTTCTGCCTTTTTGCGACACAGATTCTTTTACCCTGTGGATGGGGTTTTGCTGCTTAAAAACCATCATTATCATCATTGTCATGAATAGATATACCCAAGGTTTGGTGATATTGACAACGCGAAGATATTTCTTTCATTATTTAGGTATGCTTTTTCTCTCTTTTCTTTCAGATTTCAGAAAGAGCCAGAATTCTTTCTTCTCTCAGAATTGTAGAGGGAGTTATGGAAAGTAAATTTTTTTCAAACTTTTACTGTGTTAAAATACATGTTACATAAAATTTACTATCTTAACTGTTTTTAAGTTGCATTTCAGTGATATTAAATACATTTATAATGTTGTAAAAGTATCACCACCATCCAGCTCCATACTCTTTTCATCCTGTAAAACTGAAACTCCGTACCTGTAAAACAATGGAAGGTAAATTCTTATCCAGAACCTAGAGGTCTTCATTTTGGCTTCTGGATCTTTCCTCAGAAGCCTATGTGGAATAGAGCGGGCTGGGATCTGACAGAGCTGGGCTTGAATTTTTCAGTTGCTACCAAGCTCTGTGCTTAGCTCCTAGCTCTCTGGAAGTCAGTTCTCTCCTCTGTAAAAAGGAGTGATTTGATTTCTACCTTTTGGCATTGTATTAAGAATTAGAAATAATACAAATAAACCTCCTGGCCTGTAATCTCAGGACTTTGGGAGGCCGAGGTGGGTGGATCACAAAGTCAGGAGTTCAAGATCAGCCAACATGGTGAAACTCCATCTCTACTAAAAATATAAAAATTGGCTGGGCGTGGTGGCTGTGCCTGTAATCCCAGCTACTCAGGAGGCTGAGCCAGGAGAATCACTTGAACCAGGAGGCAGAGGTTGCAGTGAGCCGAGATCATGCCATTGCACTCCAACCTGGATGACAGAGCGAGACTCTGTCTCATAAAAAATAAATAAATAAATAAATAATTTTTAAAAACCTCCTTCAGTGTAACAGGCCTTGATAAATAATTACGATTAACCAACATTTGTAAATGTGAAAGAAAAACAGACTCTCAGGACCCCAAACTCACCATCCCAAAGGGAAAGGGAAGCCTGGGAACCGAGTCACCAACACCATCTTCCTTTTGTTCTCAAACAGATAGCTGTAATTTCACAACCCCACGTCATAGCCTCACTTCCTCTCCTCTCTCCTTTCACACGTTTACTTTACCTTAGGTAAAATATAGATTTCCTGAGCACAAGACAATGCATAATTGATTTTTTCCTCTATTCTCTTTTAGCATGTAAAATGTAGATTTACTGAGGCTAAGTGGAGCCTTACAAAACTGTAATTATCAGCCTCACTGTCTACCCTTCCTCCCCTTTTTCTCCTTCTGCTTGTTCTCTCCCCCGTAAATATTGTAGTTCTCAAAACTCCTTTTGGGAAAAGCACAGGTCACACACAAACACACATGACTTGTGTTTTTTTCTCTGGAGTGTCATCAACCTTGGCTAAATAAACCTCTAATTGATTGAGACACCTGCCTCAGTCACTTTCTGGTTTCTGTAAGTTATCTACAGTTTATAGGATAGAGGTTAGATGCACAGCTATGTGACCCGGGGGAACTCACTTAACGTCTCTGTGCTCCAGTTTACTAAGCTGTGCAAGGGTGATCATAACAGTACTTACCATAGAAGGTCATAAGGATTAAATAAGTTGGTCCATGTAAACCGCTCAGGATGGTGCATGTGCCTGGTAAGTGCTCAGATGCTTGCCATTATTAATTTTATCTTCACTAGCCTTTAGGATATTGTTATAGTCTCCTAAGCCTCAGAGAAATGATGGCCTCTAAGCCATTAGGTGAGGACTCAAGTCCAGCTTTGTCTGATTCTGATTCAACAGTTGTTATACTTCTGCTTCTGGCCACATTTTTGTTTACTCTCTCAATTGCTACCAGGAGAGAAAAATTCATGGGCAATGATAGAAGCATGAACAAGATAGTTGCTTTAGATTCAAGCATTTCTAGTACCCAGAAGCCTTAGCCAAATGTATTTGGAAATTCTACCTTCATCACCAGTTCTTCCGCACCTGGGAGGCAGCAGAATTTATTAAGGGCAGCCCAAGGGTTGTCATTGACTTTCTCCAATTTCCTCTCAATTCACAATTTACTCTATTACTCAGTCCATACTCTATGTCCAAAAATATATCCTGGGATTCTTCTTCTCCTTTGAACTCTTATCTCCCTAATTAGGCTTCAGGTTTCCAAGCCTCTAAAGTTGGTCTAGTGGGTGTCGATGAAAAAAGTCAAACTCTGTAAAATATTTGAAGAGATTTATTCTGAGCCACATGAGTGACCAGTGGCCCATCACACAGCCCCAGGAGATCCTGAGAACATGTGCCCAAGGTGTTCAGGCTACAGCTTGGTTTTACACGTTTTAGGAGACATAAGACCTCAGTCAATACACGTAAGATGTACAGTGGATCAGTCTGGAAAGACGGAACAACTCAAAGTGAGGGGAGGGAGCTTCCATGTCCCAGGCAGATCCAAGAATCTTCTAGTTGGCAACTGGTTGAAAGAGTTATTATCTAAAGACCTAGAACCAATGGAGAGGAATGTCTGGGTTAAGATAGGGGGTCGTGCTGACCAAGGTTCCCATTATGCCGATAAAATCAGTACAAGAGAATGTTTCTCATCAGACTTAAAAGAGTCTATTTTATCTGTATTAAGCACTTTGTTTTTATGTTAATGCTGGTCAGCTGTGCCTGAATTCCAATGGGAGGAGGGCATAATGAGGCATGTCTGGCCCTCACTTCCTATCATAGCTTGAACCAGTTTTTTGGGTTAATTTTGGAATGTCCTTGGCCAAGAAGGTGGGGTCCATCCGTCATCTTCGGACTTAGAATTTTATTTTTGGTTTATGTTAGTATTACTCAGTATCACCCATCTCTTTTGATTTGACTCTTTTTCCTTCTTCCCCCTCTTCCCCATTTTCCCTCCCTTTCTGGTTCCTAAGATACCTTTCCTGAAGCACTTTCCTGATTTTGAAATTATTTTTACAAGCCTGTGTTTCCTACAAGGGTAAACTCCTGAAAGACATGGTCTTTTTTTTTTTTTTTTTAAACCTGGAAATGGCCCCCAGGCACTATTAATACCAGACTAACTCATTAACATGGCTAAAGGAAGAATCTAGAAGGAGTGTAAGGGGCATAGATATTCACAGAAAGCAGAGACAGAAAATGCACAAAAAATGTTGGCCTTCTCAGATGAGGAGAGGCTCTGTCTACCTCAACCTACCTTACTACTTTTTCCATTTGTAGAGATGAAGTTTCACTGCATTGCCCAGGCTGGTTGAACTCCTGGGCTCAAGTGATCTTCCCACCTCAGCCTTCCAAGTAACTGGGACTACAAATGTGCACAATGACACCTGGCTAATTGTTTAGGATTTTTTTTTTTTTTTTTTTTTTTTTTTTTTTTTTTTTTGAGATGGAGTCTCACTCTGCAGTCAGGCTGGAGTGCAATGGTGTGATCTCAGGTCACTGTAACCTCCGCCTCCTGGGTTCAAGTGATTCTTCTGCCTCAGACTCCCCAGTAGCTGTGATTACAGGTGTAATTAGCCCAGCTAATTTTTTTATTTGTAGTAGAGATGGGGTTTCACCATGTTGGCCAGGATGGTCTCAACCTCTTAACCTTGTGGTCTGCCCACTTTGGCCTCCCAAAGTGTGGGATTACAGGAGTGAGCCACTGCGCCTGGCCTCTTTAGTTTTTTTTTTTTTTTTTTTTTTTAATTGTTTTTTTTGTAGAGTTGAGGGTCTCTCTATGTTGCCCAGGCTGGTCTTGAACTCCTGGTGTCAAGTGATCCTCCCACATCAGTCTCAAAAGTGCTGGGATTACAGGCATGAGTCACTGCACACGGCGTTAGAATAGGATTGTTTCTCAAGAACCACAGATCCCTGCCGGTTCAATCTTCTGATGACTGAGTAAACTTCTCTCAAGTTTAGAGCCTCCTTTGAAGCCTTCCTGGGAGAAATGAATGAGTCTTCTTTGCAGAAAGGAGCTATGATTCCTGTGGTGAATAGAAAGATCAGCATTTCTGTTTGTACACAGGCTTAGGGAAATGCAACTGAGTCCCTGCAAGTTGGCTCTGCCCACCTCCTGCCAACATACAGCAATCTGTGAGTCTGCAGGACTTCAGTAACCTCACTGAGAAAACTGGCCCCATGTCTCTATCGTCACAGTTAGCGAGCCGATCTTTCTCAAAAAAACCCTGCCTGAATCTGATTTTTCCACTCAAGATGTACTTTGGGGGACTTGTCAGTCTTTACACTTCAAGAAGTACTACAAACAATAGTAGTAGTTACCTTTTTTTGAAAATTTACTCTGTCCCAGGCACATGGTTTTGTGGCTGCCCAGAATACCCTATCAATGTACTTCAACTCTGGGCAACCCTTAAGCCAACCATTTGTTTACTTATTCAACATTTACCCAGCAGTTTCTAGATGCCAATATATGTGGCAATACTGAGTTGAGTGAGACGCAGCCACAGTCCTCCGGAGCTCACCGTGGCATGAGGAAGAAACAGAAACTCACTAACAAAATAGGACACAATGATAGAGAAGTGCTCAGGATCCTGTGGGGTACAGAGGAGGGTCATATAACCCAACTCTGCAAGGAAAGCTTTTTGAGAGGCTTGGTGGAGGAGGTGACACATGAGCTGAGTAGGAGAGAGACAGTGGAGAAGGCGGAGAAAGGCATCCTTGATCAAGTTAGCCAGTGGGAAAGCATAGCATAGGCAGGGTGAAAACGAACAGTGGTTCCACATGCTCATGGAGGACAAGTAGAAATCCGGAGTCTACATCCCAGCGAGAAGAGATTCAGCTGTCTGCCTAGTCTTACTTTCCATGCACCTTAAGTGGTTTGAGCATCTGCCTCTGCACTTAAAGTGCCTACAAGATACAGCATTTTATGAAATATCTTCCAAGTGCAAGCCTGCTGTTTCATCTTTTGGGACAAGCAAAGAAACAGAAATCTGTCCCAATACTGGAGGGAAAACTAGCCACGCTAGCCCTTTGCAGAATGCAGGAGGACTGTGTACCTGATGAGCATTAAAGGATTTTCTCAGGTAATTTAGATGTTGCACATCTTTGCTTAGACTTCAGAGCCAACCGCCTCCCCCTCCCATGCAGTTCAAGGGCTTGTCAATGTGTTCACCCGCATTTTGAAATTTTTCCCAATGAGATTATAAATTGTATGGAGTGAGGATGGGTCATATCCTACAGACAATGCTCTTGAACTGTTTCTCTAGAAGAAATCCTCTAGAATGCACAGTTAGGCTGACTGGTTTTGATGAGATACCAGTGAGGTCTGCTTTACTTTAAGCAACATAAACATGTTGCTTAAACATGTTCCACCACAACTAGTGATATTGTCAGGTTATAGGTTTTCAGGGCTCAGGTCACCACTAGGGGCTCACTCACGGGGTCAGAACACACACTGGAAGGTCCCAGTTGCTTTGTTTACACAAGGCCAGTAGAGGAAACGATCAGTGACAAAGCAGTGACATACGGTGATGAAGACACTCCCTGCACCAAACTAAAGGCTTCTGTACTATGGCCAGCTGGGGAATTAAGGAAAAACCCTTGTAAATTTGATGTTAGAGTCAGAGAGGGACGATCCAACACCCACAATATGAGCTGAGGGCCAAGGATATTTATTATCTCTTTTACGGTTAGTTCAAATGTGAATTTCCTCTGCATTACAGCCACTCAACTCCAATTTTCTGATATTAATCATTGTAAAAATATTGCCACCATTTTTGTCTTCTGGGCTTATAAGTGTACGTTCTTATGCTTGGTTAGGTAGAATCTTTTCAGTGATCCTAAAATGAAGGCATATGCCAATATCTTTAGTCTTTGTGAAGCTGCATAGAAAGGAAGATTCGACAGACCATTTTCCGGTAGTATTGATCCCCTCTCCTCTCCCAACCACACTCCTTCCTCAGCAGGGAGCGGGAACTGGGTTTCCAGGAGAAGAGGATTATATCCCAACAGTTCTGGAACCACATGGGGTGCCATTCTCATTTAGGTGCCACCCAAGTTTTGATGACATCCGTAACAAGTCTGCTGAGAGAGCCCAGGAGTCCATTAAGAGAAAACAAAGACAGGAGGAATGCAGCATCAAGATCCTGATTTATCACGTTCACATTTACCTGCCAGTCTCCTTGGATACGCCTCTCTCTTGCAGGGCAGGGGTTTTGGTTAGAAATTCTGCTCACATGCTGCGTTGGTAGCTGCATAATTGAATGGCACAGAACCACCTAGGGAAGCTAGAGAATGTTGATTGCTCCCAGACGGATGGCTAGAGGAGCACCTGGAGGACCTCAGGGTCTTAAAGGGGCCTCAAAGCAAACTACTGCTCTTCCTCACTTCTCACTGGAACACAGGGTGTTTTGCTGCCTGCAGAAGGCAGAGATTTGTCAGAACTCCCTTCTGACCTTTTTTTTTTTTTTTTTTTAAAGACAGGCTTGCTTTGTCACTCAGGCTGGAGGGCAGTGGCCCAATCTCAGCTTACTGCAACCTCTGCCTCTTGGGTTCAAGCAACTCCCCTGTCTCAGCCTCCTGAGTAGCTGGGATTACAGGGGTGCACCACCATGCCTGATTAATCTTTTGTATTTTTAGTAGCAATGGGGTTTCACCATGCTGACCAGGCTGGTCTCAAACTTCTGACCTAGAGATCTGCCCGCCTCGGCCTCTCAAAGTGCTGAGATTACCGGTGTGAGCCACCGCGCCTAGCCCCTTCTGACCTTTATTATTGATGAAGAGATAGCAGATGGGTGGCCTAGGTCTGACCCAGTAGGTCACTAATCCATACATGCCCACCATCACTCTACTTTAGGCCAATTCACCCACCCAGGCCTGGGCGAATGCAGGGCTAAAACCATTGTTTTGGGTTGCAGTGTCCCCCCAGATTCACATCAACCTGGGCCTCAGAATGTGACTTTATTTGGAAATAGGATCTTTGTAGATGTGATTAGTTAAGATGAGGCCATTCTGGATCAGGGTGAGCCTCAGATTCAATGCCTAGTGTCTTTACAATAAGAGATCATAGAGAGACATTCACAGAGAAGAAGGTATTCCAAGATGGGAGCAGATTGGAGGGAAGCAGCTATGAGCCAAGGAAGGCCAAGGCTTGCTGGGAGCCCCAGAAGCCAGGGGAGAGGCATGGAACAGATTCTCCCAGAATCTTCCAGAAGCTTCTGGAGGGAACCAACTCTGCTGACAACCTTGATTTTGGACTTACAGCCTCCTGGATTGTGAGAAAACTCTTTATTTTAGATCATCCAATTTGTGATCATTTGTTTTGGCAGTCCTAGGATGCGAAGGCAACCGTCAAGGGCAATGATGCTGCCGACAGGCTGCAGAGTGAAAGATAAAGGGAAGGACAGAGCCGAGGATGCCCTGGTCTGCTTCCAACTCACCAGGAAGATTAATTACTTTTGAGTCGGGGGTCAAGGGGTGGGAGCTTCATGAAGCTCACTGGGGAGAGACTTGAGCAGGGCTTTCCCCAGTACCATCACTAATAAAAATCACACTGGAAGAGCAAAGCTGTCACGAAAGCTTTAATCCTGACTAAGCTAAAGTCCCTATGGAATGAACATTCACTCCATACCTCTCTCCCCGCTTGTTGGAAAATAGGTAAACAAATTTTTTTTTTTTTTCTGTTGCCCAGGCTGAAGTGCAATGGTGTGACCATAGCTCACCACAACCTCCATACCTCCACCTCCTGGGTTCAAGCGATTCTTTTTTTTTTTTTTTTTTTTTTTTTTTATAAGAAGAGAGAATGGGGAGGAAAGGTGGGGGCAGAAGGAAAGGAGATTAGATTTTTTTTTTTTTTTTTAATCATAAGAGAATAAAGAAGAGGAAGAAAGAGAAAGAGGAAGAGGGAGAGAGGATGGAGGTATTGCTTTATTGCCTGGGCTAGAATGCAGTCTAAATATGGGTATGCTTATAATTGTCCTTAATAATGGAGACATAAAAGAAAATGAGGGAAGAGAATAACAAACAAGGAGCCAACCAACATTTCGTTTAAACTTCTAAGTTGATATGATGTGGTACTGATAAGAGTGTATATTTTGTATATTTAAAGTGGAGAGTTCTATAAATGTTAATTATGTTTACTTGTTCCAGATCTGAGTTCAAGTCCTGGATATCGTTGTTAGTTTTCTGTCTCATTGATCTGTCTAATATTAATGTTGAAGTCTCCCACTATTATTGTGTGGGAGTCTAAGTCTCTTTATTAGTCTTGTATGTCTCGGTATTCCTGTATTGGGTGCATATATATTTAGGATCTTTAGCTTTTCCTGTTGTTGCATTGATCCTTTTATCATTATATAATGTCCTTTGCTTCTTTTGATCTTTGTTGCTTTAACGACTATTTTATCAGAGGCAAAAATTGTAACTTCTGCTTTTTATTTATATATTTTAGCTCTCTGTTTGGTTGGTAAATCTTTCTCCATTCCTTGTTTTGAGTCTTTGTGTATCCTTGAATATGAGATGGGTCTGGATGCAGCATACTGATGGGTTTTAGTTTTTTATTCAAATTGCCTGTCTTTGGATTGGGGGATTTAGTCAATTTAAATTTAGAATTAATAATGATATATGTGAGTTTAATACTGCCATTTAATATTAGCTGGCTATTTTGCCCATTAGTTGATGTAAATTCTTCATTATATTGGTGCTCTTTTTGGTATTTTTTTTTAGAAAGGCTGATACTGTTTGTTCCTTTCTATGTGTAGTGGTTCTTTCAGAAGCTCTTGTAAAACAGGCCTGGTGGTGATGAAATCTCTGAGTGCTTGCTTGTTCACAAAAAACTTTATTTTTCCTTCACTTATGAAGCTTAGTTTGGCTGGATGTAAAATTCTGTGTTGAAAGTTCTTTTCTTTAAGGATATTGAATATTGGTCCCCACTCTCTTCTGGCTTGTAGGGTTTCTGCTGAGTGATCTGCTGTAAGTCTAATAGGCTTCCCTTTGTGGATAACCTGACCTTTCTCTCTGGCTGCCCTTAGTATTTTCTCCTTCATTTCAACCCTGGTGAATCTGACGATTATGTGCCTTGGAGTTGCTCTTCTTGAGGAATATCTTTGTGGTGTTCTCTGTATTACCTGGAGTTGTATATTATCCTGCCTTACTAGGTTGGGAAAATTTTCCTGAATAATATCCTGAAGCGTATTTTCCAGCTTGAATTCATTCTCTTCGTCAGATTCAGGTACACCTATCAAGCATAGATTAGGTCTTTTCACATAGTCCCATATTTCTTGGAGACTTTGCTCATTCCTTTTTATCCTTTTTTCTCTAATCTTGTCTTCTAGTTTTATTTCATTGAGTTGGTCTTCAACCTCTGATATCCTTTCTTCTGCTTGATCAATTCGGCTGTTAAAACTTGTGCATACTTCACGTAGTTCTCGTATTGTGTTTTTCAGCTCCATCAATTCACTTATATTCCTCTCTAAATTGTGTATTCTTGTTAATATTTCGTCAAACCTTTTTCAAAGTGCTTAGTTTCTTTGGATTGGGTTAGAACAAGTTCTTTTAATTCACAGAAGTTTCTTATTATCCACATTTTGAAGCGTGCTGCTGTAATTGGAACACACTCGTTCTCCATCAAGCCTTGTTTCGTTGCTGATGAGGAACTGGGATCCCCTGCTGAGGGAGAGGCGTTCTAATCTTGGGTATTCTCAGCCTTTTTTTTTGGCTGTTTTCTTCCCTTTGTTATAAATTTATCCATCTGTGGTCTTTATAATTACCGTCTTTGTAATTGGGTTTCTGAGTGGACATCCAACTTATTGATTCTCAGCGCCGAAATCTGAGCAACCCACTGCGCCGACTAAATCAGCGGCTTTAAGATTGATGGTGCTTTTCTGACTGCACCAAGAACCGACGCTCCGAGGCACTGGCAAAACCGCCTCGCTGGTCACAAGAGTCGCGCTGGTGGTGACCCGTGGGGCTCCTCCGCTGGGAATCTCCTGGTGCGTGAGCAACAAGAATTCATGTGAAGGTGTGGCATCCTCTCGTTCTTTGCGCTTTCACTGGGAGCTACAATCCCGAGCTGCTAGTGATCAGCCATCTTGGATCTCTCCTCCTGGTAAACAAGCTTATCTCAAGTCCTTGATCAGAACATAGCCACATGCAAGGGAGATCTCTTATCAGCATAGATATTTCTATCCACAGCTTAACGTTTGTACTGTTAGTTTTGAGAAGATGACCACAGCTATTCAAGAGGACATGCCAGACACCTTAGTAAGTCACACGGAAATGGGCTAAAATTACTAAGACAGGAAAGGCCACTATAAAACATTATGTCTTCAACCCCAAGTCTGGGTATGGCCTATTAAGTAGGAATACTCAAGCAGAACACGTATTTGCCCTGAAAATTGTAGTTAATCAAGTGCCACTTCTGTCCAAGCCAGACTGAGGGTAAAGCCAATCCCCGATGACACAGAGCAGGGAGGTGGTGCCTGGTGGCATTGCCCAAGGCCTGGGTGCAGCTGTGCCTGGACCCTTCCCTGCCTACTGCCTCTTTGAAGAACTAGATATCTGTGTGAAAGGGTGAGTTGATCATTATCCTCAGATCATGGAACTGTGTGCAAAATCTCTTCATCTCCAATTAACTCTCACTCCTCTCCCCTTTCCCCATCTCTTTCTATGGGCAATCACTCTTAATATGATTAATATGTCACTTTGTCTGCAGTGGTTGTATTTCTAATTTATTCAAATGATTTTATCGTATCTTCTTTCTTTTACTTTTGTCATGGGCACTTTGTCTCTGAGGTCTATCCATGATGCTACTGCAGAGAACAGCTTTCCCACTGCTTCTCATGACTGCATACTTCTCCTCGGTGTGTATTCACTGTGTTTATTCATATCCATCCCCCTCGGCCACCACAAAATCCCTTGACAGCAATGAACATTCTGTACATGTCTCCTGTGAAGTTGTGTAAGATTCCTTGGGTCATAACATTCGAGGTGGGATTGCTGGATCCGAGGAGGCACTTGATTTGACTAAGTAATGGCTAATTTCTCTGCGTAATGGATATCAGTCTACATTTCCAATGGCAAGCGTTTTTGTATCTCTCTTCACCACCAGCACTTAGCATTATTCAGATTCTAATTTTTCTGGTCAAATTTTTAAAAGGCAGTATGTGATGTTTTTATTTATTATTTTATTTATTTTTCTGAGACAGGGTCTCACTCTGGAGTACAGTGGTATGAATATGGTTCACTGTAGCTTTGACCCCCAGGTCTCAAGTGATCCTCCCACTGCAGCCTCCCCAGTAGGTGGGACCACAGGTGTGCACCACCGGGTTCATCTAAGTTTTGAAATTTTTGTAGAGATGGGGTCTCAACATGTTGCCTGGGCTGGTCTCTAGATTCTGGACTCAAGCCTGCCTAGGCCTCCCAAACTGCTGGGATGAGACCACACTAGTCACGTATTTTTTTAATTAGCATTTCATTAATTACCAGTGACTTGCAACATCTCTTCATATACCTGTAAGTATTTGGGGTTACCCCTTCTGTAAACTGCTTGTCAATATTCCTTGCCCGTTTTTCTCCTGGGGTTGCTCTCTTCCTGTTGGTTCACAAGCGTTCCATATGTAGTATGGTATTTAACCACCTGTTCGTTTTAGAAATTGAAAATATTTCCCGTTTTCTTTCATCTACCCATTAGCTTTGTCCACAGTGTCCTTTGTGGATCAGAGATTCTTAATTTTAATGGAATTCTGATCTGCAGAATTCTATTTTTTTTTCTTCTGGTCTGCAGAATTCTAAAGCTGTCATCTCAAGGTTCTGGTGCCCTGATTAGCTAATCAAACACTAACTTAGGTACTGCAGAGAAGGAGCTTTGCTGATGTATGTAAGGTTATGTACTTTAAAACAGGGAGATTATCCTGGATTATTTGGGTTTATTTGAGCCCAATCTCATCGCTTGAGTCCTTAAAAGCAGGAAAATGTCTCCAGCTGGCATCCGAGAGCTGTAGAAGGACAGAGGAAGGAGGAGGAGCAGGCAGAGGCGTGAATATGAGAAGGGCTGACTGGGTATTGCTGGCCTGAAAGACTGAGGAAGGAGGCCGCGAAGCAAACGTTGGCTGCGGCCTCTAGAAGCTACGGGCCCCTGGGCTGGCAGCCAGCAAGGAAACAGGGGCCTTAGGCCCACAGCTGCCTGGAACTGAATTTGGCCAGCAACCCAAAGGAACCCAGAAGCAGATTCTCCCACAGAGCTTCTGGCTATGCACCCATACCAGCTGGCACCATGATGGTAGCCTGGTGAGAGCCTAAGCAAAGTGCCCAGCTGAGCCCATGGGATTTGACTTGTAAAACTATGAGATAATAAATGAGAGTCAATCCATTTGTGGTAATTTGTATGGCAACAAGAGGAAACTAATAGAAAAATCACACCTGTCAGGCTTTTGCTGTGTGGTTTATGTGTCTGGATTTTTTCTTCAGATTCTTCCTTACCCCATGCATGCATGAATTTTCAGCCTCGTGGAGGGGGTTAGTGCCTCCCCATGACAGTGAAAATTGGTTCTCAGGAGATGAAAAAAACTAACTTTTTATGTTTAAAGCACAGATGTATATGTGTGTGTGTGTGTGTGTGTGTGTGTGCATGCGCATGTGTGTATACACACACACACATTCTCTCTCTCTCTCTCTCTCTCTCTCTCTCTCTCTCTCTATATATATATATATATATATATATGGAAAACAAACATAGCTGGTATTTGGTATGAACATCCCCTCCGGTGGGTTACATTTAGGAAAAAGAAAGTCTTTTAAAAACTCCTTAGGAGTTTATGAGTTTTAGGTGACAATTTAAAAAAAGTTGCAAAACACTGGCCCTATGTCACAGTGATATTCTTCTATATTTGATTAATTAATTTATTTAGAGACAGGATCTCACTCTGTTGCCCAGGCTGGAGTGCAGTGGCACAATCATGGCTTACTGAAGCCTTGAACTCTCAGGCTCAAGTGATGCTTCTACCTCAGTCTCTTGAGTAACTGGAACTATAGGCAGGCACAAATATGCCTGGCTAATTGATTTTTTGTAGAGATGAGGTCCCACTATGTTCCCCAGGCTGGCCTCAAACACCTGGATACCAGCAATCCTCCTGCCTCAGCCTCCCAAGTGCTGGGATTACAGGCATGAGCCACTGTACGCACCCAACATTTTCTTTTATTAACTTTATGGTTTTTACTATATTATCTTTCAAATAGAATTTTAGTTTACTAACTTCTTCTAAAAGTTTTGTATGGATTTTTTACTGAGATTGCATTGAATTTATAGGTTAATTTGGAGAGAATCAACAGGTTTATAACATTAAATCATCCTGTCAAGAACACAGAAAGTCACTTCACTCATTGAGATCATCTTCTGTTTCCTTTACCAGAATTTTAAAGTTTTCTCCACAGAGGGCCTGTTATTTCCAAGACACCGAAATATTTTGGGTTACATGTGCAGAACGTGCAGGTTTATTAAACAGGTAAACGTGTGCCATGGTGGTTTGCTGCACCTATCAACCCATCACCCAGGTATTCCACTTTTATAATTTTTGCATTTTTCCAAAGTTTTGCAGCAAGGATCCATTGCATTCAAGTCTTTAAAACATATTTTAAAAGAAAGCAGAAGTGGAATTTTAAACAATTTCAGGTAAAAATGTTAAATTAACTTGATAGTAAGTAAATGTCAGTCATTTTTTAAAAAACCTTAAAAATAATGAATACACACACACACACACACACACACACACACACACACATTCTTATGTATCTATTAGACTCAATGTACATATCCTTAATGATGAGAAAATGGTGGCATATCCTCTTCTGGTGGATGGGATGGGTTGGTCTAGAATGGTGTAGGTTGACAAGCAGGTAGCTGGGAGCTGAGGTTTAAATGAGCATGGGTAGGCCACTCTAATTCAAAGCTACAACTGCCTCACACCATCAGCCCAACAACCTCCTAAGCAACCTTCCCTTTACTTCCATTTCTTTTCACCATGACTTAAGCATTGTGTATTCTCTCACCTGTGCTGGAAAGTGGCTGAGGAATGGTAAGAGTTGAAATCCTGTATCACTGATTTGATAGAAAGCGGATCTAATTATATTATGTAATGATGACATCTGCATTTTTAACAATTCCAGAAGCCAAATCTCCACAGGACCTTTGGCTATAACAGAATTATCCAACTAAAACAAAATGACAAATATGTTTTAAATTGATAATAATTTGGCATTTTTACAGATGTCCCATGCATACTTAATAAATCACAGTGCCCTATGACAAGCAAACAGTTTCATATTTTATACAAAATATTTTAAGTAGGGGTAAAATCATCTAATACTATAGCTGGAAGGAACTATAGGGATCACCTAGTCTAAAACTTTCACTTTATAAATTACAAAATGAGTCTCAAGAGAAGTTAAAGGATTTATCTAAACTAGTTTTTAACAAAGCCCAGGGCTAGAGAACGAGAACTCTCTCTCCTCCTGGTTTTTTCCATAAGAGAATTGCATTCTCCTCAACCTAAGTTTTTAAAGAAATTCTAGTAGCAAAATTTAAAGCAAGGTAAATTACAACAATTTTTTCTCCTTCTCTTGATATGACAGCCATGAGGCTCAGCAGCTGAAGGCTGTTGTGAATGGTGTCTTATTTTCTAATCTGTATTTACTCAAATCTAAGATGCTATCCATGTAAGCATCCCAATTTTAGAAACATTAAAATATTTTTTAAATTGTGTCTTATTTTTTTCTCTTACTAGTGTAAAGAAATACTGTTGATTTTTATGGGCTAAGCTTGTATCTGGCAATGCTACTTCTAGGTTCTAATAATTTGCCTGTTAGTCCTGTTGATTTTCCCAGGTAAATGATGGTAGTTTTATCTCTTCCCTTCCAATCTTTACATTCCCTTTCTCTCTCTCACTCTTGCTGTCCCCCTCTCATTGGCTGTGACCTCCAGTATCATGTAGTCATTAGTGGTGAGAGTCAACTATGAATTTTCAGTTGATGGGATTGATAAGATATTTTTCTTGTGATTGAGGCTTCTGAAATTTACAACCCAAGAGCCCTAACTGATGGATCCTGAGTGCAGAACTATAGCCGATTCTTGAAGAAATCCAACGTTTTTAGTCATCTATATTCTCTACACTATCTGGTATAAACGTAGTGGCTTAACACCACCTTGATTTGTGAATAAAGATAAATTCTCTTAGAAAGGAGGTGTGGGCAGGAAGAGAATAATTGGTGGGTTTAGTACCATAATAATAATAATTAAGATAATTACAAAGATAATGATGATCTATCTTTATGACTTTACATTTTCAAAATAATCCTTTATCACACTTGATTCATGGCAGTCCTGTGAAGCTGGACAGGAAAAGAATCATTGTCTTTGTTTTCCACATGAGGAAAGGAGAGCTTGATTTTCTACTTGGGTCCAATGATAGTTTTTTGGTGATTGGTTTTTCAAGGGTGGGAGGAGCAGGGCAGTGGGGTAGGAGAGAGTCTCTGGATCACGAAGAACTGGGAGCATTGCTTATTTAAGACATCCTGCAAAGCAGGGCTCAGATAATGAATTAAACACCAGAGGATGAGCCAAGTCAAAGAATACTGGATTTGAATGGAGGAGAAGAGCCAATGAGTGGCCCAGAACTTTGAACCAGAGTTTTAGACTAGAGTTCCATAGAACCCAGTTCCACGAAAACTTGTGTTTGCAAAAAAGCCCACATTATAATTTAAATGTGTGTGCCATGCTACGTTTGTGTAGACAGTAAAGGACTTTCATACAACAGTTCTGTTTGCAATTTTGTTAAAGGTCTTCTAGCCCCAGAATCAATTAGGCAATCAGGGTTCCACTAGGGAAACAGAATCAGTAAGTTTTACATATTAAGAGATGTATTGCCAGGAATTGGCTTATGCCATTGTGGGGACTGCCTAGACAAGTTTGATATCCATGGGGCAGGCTGTGAGGAAGGAAGCCTGGAACCCCAGGTGCAGGGGCTGAAGCTGTAGTTCTACAGGTGGAATTCCATCTTTCTTTAAAATAACTGATTATAGACTAATATGGTTTGGCTGTATCCTGACCCAAACCTCATCTCCAACTGTAAGCTGAATTGTAGTCCCCTCGGGTTGAGGGAGGGACCTGGTGGGAGGTTATTGAATTGGGGGGCGGTTTCCCTCATGCTCTTCTCATGATGAGTGAATTCTTACGAGATCTGGTTGTTTGATAAGTGTGTGGTGCTTTCCGCTTCTATCTTTCCCTCCTGCTGCCATGTAAGGGGTGCCTTGCTACCCCTTTGCCTTCCGCGATAATTGTAAGTTTTCTGAGGCCTCCCTAGACATGTGGAATTGTGAGTCAATGAAACCTTTTTCCTTTATAAATTACCCAGTCCCAAATAGTATCTTTGTAGCAGTATGAAAATGGACTAACACATAAACTTTAACCATGTCTTTAAAAGACATTCACAGCAACAACTAGTGTTTGATTGAATAGCTGAAGACTACAGCCTAGCCAAGCTGGCCCCTAAAACTCACTGTCACAGCCCCTGTGGCAGTGTGCTGGAGAGCTGTGTCCACCCTGTTGAGTCCATTCCCAGATGAGTCCACTGAGCCAAGACGAGGCTGAGGATAACCAGTGAATTCTGAATTGCCCAGAAGTGAGGAGAGTAGGGTGATGGCATGAGCTTCTCCCTCCCAAGTGACCTCCCACAGCCTCCCCTTACTTGCTGCTGACTAGTTTACAGGAGCAAACGAGCTCTACTGGTGTAACAGAAAATCAGAGAGAAATGTTAAGACTGAAATTTTCACCCACTGTTACCCAGCTGCCTCAGTCGCCTCTTTGCTGTCATTGAAAACACTGCCAAATAGATCGAGTGGATAAGAGAGTCATGAAGTTTTGTATTTGCTAATTTTCCTGTGCTTTTTATTTTGTATTTTATTAACATTTGTGTTTTACAACTTCCTTTGAGGGTCATGTGGTGAGTTGTGAAGATGAGGTATGGTGTGAGGGAGGAAAGTTCCAGGTCTAGATCTATAGACAGTTCTGGTAAAATCAGTGACGAAAAATCACACTTAGGACCTGAAACTAAAGTCATCGATGAGGAATTATAGTTTCTCTGGGCTGAATGCCTGTATCCCTGGCCAAAATTCACATATGAAGCTCTACCTAACCCCAGTGTAGTAGTATCTGAAGGTGGGGGCTTTGGGACGTGATTACGTCATGAGGGTGGAGCCCTCAGGAATGGGACTGGTTCCTTTATAAGGACAGACACTGAGAGATAACCTCTCTCTCTCTGTTACATGAGAATACAGCAAGATGGCAGCCATTTGCAAACCTGGAAAAGAGTCCTTACCAAGAACCCATTCATGCTGGCATCTGATCTCAGACTTCCAGCCTTAAGAACTTTGAGAAATAAATGCTGTTTAAGTCACCCAATCTATAATATTTTTGTTAAAGCAGCCAGAAGTGACTAAGATGACAATCTTCAGGACACAGGGAACCTGTTCCTGGTGATGAAAGCCACTCTTCAATGAGCTTTGTGCAGACTGGGTGATCCGCGTGGTCCTATCCACGTGGTCCTTACCACGTGGCAAAAAAACTCACAAGTGCAGCAGTGGCCTAGCCCACTAAAAACACACTGACCTACAGGCCACTGCTATTGGTAAGGTAAGAGACTATTTTAAGTGGCAATTGGAGTCTCAAAGAGTGGAAACATTTTTTAAAAAGTCACCCTCAGGCACAAGAAAGCAAGATCTAGTAGCAGAACTTACTGGCCAGAAAAGGGAAGGCCACACAGTTGTTGAGAATCTAATAATGCCGGTAAAATTTCAGTGAGTAAACTGCCAGGACAAGATGTAGTATGAGGGATTGGAAAGCTTTCACTCTCGGGGAATACAATATCAATCAATGTATTGATGGCATGTCACATGATGCTGAAGAAGTTTGTGCAATAAACTGAAAAGCAGTATCTTCTCTGTCTAGGTTGATGTGTCAACAGATTGTGCCAAGACATGCCTTAGTATTTGTAAGATTTGTAAATGATGAAACTCAAGGAAACATATTTTTGATTGTGTATTATTTTTCTATTAAAGCCTTATTGAGGTATAATTGATATATAATAAACTGCATAATTTGATGAGTTTTGACGTAATTGTACATCTGCAAAACCATCACCACAATCAAGATAATGAACACACTTATCACCTCCAAAATCTTCCTCATGCCCTTGTATATATAATTCATTTATCTCTACTCCCTACCCTGTGCCCAGTCATTGATCTGCTTTCTGCTACTATAGATTAGTTTGCATTTTCTAGAATTTAATATAATGCAATCATATAGTATGTACAGTCATGCATCACATAATGACATTTCAATCAGTGATGGACTGCGTATATATGACAGTGGTTCCATAAGATTTTAACACTGTATTTTTCCTGTGCCCTTTATATGTTTAGATACACAAATACCATTGTGTTAAAATGGTATTCAGTACAGTCACGTGCTGTAGAGTTTTGTAGTCTGGAAGAAATAGGCTGTATCATATAGCCCAGGTGTGGTAGGCTGTGTCACTAACCCAGGTGTGGTAGGCTGTGTCACTAACCCAGGTGTGGTAGGCTGTGTCACTAACCCAGGTGTGGTAGGCTGTGTCACACAGCCCAGGTGTGGTAGGCTGTGTCACACAGCCCAGGTGTGGTAGGCTGTGTCACGCAGCCCAGGTGTGGTAGGCTGTATCACATAGGCTAGGTTCACACCTATGTCTACACCTAGGCTATGTGATACAGCCTATTGCTCCCAGGCTAGACCATATAGGTTTGTGTAGGTACTCTCTATGATGTTCACACAATACTGAAATTGCCTAACTAAGCACTTCTCAGAATGTATCTCTGTCATTGAGTGACCCATGACTATCCTTTTGTGTCTGGGGTGAGGAAGAAGGACTTCGTTTGGAATGCTCACTCTTGAGACCCAGCTGCCATGCAAAGCCCAAGCTAGCTGTGTGGAGAGACCACATGGGGAGAGCCTTCCCACCATCCCCACCGTGGTGCCAGAAATATAAGCAAAGCCAAGCTGAATGTTCTAGCCCCAGCTGCCACCTCACTGAAGCCATATAAAAGACTTCAAATAAGACCAGTGGAAATGAGCCAGCTGGTCAACCCACAGAACTGTGAGATGTAATACAATGGTTGTCATGTTAGCCATTACATTTTGGAATGGTTGATTATCCTGCAACAGATAACTGAGCAATCCAATATGCATGCCCTGTCAGAAGTTCCCACGATAATGAAAGTAACGTCATTGTAGAGTGACATCAGCCCTTTTCTGGTCTTTGGGCACTTTGTTCCCATGACTGAAGAGGAAAAGGTCAGCCTCTGCCTCCCTCTCTAGTCCTGCGGCCCATAGCCAGACTCTTCTGAGCCCAGCCAGACCCATCTTCATTGTGCCCAGAGCAGAATAGGGGGCTTCTGCGGCTCAGGGGTGTGATCTCGCATTCACCTCTGCACCCCTACCTCAGACTCATTTGGTGCCTGCACCCTGTGACCCGCTGCTGTCTTTTCTCCTGCTCTCAGGTTAATTGTGAAAACCACCTGTGACTTGTTAAGATGCAGATTCCTGGGCCACGCTGCCACAGGTGCTGTTTCAGTCAGTCTAGGGCCTGGCTGAGGAGGGTGTGAAGTTTTCCACTGCAGATGCTGTGATACTGGGTGATGATGGGAGGATGTTCAGGCCGTGTTTTCAGAAACTCTGCCCTGGATCCACAGGGCTTTTCTGGTGTTCAAGGAACATTTCTTTGTCATGAGTTGTGCTTGATGAGTGAGAGTGAGCATGGATGAGAATGCGTGTCAACATGTGTACATGTGAGCAGGGGTGGGAGTGAATATGCATGTGACCGAGCACGTGTGTGTGTGTGTGTGTGTGTGTGTGTGTGTGAACATATGACTACAGTGTATGGGGAGGAGAAGGGGCAGGGCAGCAGTCCTGGGGTAGGACACAGGGTTGGATGTCATCGGCAGGAAGACACAGCCCAGGATGGGGTGTAGGTGCCCGGCGAGGACAAAAAGGGCTGGGGGGGATTGCACCAAATGAGGAGGGCTCTGAGATGGGACTCGGTGAGCTACAGGACAATGTGTTCCCCACACTTGTGGCTAGCAGCTCCAAGCAGCTGCTCCACCTTCCTTCTCTAAAGACACATGCGCCTGTGGTCAGTCTGAGTCCAGAAGCGTCGTTATAAAAAGGTATCCAGTGCAGCGTAATGGGGAAAAAAGTGGGCAAGGAAAGACCATATGGACGGGCTGTGCTGAAGCTTGGCAGGCAGCTTGGCCCTCCGTGGCATGAGGCCACGCAGGCAAACTGCGTTAGCCTTGGTGCTGGATGGGCCCAGCGGTGGCGGATTTCACCCTTACTTTTCTACCATCCCCGTTGAAGGCGGACCCCTGGTGCTTGAGGTGCATCTTCATTGGGGTGTGCTTTAAAAAATTATCCACTCCCATGTGGAAAGTGAAAGACATAAGAATAGTAATAGTAACAACTGCTAGCATTTATGGAGCAGAGTCCACCGTTCCAGACATTGCGCTAAGTGCTTTCGGGGCATTCTCTCATTTAAATTTCAACTTGGGTGATCACAGATGTTTTCTAGAATACTGATCCTGAAACCCACGTTTAAAGCAAAGTTTAGATATTCCCCACTTAAAATATGAAACTTTTAACAGAAATATATAGGCAAATGTATAAACCATAAGTATGCCCCTCAATGAGTTACCACAGGGGAGCACACCTGTGTGATCAGGTGGGCCTGCCCAGCTCCCCAGTAGCCTCCCTGGGATCCTGCACAGCCTCTAACCCTCTCCTCCTTCCCAGAGGTAATTGCTGTCCTGAATTCATACACTGTTGGATAGATTTGCCTGTTGTGGGCCGGGCATGGTGTCTCAGGCCTGTAATTCCAGCACTTTGGGAGGCCGAGGCAGGTGGATCACTTGAGATCAGGAGTTTGAGACCAGCTTGGCCAACATGGTGAAATCCCATCTCTACTAAAAATACACGAATTAGCCAGGCATGGTGGTGCATGCCTGTAATCCCAGCTACTCAGGTTGGGCAGGAGAATCGCTTGAACCTGGAAGGTAGAGGTTGCAGTGAGCCAAGATCAGGTCACTGCACTCCAGTCTGGGCAACAGAGCAAGACTGTCTTAAAAAAAAAAAAAAAAAAATTTCCCTGCTTATAAACTTCACATGCATTCACCCATGGCCTGTGTTGTGTTTTGTGGCTGCTTCCTCCCTCTACATGGTGCCTGTGAGAGTCATCTTTGTGGTTGCCTGTGACAGTTTTTCTTTCATTTTCTTTGCTGTATAGTATTCCATTGTGTGACTATATCACTTTTTATTTTTTTTTGGAAACAGGGTCTCGCTCTGTTGCCCAGGCTCACTGCAATCTCCCAGGTTTAATCAATTCTCTCATATCAACCTCCCGAGTAGCTGGGGCTACAGACATGCACCACCATATTGGCTAATTTTTCTTTTTTTTTTGGAGGTGGATTTCTCCATGTTGCCCAGGCTGGTCTCCAACTCCTGAGCTCAAGTGATCCACCTGCCTCAGCCTTGCAAAGTGCTGGGATTACAGACATGAGCCACTGCCTAGAATATGCATGCTGCATTTAATTTATCCATTCTAGAGTTTGTCCCTTGAGTTTCCTTTCTTTGGGAAGCTCTTTGTTCCCAGATCCATAGAGGATTTTTTTTTCCTCTTGTTTGGGTAGCTCTATGTTTTATCATTTTACTATTATTTTATATCTCTGTTCAGCTCACAGTCAAAAGTGCTGGATTCATGTCCTGGATATCCTACTTACCAGCTCTGTGAGCCTTGAGAAAACTATTTTCCGAAAAATAGTTTTTTGGGGAAAAAACTATTTAGCCTTTCTGAGTTTCATTTGCCTCTGCAAGCAATAATGCCTAATTTCCCTTGGTTTCCTATTCAATCAAGTGTTTATTGGTCACCTACTATGTGCCATCATTCTAGGAGATTTAGCAGTGACCGACAAAAAGATCCCTGTTTTACATGTTTGTATCTTTGTCCCTTGAGTTTCCTTTCTTTGGGACCCTCTTTCTTCCCAGATCCGTTCTCCTTCTTCCTTATGCCCACTCACATTTTTGCTTCTTTATTTTCTGCTTATCCTCCTAGACTGAAGTCTGACATCCTTTCCTTTCTTCTAGGAAGCCTTACATGGCCCCTGGCAGAGCACTGGCCACTGTTTACTGAAAAGTTGGGGGCTTGGTCTATATACCTCTTTTCCCCATCACCTGTGAGCTTCCTCAGGGCTAGGGCTGATTTCCTGCACCTTTGGCATCCGAATTGCCTATCCCAGGGTTAAGTTCAGGGTAAAGTCTTGGTACAAGTTAAGGAGAACTTCTGTTGTATGAGCCAGTGTGATGGCCACTCAGGTCCTATCTGCTGAGTTAGCACGTCAAAAAGGTAGTCCTGCCCCTGAAACCAGAACTCAATCCAGGTGGTTTTCAGGGGGTTCAGCCACATGACAGGGGTGATTAGGTATAAAGAGCCCTGGTGTTCTCTGGGCCAAAAAACCCTGCCCTCTTGAAGTCTCAATTTTGTCAGTTAAATGGCTACCTTTCCAAGGTTTTCTGGTAGACTTAGAGAAAGTATGCTTGAAGTACCTGGCGTCTAAGAATAATGACTTCATTGATTGAATGCTTATTATATATTCAGATTAAAAGTCGCTTTACATATTTTAACTAATCAACACAACAGCCTGTGACAGAGCTGTTACTACCTGTATCAACTTACAGATGAGGAAACTGAGGCACTGAGTGTTTAAGGGATTTGCTTAACGCTATACTGACACAGCCAGTAAGGAGCAGAGCTAGGAAGGAGACTGACCTTGACTGCTACAGCCCACCCCGCCCAGGAGCTGCGGCTGCCACTGAGACCCAGCTCAGAAACTTCCAGACAGCATGGTAGCATAGGCTGCAAAAACCTGCCTGATCCTTCTCTTCCTCATTCCCTTAGAGCCGGTTCCTACTTCAAGCAGTGAAGTCAAAGCTTCCTTTGAAGTTTTCTCCCCTCTCTCCTGATGAGGCCTCAGGGAAGAGTTGTTTCCTTATCTCAGCAGCAAAGAGATTGTCCAAAGACAGCAGCAGCTTCCAAGTAGGAAGTTTCGGAATACTGATGATAAAACAAACTGATAAATTCAATTTCAAATGTATTGAGAAAAACGAATTGATAAGTTCATTCATTCATTTACTTAACAAATATTTATGGAGTACCTACCTACTCTATGCCAGTGTGGAGAATTAACTCTAAGCAAAACAGCTGAGGCCCCTGGCCTGATGAAGCTTATGTTCTTAAGTTGGGATGTTACCAGAGGCGAATCCGTAGGGGTGTGTAGCGACCTCAATTCTTGCCTCTTTAGAAGAAAGAATTTGACCAAGGAGCAGAAGGCAGAAGGAGAGACTGAGGCAAGTTTTAGAACAGGACTGAAAGTTTACTAAAAAGCTTTTATGGCTGGGCACAGTGGCGCACGCCTATAATCCCAGCACTTTGGGAGGCCCAGGCAGGCGGATCACCTGAGGTCAGGAGTTTGATACCCAGCCTGGCCAACATGGTGAAACCCTGTCTCTACTAAATATATGTATATATGTAAAAGGCTGGGTATGGTGGGATACACCTATGATCCCAACTACTCGGGAGGCCAAGACAGGAGAACTGCTTGAATCCCCGTTGCGGTGAGCTGAGATCGCACCCCTGCACTCCAGCCTGGGCAACAAAGCGAGATTCCGGCTCAAAAAAAAAAAGAAAAAGAAAAAAAAAAAAAAGGAAAGAAAAAAAGAAAAAAAAAGCTTTACAGCGAAACATAAGGAAGGAAAGTACACTTGGAAGAGGGCCAAGCAGGAGACTTACTTAGAAGTTTGACCTTTTGACTTGGGGTTTTACATGTTGGCATGCTTCTGGGGTCTTGCCTCCCTTTCTTGATTCTTTTCATGGGATAGGCTGTCCGCATGCACAGTGGCCTGTCAGCGCTTGGGACCGGAGCATGCGCAGTGTGTTTATTGGCGTTTTACCTGTGCTCGCTTGAGATATAATATCTTTATGAGGATTTGTGGATCATATCAAGGATAATGAATAAAAAAGCTTAATAAAAAGTTCCTAAGTCTACTGAGGAATGTAATGCGTGCTTAGCACATTATTTGTCTGTGCTGAGACATACATACATAACTATGCAATTTTTATGTGCAATAGTCAACAATTTAGGTATTTTATAATTCCCACTCTCATCTGACAGATAAGAAAACAGGCCACCAGACGTGTGTGTGTTTATGAGATGTATATATATGTATATATGAGATGTATATATAAGACATGTATATACATATATGTTAAAATGTCTAAAAAACACACTGGCCCCATATCTTCCACATATATGCAGTCATCCACACCAACCCTAGGCCATGAGGCTTCTCTCTCCAGAGAAAGAAAAGCTCCATCTATAGTAAAAAGGTCATTCATCAGATTTGATATTGAAGTAGCATGAAAAGCCAGAATTTACCAAGAGAGAAAGGGATTTTATCTATTTTTCTTTCATATGTGTGTGTGTGTGTGTGTGTGTGTGTGTGTGTGTGTGTGTGGAAGGGATAGGGTCAGTGTTGAAAGAGATGTATCTGAGCATGAACTTGGTGCTGGGGAGTCCAGGAACTGTCCCTGATGAGGGAGAGACCAATTCTTTGGTGAACTGATTGCTCTGTCATCTGCTGGGTGGGGAGGTGGACACATGGGAATGCTGAGGTGACATTTTACAATAGCAATGACACAGGGCTTGCGTGTTTGTTCACATTACACCTAGAAGTATACAAAAATATAGTGAATGGTAAGAAGGAGAGAAATCAACATTTAGGCCAATAAGTAATACATGCAACCTCTGGAAGGGACGCGTCTCTCGGTTCCACACTCAGTGGTTCAGATTCCACGCCACTCCTGCTTCTCTGCAAGGGTCAGCTGGGTGTATAGAAGAGGACTCAAGGGACATCTTGCAGGCAGGAAGAAGGACCTGGGTCGGGGATCCCCACAACCGTGCTTAGCCCCAAAGATTTGGTAGGAGGATTCATGGGAGTCAGCATATAGTCACACTCATGGCTGTGATTTATTACAGGGAACAGATACAAAAGAAAATCAGTGAAAGGAAGAGACACATGGGGCAAAGCTGGAGACCAGACGCAAAATTCCAAGAAGTCACACAGGGTGTACTTAGCTCATTTGGAAAGAGTTGTGACAACATATGTAGAATGCTGTCTCCCGAGGAATTGTCACTCAGCCTAGGAGTCAGTCCAAGGATTGTACTGGGGATCGGTCATGTAAGCATCTGTGGCCTGGGATGTACCAAAAGTCCAGGCTTCCAGAAAGAAGGCAGGTGTTCAGCATAAACCACATTTTTGTACAAAGAGTTCAGGTGCAGCGTGCTGCTTTTATCCTTTCTGGGAGTGCTGAGAACCCACCCCAAGCCCAAGTTCAGACTGACTATGTTAACTCTTTTCTGCCTGGGGCCTCAGAGACACATGTATGTCCCTCATCCCTGGACTGGGGGCCATTGAGTCACAATATGTTCTAGGTTTTGCTGGAGGCCATTTGCTCTTTGGAGCCCTGCACATCCCGAGCAGGCCATGGGAAGCCACGAGGGTTGTGGCAGACCATCTAGCCAGTCAGGCACTTCCTTCCAGCAGTGCTACCATCCTGGGCTGGATGTGACCACATGGGGACTTCCTCGCCATGCTCTCCCCTCCACTGGTTCACATGGGGAAGTTTAGCATGACCTTCGCACTATTTAGTAACCTAAATGCCCCTTGGGTCTTATCATCCATCTGTGTTTGCCCCGAGGGAAGGGGAATAAGAACTCTGGCATTTGAACTGCTCACTCTGCCTCCTTCTCTTTTCTCCTGCCCACAGAACACTGAGTGGGAACACATGTCTCCAAAGCCACAACAACACATCTGGAGTAAAACCAGCACTTGGGCAGCCAGTTTTACCTGTTGTTAATGTATTAACACATTGTATGACCTAATGGCTACACAACAGGACCTTGAGGAGTATAGAAAATCCTTTTTCTCTTAGCAAATTCTGGCTTTCATGCTACTTTTTTTTTTTTTTTTTTTTTTTTTTTTTTTTTTTTTTGAGACGGAGTGTTGCTCTTGTTGCCCAGGCTGGAGTGCAATGGCATGATCTCGGCTCACTGCAACCTCTACCTCCCGTGATTCTCCTGCCTCAGTCTCCCAAGTAGCTGGGAATACAGGTGCCTGCCACCATGCCCGGCTAATTTTGTATTTTTAGTAGAGATGGGTTTTCTCAAGTTGGTCAGGATGGTCTCAAATTCCTGACCTCAGATGATCCACCCACCTCCGCCTCCCAAAGTGCTGGGATTACAGGTGTGAGCCACCGCGCCTAGCCGTTTTTTTTTTTTTTTTTTTTTTTTTTTTTGTGATGGAGTCTTGCTCTGTCACCCACACTGGAGTGAAGGGGCGCAATGCTGGCTCACCGCAACCTCTCCCTCCCAGGTTCAGCGATTCTGCCTCAGCCTCCTGAACAGCTGGGATCATAGGCATGCACCACCATGTCCAGCTAATTTATTATTTTATTATTTTATTTTTAGTAGAGACAGGGTTTCACCATGTTGGCCAGGCTGGTCTTGAACTTCTGACCTCAGTTGATCCACCTGCCTTGGCCTCCCAAAGTGCTGGGATTACAGGCGTGAACCATTGTGCCTGGCCTCATGCTACTTCAATATCCAAATCTGATGAATGATCTTTTTGCTCTAGATGGAGCCTTTCTTACTCTGGAAAAAGAAGCCTCATAGCCTAGGGCTGGTGTGAATGACTGCAAAGGTGAGTGAAATTTTATATCCCCCACATTTCTTTCCATGATTTTCATTCCAGAAATGATAGTTTGCATTTGTAAACATGCTTTCATGAACTTCTGGTTATGATAACTCTGATTAAGGCAGACATGTCCATTATACAGACAAAAACACGGAGTCAAAGAGGGTTAGTTAAAGGTGGAGTTTGGGCTTGAATTTCCATCTTCATACTTGACTCTAGTAAACTTCTTGCTACATATTATTGGTTGCTAGCATCAGTTCTTCATTGACTCCTGTCATCTATGAGCAGGTGCAGACGCTGTCAGAACATCTGTTCTTTCCCATCTACTGTGCTAGGCTGAATGGTGGCCTCCAAAAGATATTCCAGTCCTAATCCACGGAACCTGTGATGATGTTACCTCGAATGGCAGAAGAGACTTTGCAGATATGACCGAATTAAGGATTTTGAGATGGAGAGATTGTCCTGGACTATCTGGGTAGACCTGATGTAATTACAAGAATCCTTGTAAGAGGGAAGCAGGAGGGAGGGAGGGAGAGAAAGAGAGAGAGTCGGGGAGGAGGCTGTATTATGGCTTTGAAGACAGAGGATGGGCCATGAGCCAAGTGATGGAAGTGACTGACCTCCAGAAACTAGAAAAAGGCTAGGAAACCGACCTTTTCCCCACAGCCTCTGGAGGGGATGCAGCCTTGCTGACACCTTGATTTTAGCCCACTGAGACTGATTTTGGACTTTGGAACTCCAAACTGTGAAATGATACATTTGTGTTGTTTGAAGCCACTAAGTTTGTGGTAATTTGTTACAGCAGCAATAGCAAAACAATACATGCAGTATCCTCTCTTACTAACTGTAACAGAATCTATCTTGGCCTCTCCAGGTAGTTGCCTCTTGGAGAAGCCTCCTGGCCCCATTCTTCATCTGGTGACGTGAGTGGGGCTGACCTCATTTTTGGCTACAGGGCAAAATATAGCCTCCAGGCCTGGGCAACAAGCACACCACATTCTCTGGTCACAGTGGCTGGTCAGAGGTAAGCAAGGCCCTTCAGAAGGCAGCTCTAGACTCTTTCTGGAGCTTTTATGAAGGGGGTGTGTCCTTTCCACAGCGGATGCTGAGCTGAAGGGAAGCCTGGAACAGGCGGCAGCCACTTGAAAATGAAGGCAACCCAAGAGAAAGTGGAGTCAAAGACTAGAAGGAGAGGCATTCCCCTTAAGACACAGCTAGAAACCTGAATCAGGTCATGTGTAAAGACAGCTCAAAGATCTCAGTGACAGGAGCCCATCAAGTCTCTCTGTTTAAGCTAGTTGAAGTTCTGAACCCTGATGTTTCTAATAGTGTTATGTGGTTAGGAGTCACCTAAATTGGATTATCTGGTGATTCATTTTGTTGAAGTCCAACATTACGGAGCACGATCCAGTACTTTCAAGAGAAGGCACGTTAGTACCCAAATGGCATCGATCTTACAATTAAAACCAGGGAGAAAATGCGAGTCCCTTTCCCCCAGAGGATGTTCCTGCTGAGAGCTACTACTTCAGTTCTTTTTACTTCACAAATCCTCACCCTTGTACATCCGTATATTGCTTTCTCAGGCTTCATCTCATGCAGCTGTGGAGACCCAGGGAAAGGGAGTGACTGGAGGCAGGGCACATGTCGGCTGGTGGCCAGGCGGGGATGAGAACTCTGGCCCTGAGCGCTGTGTGCTTTCGAAGCATGCTGCTTCAAGCTTTATGTGAGCACAGCCACTCCTGTTTCTGTGGCTCTGAAAACTCACACCCTGCTGTGTGCAATTAGTTCTTGTGGCTCTCCTCTTGCCCATCAGCATCCTTAATTTCATTTTTGGAGCCTAGCTTTATCATTATCATAAAGAGATTATCTAACATCTTGAATATTAAAAATCTGACTCCACAGAGTAAGATTTGCATTCCAAGGTAATTGTTGTTTTCTGCTGTTTTTTGAGACACGTCATTCTAAGGGCAAGAGACAGCTCCCCTCAGCCCTGCTATGGAGATCACATTGAAAAGGCTCTTCATTTGAGTTCCTAGTATTGATGGTATTGATTTGTCACATCTCCACGAACCAAGCTCAACTGACAATTTTAGAATCAACCAGAACAAGAAGGGATGTTAAAAGTTACTTGGTCCAATTCTTGCATTTTCTAGTTGGAAAAGTGAAATTTGAAAGTCAAGTGTGTAAGTCAGAGTTCTTGCTTAGAGGCAAGTACTCTGCTAACTTAAGAACATGAATGTTTTAAAGGTAGCTCAGAGAAATTCCAGGAGGGTCAGAGAAGCAGGTATGTGGCTACACAACCAGAAACAAGAGCTGTGGGGGCTGCCCCAGTAAATATATCACTGTCACTGTCTGCAGTAGGTTGAATGGTGGCCATCAAAAAGATCTGTTTACATCCTGACCTATACATGTGACCTTACTTGGGAAAATCATCTTTGCAGATGTAATTTAAGAGATGGTTCTGGATTATCTTAGTGGGTCCTAAATCAAATAACAAATAGCAAGCCTTTATAAGATACAGAAAAGGAGTCAGCACAGACACAGAGAAGGCCATCGGAAGATGGACGCAGAGACTGGAGTGACGTGGGCACAAGCCAGGGAACACTGGGGCCACCAGGAGCTGGAAGAGGCAAAGAAAGACTCTCCCCTAGAAAGCTCAGAGGGAGCACACAGCCCTGCCAACATCTTCATTTCAGGTTTCTGGCCACCAGAACCATGAGAGATTACATTTCTGTTGCTGGAAGCCACCAAGTTGGTGGAAATTGGCCCCAACAGCCACAGGAATTGAATACACCACCATTTGGCACAGATTCCATGGTTGACATGGATGAACCTGGGGCTGGTTCCCGTAAACTCTTCACAGCTTCTCCAAGAGCCAGACTCCCCCTTGTCCCCTCGACAATGGCATGCACATCTGATGGGCAGAGCCTGGGTCCCTGCCACTCGCTAGCTGCCAGGGACTCTGGAGGAGCAAGTTCTGGTTCCTACCTGGGGGATGGGAAGGACTTTCATGTAGGATGCCCAGAGACGCTGGGGGCCCTCAATGTGGCAGGCATCCTTGACAAAGTGATTTGCTCAAAGTCACTAAATTAATCCGCTCAGGCTGCTATTACAAAGTGCCATAGACTGGGTGGCTGCAGCACAGACATTTATTCTCTTCACTCTCTGGAGACTAGAAGTCCGAGGTCAGGGTGCCAGCAGGGTTGGTTTCTGGTGAGGCCTGTAGACAGCTGCCTTCTTGCTGTGTCCTCACATGGCCTTTCCTCTGGGCAGGCACAAAGAGGGAGCTATCTAGTGCCCCTTTCTCTTCTTGCAAGGATGCCAATCCTATTGGATTAGGGCCCCAGCCTCATTACCTCACTTAACCTTAATTACCTCCTTAAAGGCTTTCTCTCCAAATACAGTCCCACTGGGGGTTAGGGCTTCAGCAAATGATTTTCAGTCCGTAACGGTCTCACAGTAGTTAGAGGCATGCTGAGATTTGAGCCTAGACTTCATGACAGCAAACCTACCTCTGAGTTCAACCCCCATAAGATTTGGGCAGGCTGGGTCACAAATGCATTTAGAAAAACAAAGGTATTTAGAAAATAGAATGATATTTACCATGGCTGGTCTTTGGCATCCTTAGCCTACTGCCTAGTACCAGGGGACCACAAAAGGGAAAAGATCAATCTCCTTAGACGTGGGGGCCCAGCTATAGGTTCTGCCTCTCCACCCATACCTTGTGATCTGTATATTCAGGGCTCTTAGTGGCAAGCAATGGAAAGTATGATTTAGGCAACAAAGGAATTAATTGAAAGCGTTGTGAGTAACACAGAGAAATGCTAAAAAGGCTGGGAAATGGCTTGAGAATCACCAGGAAGGAAGGGAGGTCAGCAGTACACACGGCTGGTCCAGTGGGGCCACCACGGCCACAGCCATTAGATTTGCTGCAGCCACCATGAAAGTGGGTTCTCTGCCAGCTCTGCTTCTTTGCACCACCAGCTCCTGTCCCAGCCCACGCCGTGGGTGCCTCTGAGTGCTCTGACTGAGGTTTGCTTAGTCCTCACAGCATCCTGAAAATATGTATCATGAGTCCCATTTTACAGATGAGGAACCTGAGGCTGAAATATGTTACTGGCCACAGGCACGTTCAGGCCTGTGTGACTCCAAAGCCCACTCTCCCATGCATCACAGTGTGGTAACTCCATCCCACGGCTGGGACAAGAGAATTCCAAAGTATACTTCAAAGACGTGGTTCCAGCTGCTTCTATGAGCAACACATGGGTGGCTCCTTTGCATGCCACCCTTTCCAGCCTCGAGGGAAATGTATTGTTTAACAAAAATCTTTGGTAATTTGATAAACTAAAATGGTGTCCTTATTGTTTTGGGTTAGCCTTTTTAATTATTGAGGTTGGATGCTGTATTAGTCCATTTTCACACTGCTGATAAAGGCATACCCAAGACTGAGAAGAAAAAGAGGTTTAATTGGACTTAGAATTGCCCATGGCTGGGGAGGCCTCAGAATCGTGACAGGAGGTGAAAGGCACTGCTTACACGGCGGCAGCAAGAGAAAAATGAGGAAGAAGCAAAATCGGAAACCCCTGATGAGATGTCATCAGATCGTGTGAGACTTATTCACTACCATGAAAATAGTAAGGGGGAAACCACTCCCATGATTCCAATGATCTCCCACCGGGTCCCTCCCACAACATGCAGGAATTACGGGAGTACAATTCAAGATGAGATTTGGGTGGGGACACAGAACCAAACTATATTAGATGCTTTCTTATATTTTATTATCTGGTATATTTCCTTTGTGTGTGTGTGAAAAATCCTGCTCATTGTTTTTGTTCCTGTGTCTTTTGGGATCATCATGGATTTCTCTAGGTGTCTAGATGAGCTCTTTATATATCACAAAGAAGTTTTTCTTTCTCTTATTTTAGATTCATGGAGTGCCCGTGCAGGTTTGTTACATGAGTACATTGGGTAAGGCTGAGGTTTGGTCCTTCAATGATCCTGTTGTTCAAGCAGTGAATAGAGTAGCCAATAGGTAGTTTTTCCACCCTTGTGTGCCCCGTTTCCTTCCCCACCTTGTGGAATCCCCAGTGCCTACTGTTCCATCTTTGTGTCCTTGTGTACCCAATATTTAGCTTCTACTTCTAATGGGAGATGTGTGCGTATATCACAAAGAAGTTTAATCCTTTATCTTCTTTTCCCTTCCTTCCTCTCCCCTCCCCTCCTTTCTCTTCTCTTCTCGCTCTTCTTCCCTTCTTTCTCTTCCCCTCTTCTCCCCCTCCCCTCCCCTCCCCTCCTTTCTCTTCTCTCCTCTTCTTCTCTTCTCTTCTCCCCATTCCCTCCCCTCCCCTCCTCTTCTCTTCTCTTTTTCTCTCTTTCTCTCTTTCTCTCTTTTTCTCTTTCTCTCTTTCTCTCTCTCTTTCTCTCTTCTCTCTTCTCTCTTCTCCTTCTCCTTCTTCTTCTCCTTCTTCTTCTTCCTCCTCCTCCTCTCTCTCTCTCTCTCTCTCTCTCTCTCTCTCTCTCTCGACAGACTCTCGATTTGTTGTCCAGGCTGGAGTGCAGTGGCACGATCTTGGCTCACCGCAACCTCCACCTTCCAGGTTCAAGTGATTCTCCTGTCTCAGCCTCCGAAGTAGCTGGGATTACAGGTGTGTGCCACCATGCTTGGCTAATTTTGTATTTTTAGTAGAGATGGGATTTTGCCATATTGGTCAGGCTGGTCTCAAACTCCTGACCTCAAGTGATCCACCCGTCTTGGCCTCCCAAAGTGCTGGGATTACAGGTGTGAGCCATTGTGCCCGAGCTATCTTTCATTTTTCAATGAATATTTTCTCCACATTTTTATTTGCTGTTTAACTTTGCTTCTCTTCCTTTGATGTACAAAATATTTAACAAATATTTCTCAGGCTGCTCACATAATGCAAGGGATTGTTTTAGGCAAAAAAAAAAAAAAAAAATCTTTCTCAATACTTAGATAATTCCTCTTTTGGACTCCCTGCCATGTCCCAGTCCTTTGGGTGAGCAGGTTTATAAAGAGCCCTTTCATCTTTAGAGAGAGGGCCAGAAACAGCTCTGAGAGGCATGGTTTTTCACTGCACTTTAGGGCAAGAAAAAGACAAAGGTGAGAACTGTTTGTACCAACTATTTACGCAGACTCATTTTATCCTTCTTTCTAAACAACTATTTGTAGGGACGGAGAAGAGGGGGACAGGGGGCTTTAAAAGTCACAAGATTAACCTGTGGAAAGGAAAGTCCCTAGAAGGGAGCAAGATTGTGAGTGTGAAGGGAGGACCCAGCTGCCTGGGGGGAAAGCTCTCCTCCAACTCCCTGTTTCCTATCCTGCACCCCCAACTTCTCCCAAGCCCCTTTAAAGGTTGATCGTGACAAGAAGCCTGGAGATGGTATTTGTAGACATCGGTAGAATATACAGATATGAGGCCAAGTGCTGTGGTGGTTCACACCTGTAATCCCAGCCCTTTGGGAGGCTGAGGTAGGAGGATCGTTTGAGCACAGGAGTTCAAGACCAGCCTGAGCAACACAGTGAGACCCCCATCTCTCCAAGTAATAATAATCATCATCATCATAGTCAAGTGTGGTGGCGTGCATCTATAGTCTCAGCTCCTCATGAGGCTGAGGTAGGAGGAGATTGAGGCTGGGAGTTTGAGGCTACAGTGAACCATGTTTGCATCACTGCATTCAGCGTGGGCAGCAGAGTGAGACCCTGTATCCAAAAAAGAAAAATAAAAAGAACATATGCTGGATACTCTCAGACTCTCAGAAGCATCGGCCTTGGTGCCTTATCACCTTGGTTCAAATCCCATCCCACCTCTGCCAGTTAACAGATGCATAAATGAGAGCGAGTCCCTTAATCTTTCTGAGGGTCAGTTCTGTCATTTGTGTGAGGGGATACTCACCTGTGTGATTGATAAGGCTCAGCGGTCGCATATGTAAAGTGCATAGCAGAGTCTGCCCACAGTGGGTGTGCAATCAGAGGCCATTCTAACATACCAGGGAATTAACTGGCAAGTTCTCGAGGGTCATCAGTGTGCAGTCAGCATCGCACGAGTTCTGTGACAGCAGGTTCCAACAGTCAACCTGCATGAACTTGTATGGTGGGGCCAAGGAGAGAGGGCACAGCTCACAAAATGACTCTGCAACTGTATATGACAATGCAAAAGTGCTAAAATGTAGAGGAGTGGTTTAATTCTTATAAGCAGAAAGATAACTCCATGCTTTGAAATAATTAGGAAAACCTTCACGGAAGAAGTAGGAGTTTAAGTTGGGTGTTGATGCTCTAAGAAACATATTCTTTGATTAGACAGAGTATTTTTCCATCTGAAAATGAAAATAACTACATATTTTTCCTTTTAATAATAATGTACTCTTTTAAAAATGCTTGGACAATATAGTAACTCAATTAAAAAATCTCACTGCCCAAGAATACCTATTTAATCAATACTTTGTTGTATGAAGTACATATATGTTTGTATACAAATACAATTTTGTTTGCTTATTTGTGCAAAAAAGAATAATATTTAAATATTGTATTGTAGAATATTCCACTATACGGAGGCTTTATAATTTGTTTAAATCGTTATTGTTAAACATTTAGGTTATTTTAGCACAGCTAAGTATGTGAATGTCTCAGTTTAATCCATCAATAGCTTAGTGATTTTGGTCCAGTTATGGCTGGATCACTTTCCAGAAATGTTATAAAAGTTGTGTCGATTTACACCACCTTCCACCAGCAGTTTATAAGGGTTCCCTTTTTCCTACATCCTTCACAGTATTGGCAATTGTCAATATTTTACAGTCATTGCCAAGCCACCAGGTAAAAATTATATCACTCATTTAATGTGTATTTTGAGGCTATGCTGTGTTAATTGTGGTGATACACAGTCCTAGCTATCGCCTCTCAGAGCTCAGAGACCAGTAGGTTAAAGAGACATTAAGCAAGTAATTACTGTAAATGTGATGAGGGGTGCTACCATGTGCATTTCTTGGATCATCCAGTCAGGTCCTTAATGAATAAAGTAACACAGGTCCTTGTGGTTTTGCAGCAATGTGGCCTCTTGTTTCTTGGTGGACAGATGTACTTTTTTGCATGTTGTTAACTCATGGAATACAACAGATGGTAGGTGAACACCAGAGAGCATCCTGAAGGATTTTCTAGGGGAACAACATGAACTAGATTATGCTTTTCTGGCCTCATTTCTATAACATCCTCAGAATCTCATCTATTATTGATGCCTTAAGGACCGTATGTTGCCTGTGAGGATATCTCCTGATGTAGCATACTCTAATTGCACAACATGGGACAAAATAATAATACAATAAAATGGTGCTGGAACAACTGGATATCAGTATGAATTTTAAAATGGGCAAATGATTTGAACAAGCATTTTATAAAGAAATTTATGGATGATTAACAAACATGCAAAGATACTCAACAGCACTAGTCGTTAAGGAACTATAATTCAAACTACAATGAGATAGTAGTTTGATTTATAGTAGAATGGCAAAAATTACTCAGTAGAATGGCAAACTTAAAAAGATTGACAACACTCAGTGTTGGTGAGGATGTGGGACTCTCCTACTTTGCTGGTGGAAATCCAAAGGGATGCAGCCACTTTGGAGAAGAGTTTGGCAGTGTTTTATAAAGTGTCCTAAGTATTTTCCCAAGATAAATTAAAATATTTAATTTTAATTCTTTTTTTTTTTTTTTGAGACGGAGTTTCGCTCTTGTTACCCAGGCTGGAGTGCAATGGCACGATCTCGGCTCACCACAACCTCCGCCTCCTGGGTTCAGGCAATTCTCCTGCCTCAGCCTCCTGAGTATCTGGGACTACAGGCATGCGCCACCATGCCCAGCTAATTTTTTGTATTTTTAGTAGAGACGGGGTTTCACCGTGTTGACCAGGATGGTCTCGACCTCTTGACCTCGTGATCCACCCGCCTCAGCCTCCCAAAGTGCTGGGATTACAGGTGTGAGCCACCGCACCCAGCCATTTTAATTCTTTACATACAAATACTTGTACGCAAATGTTCATAGCAACATTTTTTGTAACAGCTAACAACTGGAAACAGTGCAAATGTTCATCAGTCACAAACAAATTACGGTAAATCCATGCTCAGCAATAAAAAGGATTTACATATTAATACATACAACAAGATAAATGAATTTTAAAGTAACTTTACTAAGTTAAAGAAGCCAGGCATGATGGATGAGCTGTGTCTGGTATGGTTCCCTTTATAGGAAATTCTAGAAAAGGCAAAACTATAATGAAAGCAAAGATGATCAGTGGTTGCCTGGGTCAGGGTCTGGGCTGGGGAATCAAAAAGGGGAACTTTCTGAATGATGGAGATGCTCTGTCTTGGTTACGGTGATGAGGGTTTCTATATACCTATAGGCAATTGCCAAAACTCAGTAGGCTGTATACTTAGAATGAATAATGAATAGATTTTATTTATGTCTATTATTTTAAATAAAGCTGGGAGAAAAACATTAACAAATCTGAACTTTGCTCTTTTAAAAGGTCTTTCCTTCTTGATTTGTTATTATTATTTTTTTGAGACAGAGTCTCACTCTGTCGCTCAGGCTGGAGTGCAGTGGCGTGATCTCGGCTCACCACAACCTGTTTCCTGTGTTCAAGTGATTCTCCTGCCTCAGTCTCTCAAGGAGCTGGGATTACAGGTCCCTGCCACCATTCCCAGCTAATGTTTGTATTTTTAATAGAGACAGGGGTTTCACCATGTTGGCCAGGCTGGTCTCGAACTCCTGACCTCAAATGATCCTCCCAAAGTGCTGGGATTACAGGTGTGAGCTAATGTGCGCAGCCTCCTCCTTTAGTATTATTTCTATTTTGAATGACACATGAGAGTGGCACATCATGAGCTCCCAGCGCTCAGAGGTTCTCAGCATCTCAATCTGGCCCTGGCACCAGAGCATGAAAGGGCTCCTTGGCCACATGAATCACCATGTGGCTCTGTCCTTGAAGCTCCCTCAGGTCAGCAGTTCTTGACTTTTGTGCCACACTTAAAGCACTGAAATTCCTGGTGACACTGGGATCACTGTGCCAGGTTTTAGCCAACCCAGGTACCAGTACCTATGGAGCATCTGCCTCCCAGGCAAAAGGGAGCAGGGCACTTACATATTCCTTCACAAATCCGCCCCCAACATCCCCTTCTCTCCCTGCCATTATCTCTTTCACAGTTTAAACATTTTCTCCCAGGAAGCCTTCATCAAATCCCTCAGGCAAGGTGGCACAAAGCCTGCCTGAAATGGAGGGGGCGTGGAGAAGTGGAAAATCGGAGGAATAACACACACAAGTGAATATTTCAATAAATTATCCTGCCATGAATGTCAAAGTGTGCTCAAGAAATGCTAATGTCCTCACTGAGACAAGAGGCAGGCAGGGGGCCTGGAAAGACTCTGTATAGAAAGACCTGGATGAGCTGGTGGATGGGGCCAGGGCAAGCAGAGGGGCTGGCAGGGGTGAAGTGAAAAAAACACAGTGAAGGCACCTGGTGGGGCAAGGAGGGGTGCTGGGGTGGGCAGAGGGCCGGGAGCTAGAGGATTCCTAGTTATGTAGATGGAGTTTAGGAGTTGAGCAGGGGCCACCAGTTGAGAGAGATTTGAGATGGATGAGTGGCTCAGGGAACTGATTTCTGGGCTGTGCCTGGAGCCAGGGAGGTGGCCAGGGATACCCAGAGGGCAGCTGCAGTTGGCTTGGGGTAGGGCTCCTGGGCCCCACAGACCTGGCCCTCCATAAGGGAGGGAGAGGAGTCTTTCGGGCCTAAACTGGGTGGAGGAGCAAAGGTGGGATCAGAAAGTGAGACAAGGCCTGGCATGGTGGTTCATGCCTGTAATCGTAGCACTTTGGGAGGCTGAGGCCAGAGGATCACTTGAGGCCAGGAATTGGAGACCAGCCTGGGTGACACTCATCTCTACTAAAACTATAAAAATTATCTGGGTATGGTGGTACATGCCTGTAGTCTAGCTACTCAGGAGGTTGAGGCAGGAGAATTGCTTGAACCCAGGAGGCAGAGGTTACAGTGAGCTGGGATCGTGCCACTGTATTCCAGCCTGAGGGATAGAGACTCTGCTTCAAAAATAAAAAATAAATAAATAAATAAAAAAGAGAACGAGGGATAGTCCTTTAATCTTTTCTCTCCTCCCTTCTTTATTTTCTTCCCAGGCAATTCTTTTCTTCCATTATTTTCTTCTCCGTTCTTTTCTTCCCCCAACTCTTTCTCCTCTCCTTCCCTTCCCTGTCTCTCCTCCCTTCCTCTCTTTTTCTCCCTCTCTTTCTCTCTCCCTTTCTCAATCCCTTTCTCTCTTGCTGTCTCCTTACCCCACCTTGTTCGGAAAAGCCTGCAAAGCAGAGGCTGCTCTCAGAGTCGTGTCATGAGTAACCCACTTGTGTTACTTGCGGTTTACCTACCTGTAGAAAATTTGTACCCTAAGATCTCCACATGCTGTGGGCAACCGGTTTATAATTCAACTCCACAAATATTTACTGTGCTCTGGTTAACTGAGTGTCCTTTGTGCTGGAGGTGCCAGAGAGATGCAAATGGCAGTGGCAGTCTTCTGAGGAGCCTGTCTGGGGCCCCTGGCTGATGTTGGCAGAAGACACATCCCTCTCTCCCCTCAAGGATGCTAAAGAGCTCTCTGTCTACTAGTACCCTCGGCCCACTTTTTTCTCCAACAAGGTGCAGAAAAGGGCATCACTGCCAGGTTTGCAAGATCTTAACAAGACAGTATATTGTAGGTATAATCTACAGGAATGAGGAGGAGCTCAGCTTGTGTGGATTGGGAGGGCCGAATAAACATCTGTCAGTCCATTGCCAATGGCACCCACAAGCCCAAATTCTGACTTTGCACTGATTGCTTCCCTGGGTACAAATTCTACAAGATCATCGACATAAATAAGACTTTTTCCTCAACCTGTTTTTCAGGGCCATGCCAGGCTTTAAAATGGACAGGCCCCAGTTTCATTTGCATGTTGTTGGATTTGGAGAGTCAATCGAGCCAGGTCTCACAGTCAGCACAGTGCCAAACTGCAGAATCTTTCAGGGTGAAACGGAATTTAGAAAGATGAGGCAGAAAGGATTGAAGAGTGATCTGTTCCTCTTTCAATGTTCAAAGCATAAAATCTTCTTTCTCCTCAGACTTATCAGTGAATACTGCCCTTTATTTGGCTAATATTTATTATATAGCATAAGATGGAACAAAATTTTCTTAGGCTAGGAATGGAAATAAAGTGATGATTCTAACTGTAGTTGGGCAGTTTAGAGTGTGATGGAGAAAAGAGAATTTTTCCATCATCCCCCAACGTGCACAGAACCACAGAATCACAGACCATTACCACTGCCCATTGTCATCGATTTTAGAGGTGATCTAATTTACCTTCCTAGTCCAAGTAGGCATCACCTCTCTGCCTCTGACTTATTTGTACCGACTATGTGCCAGTCATTGTGCTGGGCATTAGAGAGAGACAGAGATGAAGACAACTTAGGTCTCCAGGAAGGAGTTCAGCCTAGTGGGTACAGTGGCCCAAAAGAGATTTGGACCTAAGGTAGCTTATGTGTCACAGCCTTAATCCTCACTGTGTGTTTGGGCAGGTTGCTGATTGTGGAAATGCAAGAACGGATGCTGGGCATGGTTCACCATCCTCCCTCATCATGTGGGCCAACTCCATGACCTCCACGACCCACAGGGAATTAGACTTCTGACCTCTCCCTTGACCCTGTGACTTCCTAAACTGCCTTGTGCATGTCCAGGCTTTGGGACAGGTAACAGTGAAGTCTCTACCCAATGAGGTGAGCGGTCACTTGGGTGACCTGGGAGTAAATCCCTTCCCCTCTCTGGATCTGTTAAATGAGAGACTGACATTCTAGGCAAAGCCTTTGTGCAAATGTCCATCTAAGCCACGCTCTCTGCAAGGAATCCCGTCTTAATGATGGTGGAGAGGCGGGGAGGGTACAGTGCAACTCCCATTCCTGATCTCCTATCACCAGATTAGAAGAATCACTGGAGAACGACTGTCTGAAGCTCGTTCAGCCTGGCTTCCTTGAGCAAGCAACTCATTCACAGGTGAGTCCAAATTAATACAGTACACAGCGGCTACATAAATATTGTGCTGTAATTGATTGTCTTCTGTAATCAAAGGCAAGGCTGCTGAGTTTGTTACTTTCCATGTAACTGCTGGAGGAGAACTCTGGGGAAAGGGAGTTGAGGTTGCCCAGGTGATTTTTGTTGCACGGGTCTAGCTGCAAGTTGTGTCTCTGTCTATCGAGGGGAGGATAAGGCCCATTACATTCAGATTCAATAAGAATTTATCAAACGCCTATTTTGTGAGCGGCATTGAAAGACACGGTATCTTATTTCATCATTAATTTAGTATTAGTAATGACTTGATAAGGCACACATGTTAGTCTTTACAATCACATTATTTTTTCCTGGCGTAAAAGTCTTCCCTACCCTATTGCCTGTGTCCACTTTACTGATTGCAAAATAGCTTAAATGCATGGAATTGGAAATTTGAAGTCACTTTACATACTACAAGAAAGCAACACTATCTTTCCATGTACCTGCCAGTGCTAAGGCTGGCTTGGCTTTTCCAGTGGTTTCTTGGACTTGAGTGAGGTGGCTTCGCTTTTCTCATCCCCTCCCAGCTAAGACTGCTGTGCATTTTCAGTAATTCCGAGGATGCTCTACGCTTTAGGGAAGCAGAGTTTTGCAATCCACAAATCCCTTTTACCTTGAGGGATGGTGGTGATGGTGGGTGTCAGAGACTCTGTCTGCATAAGTCCCCGGAAAAGCTCAGCTGTCGCCGGACCCGAGGGTCCTGCAGTTTCCCTAACCGTGACTTTAAGTCAGCCCTCTTTAACCCCGACTCCCAAGCTGGGCTGTCTTCGAAAGAAAAACGAAACCACCCAGTTCTGAGCGTCGGAAAACGGACACTCGCTCCCCGGGGGCGTGGGGCAACTTCCCCGCTACATCGCCCAGGGATTTTAAATAATCGTGAGCCACCAGAAACCCCCTAACCCTTAATTCTCCCCTCCGAGACCCAGCCCGCTCCCTGCCACTTTCCTCTCCAAACGCTAGTCGGGGTGGGTGGCAGCACCGAGGCGATTTTCTTCGTCTTTTTTTCCTCCGGGTTTTGTCATGGAAACGCTGACACAACCTCCAGACGGCGGCCGAGCCTGGCCCGGGACCGAGGGCTTTTGGGACCCTGCGGGAGCGCAGCGCGCACTCCGCACTCCCCGGGCAACAGCTGGACGCGACCATATCCCGGGTAGGGGCGGGGGGAGCGCGATGCTCCGCCCCGGCGCTAGGGCCCCTCCCTCCTCCCGGCTCTCCGCAGGCGCCCTCCCCTCGCCGGGGGCCGCGAGTTGCTCTTGGTAAAACCCAGCCCCGGAATATATAGATCATAGGAGCGCAATGAAGTAGCCTTTGGAGAGGAGGGAGGGGGCCCGTCCGACAGCCACAGCGGCCAGCGCAGCGGCAGCGGCGGCGGCACCACCATCTCCGCTCGCACCCCAGCCGCCCGGCCCGCGACGAGGCAGCGGCGGCCGCCGGCGGGAGCGGAGGAGGCGGCGGAGCGGCGAGGAGGAGGAGGAGCAGGAGCGCGCAGCCGGCGGCTCCACGCATCTCAGCACTTCCAGACCAACTCCGGCACCTTCCACACCCCTGCCCGGGCTGGGGGCTCCGAGAGCCGCCGCAAAGCGAGCCCGATCCTCCCTCCGAGCCTTGCTCAGCTCTGCCCCGCGCCTCCCGGGCTCCGGTCCGCGCGGCGGGGTCCCTGCTCCTGCGCCCCGGGCGCGCCTCCCGGACTCCCCGGTCCCTGAAGCCAGGACAAAGCCATGAAGCCAGCGCTGCTGGAAGTGATGAGGATGAACAGAATCTGCCGAGTGGTGCTGGCCACTTGCTTGGGATCCTTTATCCTGGTCATCTTCTATTTCCAAAGTATGTTGCACCCAGGTAGGGGGCGCGTTAGCGTGGTTTTGTTGGATATTTTCTTCTCTCTCGCGCTCTCGCTCGCTCGCTCCGCCTGGTTTCTGCCTCTTCCTACCTTTCCTCTCCGCCTTCGGCCTCTTCGGGGCTCCTGGCTGCCCGTGTGTAGCCGGGTCGCTGTTTCGGGATGGGGAGGAGGGAAGGCATGCTTCCCCGCTTCTTGTTCCCGGCTCTGGGCTGGAGGATGGGACTAGGAGGGGCAGTAGTTTTTTTTTTTTTTTTTTTTTCCTCCCCCCCTCTTCTTTTTTTTCTTTGTGTCCCTTGTCTGTCTGTCTGCGATGTAGCAGGGAAAGGGAGAGGTGTGCGAAGCAGCCGGGGGCGAGGGGCTGGTTTGAGGAGAACGAAACTCCCCGGTGCTGCCGGGGTCGGAGAATGAAAGAGTTTACCCGGAGCCGGCTGCTCTGCGCTCCGCGAGCCGCCTCTTCCTGGTCGCGGGGCCGGGGGCGAAGGGTGCACGCCCTGGCGAGGGTGCGAGTCCTTGCCGCAGGCTGGGGAGCCCGGGACTGGAGTCCCACGTGTCCCGGGCCCTGCGCAGAGCTGAGCAGGTGTGGAGAGAGGTCGGGTGCCCGGCGCTGCCCCTCCATCACGCGCTGGCCGTTTGCCCCCGGGGTCCAGCTCCGCAGTGACCTTGTGGCTGGTGCCCCGGGGCCTGCTCCAGCCCCTCACCCGTGAGCTGGGAACTGAGATCCCGGGTCACGCCTTGACCACTGCAGTTTTGGAGGAAACTTTGGCCAGGTCCTGGGCTGACCGTCCGTGTGCATCCCCCTACTTCTGGGATCCGAGCAACGGGAATCCCCCAGGCTGAGTGGGAATGAACTCCCTTCCTCTGGTCCCCTGTGGCTCAGGCAAAGTTCCACGTCCGAAATCTGGACTGGGGGAGGGACGAGGCTCGCCGCTTCCGAGGGGCGCGAGGGAAAGTTTGGGACCTGGGGAGGGAGGGGCGCCCTCGAGCGCGGCCGCCGGGGGTGAGCAGCTCGGCTGCGAAGCCCAACAGGTAGAACCTTCCGAGAAGCCTTCCAGGGTAACCGGGTCTCCCCGCCAAGCCGTGGCTCCCCTGCTCCGGTTTCCCCTCCCTTAACAGCCCCCTGCCGGGCCACGTTGGCTCAGAAATCCTTCTTCTACTACGCCTCCGAGTTGCCTTTCTCAGTGTAGTCACAGCAATAATTTGCTTTTCTAATTGCAAGGAGGAGGGAGGTGGAAACGCTTTTCCTTCCTGGGAAGTGGGGTTGGTGTTTTTCGTTTATGCCTCTTGCCTTCCCCTTTCACTGTGTATCTAACACTAAGCATACGCAGTCCCGAATTCATCAAACCTGCGTCTGGGTTGATGGCAGAGGAATAAAGCCGATCTTTCCATCAATCGGGCAGGGCTGCAGGCTGCAGATTCCTTGACAGCGCAGGTACAGACAGCCCCCTTGCCCCACTCGGCCTGGAGCAGTTGTTAAGGCAGCCACACTGCCAAGGATATCGTCCGACTCCACCACATGTAACCTCAGGATGTCCGAGCCAGCCCCGTTAAAGATGGCTTTTGTTTGCAGCTGGGTATTTTTAGTTTAATGTCAGCAAACTACAGCGGTGTTTGTCTCCTCACCCAAACCTGCGGTTGTGAAACTTCCAAGGGAATTTAAAAATGGACCTGGCCTGCATTCCAGCAGGCAGGCTTTGGTTGCAGTGGACAGGACCAGACAGACAGGGGTATCTCAGAGTGCCAAGCTCCTGGGGCCACCGGGGAGACCAGGCCAGGCTCACTCCAGAGTGCCAGGGGATGGGTGGTATGCAGATACACTGGGGTTCAGACAGTTTAAACAAGGGGCCAGGTGATTTGGTCTAAATTCTAGAGATTTGTTCAGGTCTCTTAAAGTTTTGCTGGGATCGTGAATGCCAGTAATGCTCTGTACAAATGCGCAGAACACGGATGAGTGTTAGCCTTCAGCAGGAATGCGCTTGAGCTTCTGTGTACCTGTTAATTGCCCAGGGAAATAGAATTGTCATGGAATCTTTGTGAGAATTAGGAAATAACTTTCTAGTCAAAGATACAAGGAAGAAATTTCCAATTTGTAATTGGCATTTTATGAAAATTTCCAGCTCTTGTTAGAGTCTTAAGTTGACTTGAAAGGGACATCCTATCTTCTCAGTCCAGCCTTTTGGAAGAGGCAGAGAACCTTTTCTAAGCTTGTGCTGATAAAGATCCTCTGTCAATGATCCTGTCCCATCTTTTATGTCCCCTTCTGGTCCTATTTTCTCCCTTTTTTAAATTATTTGGATCTCTATAAATATACTTTTCTGATATTTCTCCCCAGTCTATAGCAAATACTACTTTCAAAATATTCTGTTGAATGTAGAATTGCAGATAGTTCAATTGAAAGGCCTTCCTTATTTCAGATTACTTATAGTTCCACAAAAACTCCGTGTCAACAGTTTATTACTACATGGGGCATAAAAATATACTTTGAAATCCACATTAAACATTTTCTTTTTGGGGGGTTCATTTTATTAAGCTATACTGTGGATGACCGCTGACGTGGACTGTTTCATGCTGGTTTGAATTTCTTTAAAAGTTAAAGATCCTTGCTTCTCTGAAGTATCTTGGGGTAATGAAGGCTGATCCTTTAGCCTGGCTCTGCAGTTTTTGTCTCTCTAGATCACCCTGGAAGAGGCAGAAGGGACACAGCGTGGCACAGATTGTGTAGCTAAACATTTGGAGGCCTTTGGCAGGAGTTCCAGATACCTACATGTGAAATAGAAAAACAGTATTGCAAAAGCGATGGGTTCCAGGCTTCGTTGGTGGCTGGAGGGTGTGAGAGGAGGAGGAGAAAGAAAAAAAAGAAGGTGGGGCACGGTGGCTCATACCTGGAATCCCAGCATCTTGGGAGGCCAAGGTGGGCAGATCACTTGAGCTCAGGAGTTTGAGACCAGCCTCACCAACATGGCGAAACCACGTCTGTACTAAAAATACAAAAATTAGCTGGGTGTGATGGCACACGCCTATAATCCCAGGTACTCCAGAGCCTGAGGCCTGAGAATAGTGGATGAACCTGGGAGGCAGAGGTTGCAGTGAGCTAAGAGGGCACCACTGCACTCCAGCCTGGGCGACAAAGTGAAACTGTGTCTAATAAATAAATAAATTAAAAACGGAAACAAAAAGGAGACAGCTGGCAAGGCTGGCTGCCCCTCTCTCCGATTCTCATCTAGGGCCCATTTTCTTTGCTAATTCATATAATTGATTAATTTGCACATTTGAGTAATTGGTCATCAATTGCACAAGGGTTTAACAGAAGTGGGCCCTGTCAGTAGGACAGTTACCTTTAGAGGTTTTTGATACTCTGAGTTAATAGTCTTCCTTAAGAATGTTTTACAGGGCAAGGACCAGGTTTTAGACTACATTTTCGTGCCCGTGTTTATTGCACAGGGTCTGACAACGGTGGATTCTCAATAAAGTATTTGCTGGGCCAATGCATGAAGCGGTTAAACTCCAGAAGTAGACCCACTTAGCTGGTTTTCAGGAAGGTCACTTCAAGCTTTGCCAAGAAGGTCTGGTCAATAGCTCTGGCTCTGTCCGGTGGGGACACTTCCTGCCTTCCTGAACTCTGACATGGACCTGGTTTAAACTCAGCAGTCGCCAGACAGGAGTTTTCACTGTGGCCTAAATATGCAGCCCGTGAGGTGTAGGCAGTTGAGGCATTGCTCTGTGTCCTGGATTCTGGAGAAGGTTGGCCTTGTTTAGCCACTAAGGAAATCCATCCATAGAACAGATAATCTTCTATGGCTGTGAACTACTCCAAAAGTTAGGGAGAATGGAACCACAAGCGTGCGGTTTCTATATGGGTGTGAGTTCACCAATGAATGCTTCCTATGAAAGTTCATACGCTTACATTAAAATGTCTTGCATACCTGCCCCAGACGGCTGGGCTTTGATGGAGCCGTGTCATGCAAAGCAAAGCTGAGAGACCCGCGGGCTGCATTTGTGCAGAGTGTGTAAAGGCAGCTCCTCTGAACCTTTCTTTTGTGTTACTCCATAGGATTGTGGTTTTTGTTTGAAAGCTACTGTTCATAGAAAGAAGCCATCAGAGGAGAAAGCCTTTCTTGTCCCATTCACTTCCTCTGTATTATTTTTATTTTTGTGAAACGTTTGTTTTCACTGTCACCTGGTATTTCTTTGCCTTGGTCGAATGTATTGAAAGATTATATCCTTTATTGAAAGATGTCTCAGTTTACCCCCTTGGCGTTTCACTTGATCAGGTTGAATCTAAAATGCATTTTGTTTTATAATTTTAAACTAATTATAAACATAATATGTGCTCATTTTAGAAAATTTAGGAGGTGGTGGGGTGCGATGGCTCACACCTGTAATCCCAGCACTTTGGGAGGTCGAGGTGGGTGGATCACCTGAGGTCAAGAGTTTGAGACCAGCCTGACCAACATGGTGAAAAACTGTCTCTACTAAAAATACAAAGAAAATTAGCTGGGCGTGGTCTTGCACTCCTGTAATTCCAGCTACTCAAGAGGCTGAGGCAGGAGAATCGTTTGAATCAGGGAGGCGGAGGTTGCAGTAAGCTGATTGGGCCATTCCGTCTTGGGTAACAAGAGCAAAACACCGTTTCAAAAAAAAAAAGAAAGAAAATCTAGGAAGTATAGAAGAAAAGCAATCATTATTCCACCACCAAGAGGCAACTGGTACTTAAAAATATATATTATAGAATACATTTACATATATTTATATATTCTATATTTTTCTCAACTATACAAAATGAGATAACAGCATGCATTTTTGTATCCAGTTTGATACTAAGTTTTTTTTTTTTTGAGATAGAATCTTGCTCTGTCACCCAGGCTGGAGTGCAATGGCATGCTCTTGGCTCACTGCAACCTCCGCTTCCTGGGTTCAAGCAATTCTCTTGCCTCAGCCTCCCAAGTAGCTGGGATTACAGGTGTGCGCCACCATGCCTGGCGAATTTTTGTATTTTTAAGTAGAGACAGGATTTCACCATGTTGGTCAGGCTGGTCTTGAACCCTTGACCTCATGATCCACCTGCCTTAGCCTCCCAAAGTGCTGGGATTACAGGTGTGAACCACATGCCTGGCTGATAATTAGTATTTTAGACAAATACATCATTATCACAACTAGTGATTAAGGGAAAGACAAAGTTTAATCATAACCTTTTAAATGTGTAGACTTGCATGTGTCTCTACCTCCCATCCTACCCTTATGTAAGATGGCAGTTTGGTATTATTTTTTGCCTTGGTTGCACAAATTTAATGTTACATTACAGAATCTTTTTGCTTATATGTCGAATAAGCTTGGAGTCACACCAATTTGTAAGGGCTGTTGTTATGTTATATACCTGAAACTTCCTTTGAAAAGGTGTTAAGAGGGTCTCAAATATGAGACTGTTATGATTTCTGAAATCAGCATGAATCACTGAAGTGTATCCCATAAGTAGATATAACTACTGTGTACCTACAAAAATTAACAAGAAAAAGAAAATAACTGAAGGAGAAGGCATTTTTTAGCATGAGGTCTCTCCCTGGTCATTTAAATGTTTGCACTTTGATGGAGCATTTCGTGGCTTTACTCAGATGAGACAGACGTAGGCCATCTCCTTTGATTGTTATAGCCCTCATTTTCATTGCTTTCTGCAATAAAAGGGGTGATCAGGCACCATGGAAAGGGTGGTTGGGGGGTTTCGTGGAGTGAGGGGTGAGGGAATCCATCCTTCGGCAGAGGTATCTGCTGTTAGTGTTTGTCTCGTTGAAAAATCGTTTTGTTCATAGCTTTATCAGCACAGTAATTTCAAAACAGGAAGTCAAAGGCTCCTAAGCTAAGGCGCCACCCTTTCCCTTCTTAAACCCACGGAAAGGACCTCTCTTTAATCTGAAGGTCAAGTGAAAAAGGCTCTCAGGAAAGTCATTGTCAGCAGACCTCTTCTAAGTTCAGACTGAGAAAAACCAGAAGTCATTCTGCTGATTCATTTTTTTTTGCTTTTTAGTTTTTCTTTTGAATTTTTGGGATACCACTTTTATAACAATGAAAGAGGAGGCAGTTCTTCCTATGAGATCATCGAACAATCCGATCTGTCAGTTAAATTTTTCTGGACTTGTAATTTGATGCATCTTAGATCCAATGTGATTGATTGAAACTTACAAGCCGACTTGTTCTCTTCCTCTCCAGCTCCCTCTCTGTCTGTCTCTCTTTTTCTTTTCTACTCTGTGCCAGATACTGTTCTTGGCATTGGAGATGTTAACACATACATCTCTGCCTTCATGGAACTTAGATTCTAGTGAGCTAGACAGACTTTAAGCAAATGCAGAAGTGACCTATATGGTGTATCAGATGGTGTTAAGAGAAAAACAAAACAGGGAAGATGGTTGAGTGATGCGAGAGGCAGGGGTTGCAATTTAATATAGAGGTAATTAGGGAATGTCATTGATAAGATGACACTGAGAGCAGAGACCTGCAGGAAGTGAAGGAGCTGGCCACATTCCAGGCCTAGAGCAACCCAAGTTCAAGTCTGATCCCTGAGGCAAGAACATGCATGGCAAGTTGGTCAGAGTGCCCAGAGCAGAGATGGGGAGCCAGCCAACGAGCACCCAGCAGGAGAGACAAGTCAGAGTCAGACGATTGTTCTGAGCCTTGGGTTTAACTGCAGATGGGAGGGAAGCACTGCAGAAGCTTGAGCAGAGGACTCTTAGGGCAGGGAGGTGAGGAACAAGGGTGGAAGCATGTAGCAAGGGTGCAAATGAAGTCTCTTACTTGCGTTTTTGTTTTGTTTTGTTTTGTTTTGTTTTGAGAATGCATCTTACTCTGTCGCCGAGGCTGAAGTGCAGTGTCATGATCTTGGCTCACCGCAACCTCTGTTTCCCGGGCCCAAGTGATTTTCCTGCCTTAGCCTCCTGAGTAGCTGGGATTACAGGCATGCACCACCACACCTGGATATTTTTGCATTTTTAGTAGAGATGGGGTGTTGCCATGTTGACCAGGCTAGTCTCGAACTCCTGACCTTTAGTGATCCACCCTCCTCGGCCTCCTAAAGTGCTAGTACAGGTGTGAGTCACCATGCCCAGCCCTTCTTGCACGTTTGTGTTTCTCTTTGGGCAGCCGACGGTATACTTTGGTTAAGTGGTCACCATAGATGTCCCATCTCCCCTCTACCACCTGCTCCCCCTTGACCAACTAGACTATCTCCTTTTCTAAAGAAAATAAATCTTTTAAAAATTTATTTTTATTTTTTAAAACAGGGTCTTGCTCTATTGCCCAGGCTGGAGGGCAGTGGTGAGATCATGGCTCACTGCATCCTGGAACTCCTGGGCTCGAGGGATCCTCCTATGTCAGCCTCCCAAGCAGCTGGGACTTACAAGTGTGCCACCACACCCAGCCCCATTTCCAGTTTTTAAAGCAGTAATGTAGAGATCTGAAAAAGAAATCTGAGAATAATTTTGACTGAGCTGTTAGTGGGAAATTGGTGATATCTTCAGGGTAGAATCCATGGCATTTTTGAATAAAAATATCCAGAAGTGCCAGGCTTAAATAAGCCCTCAATAAAAACATAGAGATGAAATGGATCAGTGATCTGGAAGTGGAAGACCTGAGTCCTAATCCTGGGTCTCCCATGTGCCATCCACATAAATTACTGTATATTATTGATTCTAAGACATATTTTTTCACATTTTAGTAATTATGCAGTTTGTGTTGTAATTGACGGCATCTCAGCATGTTTTTACTGAGCAGCTGTTTTGTTTCTTGGTGCTCCAGCAAACCTAGCAGTGTGCCTTCACCATTGATGCCCTCTGAGGCCACCTCTGTAAATTGTGAAAGTACTTTATGTAAACCATGGCACACTTCAGAACCTCAGTAAGTGATGAAAAATGGCATTTCTCCAAGATGCAGACTCTGAGGGCTCAAAAGTACCTGGTTAGTCTTAGTACTTGCTTCCCAATGGCTAGACCGGCATGCAGTCTGTCCAGGTCTTTTTAACTCTGCCTGGCACTTATTTTCAGAGTCCAGGGCTTGTAGTTAGTATTTCTACGATTAATGATGAGGTCGATTGAGAGAATGGGGAGGGTGAGAAGTAAGTGATTTAACTTGGGGCTTGAACCTGGAAGTTCAAATAGAAATAGACATAAGCATCGATTCTCAAAGATAGCCTTTCCACCTTGGTCACCACGCAACCCATGTGCCCACAACTCAGAAGGAAGAGCCAGGTTGGACTGTCATGTCCAAATAGCATCTGCTGGAGTCTAGTCCGTTTGTCTCCCAAATCTCTTTGCTTCTGTTCTGCTACGGTTCAGGGCAGGAAATAGAAGGCAGTCTAGGTATTTTATTTTTTAATTTAATTTAATTTTTTTCTGAGACAGAGTCTTACTCTGTCTCCCAGGCTGGAGTGCAGTGGTGCCGTCTGGCTCACTGCAACCTCCGCCTCCCGGGTTTAAGTGATTCTGTCACCTCAGCCTTCTGAGTAGCTGGTATTACTGGTGCCCATCACCATGCCCGGCTAGTTTTTGTATTTTTAGTAAAGACGGGGTTTCACCATATTGGCCAGGCTGGTCTCAAACGCCTGACCTCAGGTGATCTGCTCACCTTGGCCTCCCAAAGTGCTGGGATGACAGGTATGAGCCACCGCGCCCGGCCCCAGTCTAGGTATTTTAAGCAGAAAGCTATTTACTAGAGGGAATTTGGTGCTTATAAAGTCAGGGGGCGGGGTGGGGGGGGGGTTGTGAGCTGGAGGAATAGGGCTCCAGGAATAAGTTTATATAATAATTCATAAACAAACGTATGTTGGCATGGCTGCTCAAAAACAACAACAACAACAACAAAAAACTGACTCACGAGGGGTGCTACACCTTCCGAGTCTGTGTTTGGAACTATTAAGTTCAAGAACAAACTGATGGCAAAGCTGGAGAGTGGACCCTATAATGCTGTTGCAAAAAAATCTTGTGTCCCCATCTCCATGCTTGCCAGCACTCAAACAGCCCCAGAGGCAGGAAGATGGCCCCTGCCTCACATCTGCTTTCTACATCTCCCGTGAGCGCTTCTGTTTGGGGGAGCCAAATTCACATCTAGAACTTTAGCTTCAAAAAGCCTGGGAAATACAGCTTTTCAGTTACCAGCCTCTGCAGGCTAGAAAGGTTTCGAGAAGGAGGGTAGAATGAATGATGAGCAAATAACCACAATACTCACCGCACCCCATTAGTAAAACATATTTGAGCAGCCATTCCCCAAAATATTTTGTTTGTAAATAATTTCTGCATATTACTACCATTATCTACATATCTAGGATAGCATCCTTTCTGACTAGTGACTGTTGGGTAATTCTGTTGGCTGGCTCTTTATCACTTGGGGTTCTTTCCTCCTTTTGACTTTGTAATGTGGTCCAGAAAGATTCGATGGAGAGCTAGTAGTCAAGAGAGAGGAATGCCATTTTCTTGTATGCCTGCATTGTGACAATTATCTTCAAGATGTGGTTTCTTGGCTGGGATCTCTTTAAGCCTCAGTTCTATTTTGTGAGGAATAGGATAGTTAAAAGTAGATCATATAATCTGTAAATTTACTTATGATTCAGCTGTAAATGGTTATTCATTGAAATATGCTGAGAATGGTGGGATTATTGAGGTGGTCACTTAATTCACTTTGTGGTTGAGGATAACTGCTGAGTTTCATAAATGGCATGTAATTTGATATGACAGGTTACATGGGGGTGTTTGTGGCCATTTGTATTCTTGATACAGTTAAATTTCTTTTTTTAGGTTAACTGAAAATGGGAGGTCTGGTGTTTAGATGAACTGAAAATGGAAAGTCTGATGCTTCCTCCCCAGACCTGGCACAATGTTCACTAGGATTTTGGAGCCCCAGGTCTAGACAGACCTGCCTTGAATGCCATTGGTTATTGTCAGACCTGCCATTGTCAACTCTGGGTGAAAGTACAATGTTAACCTAGTGTCAGTTCTAACAGTGATGGAAGCTTAGTTTGGCTTTAGATAAGCAGTATGAGGAGGGCTGGTATTTCCAGCATCACTGGGACTTCAGTTCTGTCTCAGGTAGATACAAAGAAACCTGTTAATGGAAGTGTTAAAGTTGGGCTTCAGTGGTTATCTTAAATGCCTTGGGGGAAAAAACTCACAAAGGGAACTCAAGTGAGATAAGCTGGTGCCTAGGCTTCTGTTAGAAACTGTTAACTTCAAAGAATCTCCGAAGAGGGAAACCACAGAGACCCCTCTAAGGTAGTGTTGTAAGAGGACACTTAACATTTCTTAACGGTTGTCACATTTTACCATTAATATCATTGCATGTGGTCACTCATTATGGTGAAAACAACACAGAATTTGGAGTCTAGACACCAACTTTTAGGTTCGGCTGTTCCCTGTAACCATTTAACCTCATTCAAGATGTTTTTGTTGAATGCTTACCAAGAGTTACGCTCTGTTCTAGATGTAGAATCCAACAGGTGAAAATCCCATCGTAGTGAGGAGACACAATAACAAACGCATATTAAATTAAAGAGTATGTTTGAAGGTGACAGATGCTGGGGGAAAAGCAAGGAAGAGGGATGTGAAGTGGCAGTGGTGGGGGGATTGAAATTTTAAATAGGACTGTCACAAAAGTTCTCTCTGAAAAAGTGGCTTTAAGCTGGGCATGGTGGCTAACACCTGTAATCCCAGCACTTTGGGAGGTCTAGGCAGGCGGATCACGAGATCAAGAGATCGAGACCATCCTGGCCAACATGGTGAAACCCCGTCTCTACTAAAAATACAAAAATTAGCTGGGCGTGGTGGTGTGCACCTGTAGTCCCAGCTACTTGGGAGGCTGAGGCAGGATAATTGCTTGAACCCAGGAGGCAGAGATTGCAGTGAGCCGAGATTGTGCCACTGTACTCCAGCCTGGCGCCTGGTGACAGAGCAAGACTCTGTCTCAAAAAAAAAAAAAAAAAAAAGAAAAAAGAAAAAGAAAAAGGTGGCTTTAAAGATTGAAGGAGATGAAGGTAGACGGGAAATGAGCCGATGAAATAACAAAGATATTTCTTGGGTATTATTTACTGAAGGCCAACTTGGGTCAGGCATTGAATCTAGATTAATTCCCATGGAACTCTTACAATGTATACACTATCACCACCACCATTTTACAAAGGAGAAACTGAGGCATAGAGCATTATCACTTGTCTAAGTTCACCAGGAGAGGAATAGATGGAATAAGAGCTAAACCTGGCTGTGTGACTTCATATCCACTGCTCATAATATCTAGGAGGGCTCTCATTTGGGGATTACTCTTCCCATCTACCCCAAAGATTGGTGATAATGACTGCAATTTAGTGATAGACATTCCGCAAAGGGTGGGACCTTTCTGCCCATCAAAGAGTCATTCTGCCCAAATGCCACTAACGGCCCTCCTTGAGAAATATCTCAAGACTATGTGAAAACGGCATCTGGCACAGTACTTGGCTGCATCTCATGACTTGGGCAAGTGCCTGGCACATGTACAGGCTTAATAATTGATTGAATGAGCGACCGAGTGAAAGTCACAAACAAGAGATTTAGTCCTCTCACTTGCCAAATGAAGGTAGTAGTATTACCTCTCTTATGCGGGTGATGGTGGTAAAGATTAAATGAGAAGTTAGATGTGAAAATGCACTGGAAGTGGATGTTAACGTTTACCTAGGTAACAAAATGGCATGTCCTGCACATGTATCCCGGAACTTAAAATTAAATGAAATTAAATTAAAAAGAAAAGAAAATGGAGGTAAAAGTAGTATAAACATATTGTTGTTATAATAAGTGACCTATGTGGTTCCTCATTTAAGGATGTGAATCTCCACGTCAACATGATGCTGTTGTATTTCATTCTGTTTGAAACCTGGGCAAGTTTTTATCCATTTAACATGTGTGCCCTACATTGTAAGATTTGCTGAAAGGGTCTGACTTCTATGAACATGAGACTCCTGTGGATATCTTCTCTCTGTCTGCCACGCTAACAGGCACATCCTCTGCCATGGCCAAAACTGTGTAGCAGTTTGCAAAGCAGAGTTTGTATTTGGTGAGAAATCAGCCCTATGGTTTCATGCTGAATGCAATGACCAGGGCATTTCCTCCCAATTTTGCACATAATTACTCCTCAGGTTCCCATTAGCTTTAACAAGTGCCACTTGAGAAATAACACAGGGCACTGGTCAATGGCATTTCTGAAGCGGAACTCCGAGGAGGATGAAAAGCAGCCATTTCCAAAAAATCACAGTGGCAGCATGCAGCCGGTACGTGGGCAGTGCTGGGTGGGTTAGCATGGCTCATTACACAGGACAGCCCCGCCTGGCCTTAGGTCTCCACATTGTGCCTGTTCGGTACTGAGGGGGACTTTAAGGGTTCTTCTTGTACAAGGCTCAGTCTTTCCCCACTGCTTAACTGGAGCTTCCTCTGTGGCTGGCATTCACAGCTGGGGCACAGACCCATTTCCACCCTTCTTCGCAAGACCAGGGGCTGAAATTTAGTTCAAAGACTCTATCACCCTGATTTGGGCTAGGCCCAGCATTCTTCAGCCTGAGGCAAGGCACACATTTGAAATAGTTCCTGTGAGGCTGCAGAATTATCATAGAGGAAGGAGAGTCTATTTGTCAGGACTCACATTTCTTTACAAGTTGAAAAAGTTTCTGTCTTTTAAAGTTCCCCGACCTCTTTCCATTCCACCGAATCATTGGTGTAGACTATTTGTTTGTAACTGGTTTGGTGCCTCCTTCTTCCCCACTCCAGGGGGCAGGTGGCAAGGTCTGGAGACAATCTGGGTTGTCATTAACTGGGGAAGCTGTGCTACCAGCATTTAGTGGGTGGAGGCCAGGGATGCTGCTAAATGTCCTACTGATGCATAGACGGACTTCCCCATAATAAAGAATAGGCCAGCTCAAAATATCAATAGTTGGGAAATGCTGTATTGGTCTGTTCTCACACTGCTGTGAAGAAATACCTGAGCCTGGGTCATTTATAAATAAAAGAGGTTTAATTGACTCTCAGTTCTTCATGGCTGGGGAGGCCTCAGGTAACTTAACAATCACAGCCGAAGGCATTTCTTCACAGGGCAGCAGGAGAGGGAATGAGTGCAAGCAGGGGAAATGCCAGACACTCACAAAACCGTCAGATCTCATGAGAGTCACTCTCACGAGAAAAGCATGGGAGAAACTGCCCCCATGATTCAATTACCTCCACCTGGTCCTGCCCTTGACACGTGGGGATTATTACAGTTCAAGGTGAGAATGGAATGGGGACACAGCCAGACGATACCAAACCCTTATTTGATTCAACATTTTTCTGATGCTTTATGAAAAAAACGAGTAACAACGATGATCACTTACAAAATACTTGCTCTGTATCACACAGTTTGTTAGCTGCTGTATTCAGATGATCCATCATCTTTAATCTCCACCACAGTCTTGTGAGATGCGCACTTACCAATCCCATTATACAGGTGAGGAAACTGAGACTTAGGGAGGTGAAGGAGCCTGCCTAATTGGAAAGCTGGAACAGGATCCTGGCTCATGTCTGACACCAGACACTGTGCTGTTCACCTCCCCAGCATGCCTGTCTCCATGTTCTTGGTTTCAGATAATTAGGTCAAGAAGTAATTATTTCATAAGGGTCTTAGGCTCAGCTGTAGACTCAGTAAGTGGGACATTCAGTGATAGCCCCTTCTCTTCTTACCCTACACTCTATCCCTGGTGAGCTCATCCCCTCTTGGGGCCTGGGCTATCATCTGTGTTTAGGTGACACGCATGTCTTTCTTCAACTTGGATGTGACCTTGGGTCGAAGCCTAGTTCCTGTATTACCTCCTGTATCACCATCCATCCCCTCGATGGATGTCCTTCCTCTTGTCCCTGTGGTCCTGTGTGTGTACATCTGTAATATTACTCATTCTGATACACTGACTCCTTCAGGGAAGGGACCATGTCTTGTTTAGCACAATATCCCAACATGTAGGATAGAGCCTGGTACATAATGGTCACTGTGTAACTATCTGCCAGAAGAATGAATACACTGATGGTAATTGGTCACTAAGAAGAAAATCCCCTTTCTGGGATGGCAGGTATGGAATTTTCATTGCGGATATGATTTTCATTTTGATTCTGTGGTGAGTTGTCACTTAAGAGAGCCAAGAACAATCCCTTTTATACTGTGGCTAAATGTGGACAGCCAAAAAGTGAACAGCTGTGAAAGTTGCAGGACCTGCATCGCTGTAACCACAGAGGTAATTAAATGTGTCCCAGGAAGGGATCTGCTGATTCGGTCTGCAATGGGAGGGTTTGAGACACGACTTTTGTAGAGCAGCACTGTCCAATGGAAATACACTGCTAGCTGCACACAAAACTAAATCTTCTGGTAGTCATTCCTACATTGAAAAGGGTAAAAAGAAACAGGTGCGATTAATACCTGAAATATTCCAACAGGTACTCAATATTAAAACTCACTGCAGTATTTTACATAGTTTTGGTACTAAATCTTCAGAAATTCAATGTGTATTTTTATGGGACATTTAAATTCAGACTAGCTGCACTTCAAATGCTTACTAGCCACACGTGACTAGGGGCTACTGTAATGGATAGTGCAGCTCTAACGCATCAGATACTACTGAGATCCTAACACACTCTGCCATGTAGGAAAAGCAACTGTTACTAGCTCTATTCTACAGATGAGGCAATGGAAACTCAGAAGAATTTAGGGAATTGCTTACATTTTGTTTCAAATGGTTCTAATACTAACATTTGGCCACAAAGACTGGCCCAAGGAACATTCATTCTATTAGGGTGGATGGAAACACACATGTTTCACTATCTTATGGGGCCAGATGCGATTGCTGTTACAAAGAGAGACAAACCTCAAAGGAAAGGAAAGGAGGGTGATTGATCTTGGTGGTGGTAGAAGGAAGCCTCCCTGGGAAAGTCGAGGTTTGCACTGGGCCCTGAGGATGAGTAGAAATTTGCTAGCAGAATCTGGGAAGGGGGAGGAAAGACATTCCAGGTGAGGATGCCTGCCGGCGCAAGAGCAGGGCATGGGGCACTGAGGAGAGTGGTATCTGGGAATACAGGAGCCCAAGGATGGAGAGGTGGACCTGGGTGGCTCTGAACACTCTCAAGTTTGAGTTTTATTCTTGGGACCAGGGAGCCACAGAAGGTTTAGTGTCTCCTGTTTTTCAGATGATGAAATTTAAGCTTAATGAACTCTCTTGTTTCATTAGAAAGGCAGTAGTTTCAAACTCACTTTCTCAAAATGAACTCGGGGCCATTTGGAAATTGTTTCTATTATCGGCATTTAATGGGCGGTAAGATTATTCACGAACGCCTAGAGTGCAAAGTAAGAAAGAGCTTAAAATCGCTCCGTGGTGGGATTTGAAACGCCTCTGTTTTGCGTTGCTTGGGTCAAAATTATAGGCCATGGAGGTTCCATTTCAGTCTCTCAGTTGCTAATGGTGCCCTAGCTTCACCCTCAGAGGGCTCTGGAAGCAGTGGCAGGAGAAAGGGAAAGTGTGTAAACAGCCCCAGGAAGCGAGTTTCTTGTTTCACTGGGAGCTCATGGGTGTATCCGGGTCAGGCTGCCGTTGCTGGGCTGCCCTAGAGATGAACAATGGAGAGTGAAGGACAAAGTCCATGGCTTCCTCCTAGAAGTGAGACCTAAGGACACTGTGTGTGGGGTCTGAGCGCATCGTCCCCTGAAAGATGCCACCCTGTGTCCTCTTTAAATCAAAAGCCTGCTCTTTTTTAAGCTCCCCTTCCTGGGCTGTGGGAGAGGGCATGGGGCTATTGTAGAGCTCATACACAACATTAAAAGGCATCTCTCTGTGGCTTTCACAATCTCTTCTGAGGGCCATTGTGCTTGGTACAAAGCTGAGGGCTGCCTGTATTTTCTCTGCTAGACTGTAGCACTTGATGCCTGTTGATGAATAATCGAGAGCTGGTTTTCTCATAGGGGCCTCTCACCACCTTTGATCCCTTTATTTCCCATTAAAACATCACCACCACCACCACCACTGCCGCCGTCACCATTACGACCAACATTGCCACCACCACCGCCACCACCACCACCACTACGACAGGGAGAACTCTCCCAAAGGCTTAATTGAGAAAGAAAGTAAAATGTAATCACAGATATGCAGCATTTTTTAAAGGGAACATGTGGACAGGCAAGGTAAAGGGGTTTCTGGATTTATGCTTGCCAACTTATGAAGATTTAAGCAGGCGTCCCTAAACTTTTTCCACAGGGGGCCAGTTCACTGTCCCTCAGACTGTTGGAGGGCCGCCACATACTGTGCTCCTCTCACTGACCACCAATGAAAGAGGTGCCCCTTCCTGAAGTGCGGCGGGGGCAGGGGGTGATAAATGGCCTCAGGGGCCGCATGCGGCATGCGGGCGGTAGTTTGGGGATGCCTGATTTAAGGATTAGGGATGGGAAGGTCTAATTGAGGTAGAACTTATTGTTGGAAACCTATGCAAAGGTGTTGGAACGGAGATTATTTTGCAATGGAAGAATTAGTGAAATCCTTTAAGAACCAAGGTTTTATTATATTTAGGGTTTTCTGTATAATGTTGCTGTTCAAAAATGGAAGTGCAGTTTGAGATCAGAAACTGAACAGGCAATCTTTGAGTCACTTGTAATAAAACAGCTTTTGTTGGGAGAGTGTGAGCCATCATCCAAACGACAATTATGTGCTTAAAAATATTAACTAGGAAGAGTGGCCTTGTTCACTTGTGGATAAGGCATTGCATTCAGGAGGGGAGTGGCTCAGGGCTCTTTCTTGGGACTCTGCAGAGAATTCTTTCAAGGCTTATGCTGACTTTGTTTCCTGTGGCTGTAAAAGCAAAATGAGGTTTTTAAAAATAAATCCAGGTCTGATAGTAAGTGCCTTCCTGCAAATGGGATTTAAGGGATGAACAGGATGTTGTCATTGGAAAGTCACAGCAACATTCCTTCTTTATTTTTATAGGAAATAAATGAGGAATGGATTAGAAACACAGAGTTCATTGCTGAGTGTTTGATCTGTTATAAAACCCCAACAAAGGCCGGGCTCGGTTGCTCACGCCTCTAATCACAGCACTTTGGGAGGCCAAGGCAGGTGGATCACCTGAGGTCAGGAGTTCGAGGCCAGCCTGACCAATGTGGAGAAACCCGGTCTCCACTAAAAATACAAAATTAGCCGGGCATGGTGGCACATGCCTGTAATCCCAGCTACTAGGGAGGCTGAGGCAGAGAATAGCTTGAACCCGGGAGGCAGAGGATGCAGTGAGCAGAGATCATGCCATTTTACTCCAGCCTGGGCAACAAGAGTGAAACTCCATGTAAAAAAAAAAAAAAAAAAAAAAAAAAACCAACAAAATAGAAAGGGCATTGGGTGTAGCATGAGGGATCTTGGGTTCTTGTCCGGGTTCTGCTACCCTCTTTTGGGGACCCCCTCATGTGATATTAACAAATGTAGATGTTGGCAGTTTTCAAGCCACTCCTCTAAGCCCAAGCATTGGGGAAGGTCTTTGGAGGGGGGTAGGGAGTCCTAGTAAGCCCCACCCCATCAGAGTGGCTCCTTGCTTATCTGTTTCATATTTTGGGGTTCTGAGTAAAATTTTGTTAGAAGAAAGTATTTCAGGGCTAAACCCAGCAATTTTGCAATTGACTACTTAGACTGTTTTTAAGGTCTCTTCCCAACTCTGTTCTGATGCTATTAGCAGTTCTCAAAATCAATATACATTTACATGAGGGTTAAATCATAATTAAAATGAGTAATTACTGTTCATGCAGTATGAACTGCCTGACATCTGTCCACCCTTCCATCCAGCACTCAAACGTTTATCGACCAAATATTTATCTGACTAAAGAGACAAATCTAAATAAGACTTAGTTTCTGCCTGAAAATAACTTGCAATTTAGCAAGTGGTGACAGACCCATAATTGTCAGCTGTAATGCTTTGTGATAACGGCTAGGGGCAGCTAGAGAAAAAAAAAAGGAGTAATTAGTTTAGGAGAGGTCAGGGAGCTTGACAGAGGGAGGAACATTTGAGCTGAGCTGTGGTCATTTGTTCAGTTATTTAACAAGCGTTTGCAGAATGTCTACCATTTGTGCCAGGACCGTTCCTGTGCTAGGGAAACAGCAAGGGACAAAACAGACAATGATCCCTGTCTTAATAGAGCTCATGTGCTTGGCATAAAATTTATCATGGGGAAAGGTTGGTGGCTCCTCTGGCTCCTTCTCCACCATCATCTCCCTCCCCTGCCCCATGACGTCTCAGAGTAAAGCAGTAATATATACATACATATTTCTGATTACTAAATTAAGTGTATTATAGAGAATTTTGAAAAAAGGGACTTCCAAAAAAGTCATCCCTAATTCCTGCCATATATATATATGCATATATATACATATATATGCATATGTATATATATGTATATATATGCATATGTATATATATGTATATATATGCATGGAATACATATATGCATATATACACATATATATGCATATGTATATATATGCATGGAATATATATATGCATATATATGTATATATATGCATGGAATATATATATGCATATATATGTATATATATGCATGGAAAATAGATCAGAAGGTGAAGAGATTTTTCCTGGGTAGCAGGGATTAGGGTAACTTTAAAAAAATGTATCTTTGTAAATATATGTGTGTGTATATTTACACACATGTATAATATAATATAAGGGAACTACTTCCAAAAAAAAAAAAGTCATCCCTAATCCCTGCCATATAGATATGCATATATATGGAAAAATAGAAAAATAGATTAGAAAGTCAAGAGATCCTTCCTGGGTGGAAGATATTAAGGATGACTTTTAAAATATATCTTTGTAAATATATCTATCTTTGTGTGTGTGTATGTGTATATATATTATATATCTTCACAAATATGTTTATAACTATATAATATATATTTACAAATAATATATGTATATATGTAATATTTATATATAATTGCATATATAATTATATATGATGTAGGTATATATTATAATATGCATCTATGTATATAACACACATTACATATATGTTATATATAATAGTTTATATTGAACATATATGTAATATCTATACACATATATATCTTACACTTATGTAATATACATACATGTAATATATACATATAATATTTACACACATAATATATACACATATATTATTAATATATACATATATATTTACAAAGATGAAATCATCAGCCTTATATTATAGTGTATTTTGCTTTTGCTGTGGAGTACCCAATCACGGGCATTTTCCCTTGTCATCAAGTTTTCTCTGAAAACACTACAATCTTCCATCAGATGGATGTATTTTCATTTTGTCATTCTCCTTTTTAAAAGTTTCTGAAAAAGGTTGTCCCTTTTGAAAAAATGGTGGGCCGGGCTTGGTGGCTCACGCTTGTAATCCCAGCACTTCAGGAGGCCGAGGTGGGCGGATTGCCTGAGGTCAGGAGTTGGAGACCACCCGGCCAACGTGGTGAAACCCCCTCTCTACTAAAAATGCAAAAATTAGCTGGGCATGTTGGCGGGCGCCTGTAATCCCAGCTATTCAGGAGGCTGAGATAGGAGAATTTCATGAACCCAGTGAGCTGAGATCATGATCACAGCACTGCGCCTCAGCCTGGGCGACAGACTGAAACTCCATATCAAAAAAAACAAAACAAAACAAAATGTCCTTTTGTTTTTTTTTATAAACTAAACTTTTGTCTGAGTTTCTTAATGTCTCTTTCAAATAAAATTTCAGATGGGAATTCACAGGTTATAAACCTTTGAAGGCTCTTGATAAGTGTAGACAAATTATTTTCTAGAAGGTTGTATCTATTGATGCTCCAACCAGCAGCGTGTAAAAATGTCTGTCTTACTATATCCTATCTTGTTTGATTAGGCTGTCACACAGATTCCTGATGGAGTCAACATTTATGCTTTCATCGAGTTTTAGGCCCATACTAGATTATAGGCTGCTGGAGGCCACAAACTGTGTCCCAAGTCCCTAGCCCATGACAGACTTGTAATAAAATAAATGTTAGTTGAATACATCCTTGTATGTCTGAATGAATGAGCCAAGAAGGGTAAGGAGAGGTTTTACTTGATACCTGAGAAGAGAACAGAACTTTTGTCAAATGTCACAAAGTATCTTATGAACGAGCTTCCAGGGATAGAGAGACTCATAAATGGACAAGTGGCTTGCTGTAAAGCCACCTCCACACTCTCAGTGCCTGTCCAAGAGTCTATAATAGATCATGCTTAGGATTCTAATTCAATGAAAAGATACATCTTCACTGCTACTCACTAGGTACCTTTTACGGGTATTAAATCATTTAGTCTTCTCCACAGCCTGGCGAGGAGGACTGGCCTCATCCTCATTTTTAGGTGAGACTCAGAGAAGTGTTGTAGTTAACTTAAGGTAACACAGCTAGTAAGCTGGGATGCCCTGGCTCATCTGACTCAAAGGTCTCCACTAAGACTTCTATTTGCAAAGCGTGGGCTAGCATCTGTGAGAAAAATTTCTTTCTGTGATTTAGAAGGAAAAACGTATGGAGAAACCCTATTGTCTGAATGCTGTGCCTCCCCCTAATTCATAGATTGAAACCTAATCCCCAATATGAGGCTATTAGAAGGTGGTGGTCTTTGGGAGGCCATTAGGTCATGAGGGAGCCCTCATGAATGGGATTAGTGCCCTTATAAAAGAGACCCCAGAGACCCTCACCCCTGTGCCATGGGAGGACACAGTGAGAACAAGGAAGTGGGACCTCTCCAGCATCACATCTGCCAGTGGCTTGCTCTTGAACTTTCCAGCCTCCAGAACTATGAGCACTACATTTCTGTCGTTTACAGGCCACCTAGTGCAAGGTATTTTGATATACAGCGTCTCAAAGGGACTGAGACAAGGAACCACCCTTGAGCTGAAAGGAAAATGGACAGTCGTTCTACAGTTGGGAAGACACGATGATATAGCTCTAGGAGGCATGGTGCATGCAGTGGTCCTCAACCGATGGGAGAGAGGAATTCAGTTATGAGGAAGTTCATTAAGTGGGAAGCTCAGAGCTCTTCACATGTCTGTCCTACTCATAGAAGGGTGATGGCTGGTAGCGCCCTGAGCATGAAGCCTCTCCGGGGAGCTGTGCCTTCATTCTAGGGTGTTACTGAAAGGGAGGTGTTTAAAACTGGAAAGAGCAACATGGAAGGGCCTTTAAACAGTGCCTGGGGGTAAGGCGCTCTCAAATTTGGGAAACAGACCCCGCCCCCCGACTCCCGGACCCCCGAACAGGAAGTGGGGGTGGGAGACAGGGAGAGAAAAACAAAACCAAACCCGTAACTCAAACACACACACAGCAGATGGAGCCTCCTGTGTAATATTTCTGTTACTTATATCTCCAGAAGGAAGATCTGGGTATATTTTAATTTTATTATTCTCTTTTCTTAAACATTAAAAAAAAAAAAAAAAAAAAGATTTCCACTAGCCCATACCAGATGACCCCGAAATCCACTGTAAGTGAAAACGTGGTCTGCCAGGCGAATGCAGCGCCAGCAGGCCCACGTCCCTAACCCTTTGTATATCTGAATTCTGGAGTCTCCACTGCCCCCCTCCCCACGGTCTCTTTGATGTACACCCTGACTTCCCAGCAGCGGAGCCCTGGGGTGGGCGCGGCTGAGGGGAAGTGAGAGTAAGTCGGAGAGAGCCGTCTATTCGGTTTCCTGCTAAATAGGATGTGGGCAATTAGCTTCGGTTATCTGTGCGTCTAGTTCAGGCTGCTCCTGTTAACAGCCAAGTATTCGCGGGGCCCCAGAGCATGGAGGTGCTTGCCTGGGAAGGACGCAATCGTCAGAAACGGTGGGACACAGTCACAGCTTGAGGAAAGCCGGTGGGATTCGGCCTTTGGGGAAGTAAAGGTGGTGTGCCCCGTGGCCAGCAGCAGCGGCGGCAGGCAGTTTCAAGAGCTTCAGGAGGTGACTGGAACCGTCTAGTCTCTGGTCATCGGGGGGATGTGATGACCTGGTTCGGTGCCTAACGCATCGTGGGAGAGGCGGTGAACCGTGCCTTCATTCTAGGGGGTTATTGAGAGGGAGGTGATTAAACTGGAAGGGACAGCGTGGAAGGCGTCTTTAAACAGTGCCAGGGCATGTCCAAGGAAAAGCCGTTTCCAAGAGTCACCTGTTTTTACTTGGCATTTCCAAACATGCTTCAGGTATCTTTCTGAGGGACTCTTAAGGTATCCGTAGGAATTAGATGCGACTTCTTCCGTTCCCAACCCAATTCACATTGTAAGCCAAAAAAAAAAAAAAAAAAAAAAAAAAAAGTGCCCCTCCTTCCCCCGGCTTTTTTTTTTTTTCTGGTTCAGAGAACTGAGCCAAAGCCAGTGTGGCAGAGCCCAAGTCCCCGAGCATCTGATTGCGCGTGCGTGTCCCTCTCCTCACGGTGGCAAGATGGTGCCTGCGGTTCCAGTCTCCACCCCAGCCTTCCCGAAGTCCCAGCAGAAAGAGTACTTCTTTTTCCCAGCAGTTTCCACGGAAGTCCTGGGATGTAAAGTTCTTAAGGGCAGGGGTGGTTATACATTGTTTACCGTCACCCGCAGCTGCTAGCGTGGTGTCTGTCTTGGGGCAGGTGGCCAGTAAAAGTGTGCTGAGTGAGCGAATCTCATTGGCGCGGCCGGGATCACTCGCCCAGTTTGAGAGAAAGGCTGGGAATGGGAGAGGGCTGTTCTCAAAGGAAACCGGAGATGCTCTTATCCAGGGTGGGCATGGGATCCTGTTGTTGTTGTTGTTATTTGTTTTTTTCTTTTTTCTGAGGCGTAGTTTTGCTCTTGTTACCCAGGCTGGAGTCTCACTCTGCCCCCCAGGCTGGAGTGCAATGGCGTGATCTCGGCTCACTGCAACCTCTGCCTCCCCGGATCAAGCCATTCTCCTGCCTCAGCCTCCCGAGTAGCTGGGATTACCGCAGCCCGCCACCACCTCCGGCTAATTTTTTGTACTTTTAGTAGAGGCAGAGTTTCACCGTGCTAGCCAGGATGGGCTCCATCTCCTGACCTTGTGATCCTCCCACCTCGGCCTCCCAGAGTGCTGGGTTTACAGGCGTGAGCCACCATGCGCGGTCGGATCCTACTTTTCTGATGAATAACAGAACCAAGAAAGGGAAGAGGTAAAAAATATGTATTTAGAATAAAAAAAAGTCTTGCACTCTTAGGTAGTAGGTAGTATATTTGGAAGTTTTTTTGCCACTGGGAAAATATTTGGACTGAAAATGGCCACATGAACTTTTGATTCTGTTTACTTCCTGTTGCTAGAAGACAAATGTGTTCGTAGGCTTGAACGTGCCGCAGGACATACTTTCTCATGTAAGCATGCCACTTGTGGAAGGTGGCTCACCACCGTGTCCGCCTTGCTGCCAGTGGGAAGAGAGAGAGCTCCAGTGGAGGGCATTCCCTTTGGATCCATCACTTTTGCTTAAATCTCACTTAGCTCCGTCCACTTCTGTCTGCAGGGGAGGCTGGGAAAGGTAGTCTTTATTATGTGTGGTCAAGCGCTAAAATTGTGTTTTTTTGTTTTGTTTTGTTTTGTTTTGTTTTGTTTTTTGAGACGGAGTTTTGCTGTTGTTACCCAGGCTGGAGTGCAATGGCGCAATCTCGGCTCACCACAACCTCCGCCGCCTGGGTTCAGGCAATTCTCCTGCCTCAGCCTCCTGAGTAGCTGGGATTACAGGCACGTGCCACCATGCCCAGCTAATTTTTTGTACTTTGAGTAGAGACAGGGTTTCACCATGTTGACCAGGATGGTCTCTATCTCTTGACCTCGTGATCCACCCGCCTCGGCCTCCCAAAGTGCTGGGATTACAGGCTTGAGCCACCGCGCCCGGCCGTGTTTTTTTTTACCCTAAAGGAAGAGAGAGAGAACCGATACTGGGCGTCAGCCAGGAGTTCTGCTGTAGGAAGTTTCTATACTTCTGTTGGTCAGTGCTCTGAGTCCTTGTTGATCAGATCTATCTTTCATAATCATCTGCTTAGTCAGGACACTGAGTTGATAGTGTTTCCCCCAAATTCATGTCCTTCCTGGAACCTCAGAATGTGACTTTACTTGGAAATAAGGTCACTGCAGATATAGTTAGTTAAGATGAAGTCATATTAGAGGACAGTGGCCCTTCATCCAATTATGACTAGTGCCCTTATAAGAGAAGAGACGCAGAAACACACTTAAGACCGTGTGATAATGGAGACAGAGACTGAAGCGATGCTGCCACAAGCTGAGGAATGTCAGGAGCCACCAGAACCTGGAGGAAGCAAGAAAGCACCCTTCTCTAGAGGCCTCAGGGAGGGCATGGGCCTGCCAACACCTTGATTTTGGATTTGTAGTCTCCAGAACCATGAAGGACTACGTTTCTATTGTAATAAGCCACCAAGTTTGCGGCACTTTGTTACAGCAGCCCTGGGAAATCACTGCAGTCTGAAGAAACACATTTCTTGCCCTGACCCAGTAGGGATTCTTTCCAGCTGGAGTCGCGGGATCTGGCTTCTTAGCTTCACCCCTGTACTGGGATGTAACTCAGTGGAGGTCGCTTAACCTCTCTGTGCTGTACTTTCCAGCTATGAAATGGGAAGAGAGCTGCCTTTCTGTTCTGCTGTAACTTTGCAAAGGTAAAGCCTTTCATGACTTCTCATTGCACCCAGAAGAGAAACCCAGATCCTCAGCCTGATCTCAAGGTCCCACCTCGCTGAGAGCTGCCTGGTCCCACTTCCTTGTTCTCCTGCCCAGCTGGACTCGCCCCACTCTGCCTTCTTTCAGTGCCATATAAGCACCACGCTCTTGCCACGTTGCGAGTTTCGCACTGGCCGTTCCCTCTGCTTGGAGTGCTTTTGTCTCAGCTCCCATTGAATGTTGCTTCCTGCATTAGCCTTCTCAGTTGAGTGTGCTGGAATAAGTTATCACCTAAAAAAAATAATCTACTGTCACACTCCAGAATTTTTAGAATTTGGCCCAGGATTTTTAAGCCACTGAAAGAAATGATTTTAAAAACCAAACCTGGCTGCAGTCACCTTAGCGTGCTATTCCAGCTTGTCACTTCCTTCTGTAGAGAGTGGTCACCACTTCTCTCACCCATCAGTGGGGAGCAACATTATCAGAAATGGCAAAGATTGGCCAAGAAAGGGAAGGCATTTTTGGAAAGGGCTTTGAGTTTCTGATACCTAAATGTCTCATCCAAGTGAACAGAATATTTATTTGTCTATGGCTTGAAAAAAGATCTTTTTGATGTTATTGTAAATGGTATCGTTTTCCTTCTCTCTCTCTTTCCTTCCTTCCTTCCTTCCTTTCTGTCCTTTCCTTCTTTCCTTTCTTCTTTTTTGACAGAGTTTCATTCTTGTTACCCAGGCTGCAGTGCAGTAGCGTGATCTCTGCTCACTGAAAGCTCTGCCTCCTGGGTTCCAGTGATTCTCCTGCCTCAGCCTTCCAGGTAGCTGGGATTACAGGTGCTCGCCACTACGCCTGGCTAATTTTTGTATTTTTAGTAGAGAGGGGGTTTCACCATGTTGGCCAGGTTGGTTTGGAACTCCTGACCTCAAGTGATCCACCCACCTCAGCCTCCCAAGGATTGTTTCCTTGATTTTATATTTGGATAGATCGTTGCTGATGTAAAGAGTGTTGGGCTCTTTTTTTCCTATTCCTCACTACCTTCTGCTTTCCTTTTGCCTTCCCCTATTCCTTCTCTTTGCTGAAGACAGTGCATCATCCGGGGTAGCCCGGGGTGTTTACAAGCCAGTGGAGGCTGCTCTGCCACCTGGGGCCAGTTTGGCCCCAGAACCACATCAAATGGGGAGCCCCAAATAAATGAAAGGAGACCGTGTCAAGTGGGCAGCTGGTGTTTACAGCTTTTAAGTTCGGGCACATCCTTCATGTCCGCGTGCCTTTAGCTCTGAGGCAAGCGGGCCGACCGCTTTCCTAGACCACGTGGCCACTACTTCCCTTCCCCTCCCCCACCCTCAGTGCCATTTTGGCTTTTCCCATGGAGGAAAGCTCACAGAACGCCAGTGTGGTTCTGTCTGCTTAGATCAATGAGACAAAATCTTCGAGTAAGGTAGGAGTTGTTGTAATGAAAGCTGACAAGGGCAAAGGACCTAGTGTGTGCCCAGAGCTTCACACACATTGCTTCAAATTCTCAGAAGGACCTCATAAGGTACATGTTACCTTCACATTACGGACAAAGACAGCAGCTCAGAGAACGAATTCTGCTTACCCAAGGTTGCAGATTGCAACTTGGGCCCAGCTCACTCCCGAGTCTGTGTATCCCCCTACTAGTCTCTAATGTCTTAAAAATGTCCTAACCTTTTCTTTCTTTTAGTGGCTTCATATCTGAAGTCTCTGCGTACTTTCTGGAACAGAAGGCAGTTCTCATAGACTTGGCCCGGAGTCAGCATAGGAGAAGGTCGTCTTTTCTGAAGCAGTGTGATCCGGGTCGCTATAGATTCGTGGTTTCTAACCTCAGCTAAACTTAAGAACAGATTGGCCATCCTTTCATGTAGTTCATTGATACCCACACGCCTCCTGGTGCAGTATCTCCAAATGCTCTCAGATTCATCCACAACTCTCCGTCCACACTGCCACCCAATCACCCCAAGCCACTGTCATGTTTCCCTGGGATTTTTGCACAACTCGACTTCTGCATCCTCACTTGCTCGCCCTTCACACCCATCCATTATCCACACCTTGGCTGAATGGTCCATTTAGTAACATTCAAACCTACCCTTTCATGACTTCCTCTTCTTCTTTTTTTTATTTATTTTTTGGGTTGGAGTCTCATTCTGTCACCCAGGCTGAAGTACAGTGGCGCAATCTCTGCTCACTGCAACCTCTGCCTCCGGGGTTCAAGCAGTTCTCCTGTCTCAGCCTCTCCGGTAGCTGTGATTACAGACACGCACCACCATGCCTGGCTAATTGTTGTATTTTTAGTAGAGACGCGGTTTCACCATGTTGGCCGGGTTGGTCTCAAACTCCTGATCTCAAGTGATCCTCCTGCCTCAGCCTCCTAAAGTGCTGGGATTACAGGTGTGAGCCACTGCACCCAGCCAGCCTTTCATGATTTCTCACTGCACCCAGAACAGAAACCCAACTCCTTCGCCTGACTTCAAGGTCCTGCCTCCCCTAGGTCTGCCTGGTCCAGCTTCCTTGTTCCTCTGCCAAATTGGACTCGTGCTACTCTGCCTTCTTTGAGCACCTTATAAGCACCACGCCCTCGCCACATCAGGCATTTTGTACTTGCTGTTGTTTCTGCTTGGAGTACTTTTCCCTTAGGTCCTGTTGAATATTGCTTCGTTATCTTAGCCTTCCCAGTTCCTGAAGGCAGGTCCGTTGGTTACAGTCTGTCCTCATGCACTTTTTTTTAGACAGAGTCCCGTTCGCTGCCCAGGCTGGAGTGCAACGGCATGATTTTGGCTCACTGCAACCTCTACCTCCTGGGTTCAAGTGATTCTTCTGCCTCAGCCTCCCGAGTAGCTGGGATTACAGGAGCCCGCCACCATGCCTGGCTAATTTTTGTATTTTTAGTAGAGATGGGGTTTTGTTGGCCAAGCTGGTCTCAAACTCCTGACTTCAGGTGATCCGCCCGCCTTAGCCTTCCAAAGTGCTGGGATTACAGGCGTGAGCCGCCACACCCGGCGTCCCCATGCACTTTGAGTTTTCTTCATTGCACTTCATTTGTCCATGCAGCCATCCCTCAGGATCTGATTTATTCAGCCTGCTGATTTTGGATAATGAGAGAAGAGAGTTCAGATACAGATTCTCCCATGTTACCTGCATCTCTTTGGTTCCTGTGTTTGGAAAGTAAGGGGTACCTGAGTTTGTTTCATGTCTCTTCTTCAGTTCTCTGCTCCACAAGCTTCCCCGTGTTTTTATTCCTCGGTATGCCCCCTTAGCGAGTTTGTTTACTGGATGACCGAAAGGAACAGATGAGTAGATGAATGACCGGGATGAGGCCTGGGGTCGGGGAGGACCGTGGCTCTTCTTACCTGCTGATGAAGCTGGCTTGGTGGAGGAGGCTGGAGGCAAAGGTGGGGACACAGGCTCTGCAGCTGCTTCTCCAGGCACAGGGTCCACTGCTGAGACCAGGGAGGATCAGAACCTGGGCCTGCCCGACTCTCCAGCCTCTGTCTGTTTCTACTTCTATCTGCCAAGGTCTGCTATTCCTACTGCTACATCTAGATCTTCTTTTTGCCATTGTCCCTGTTGGGAATTGGGGTAAGATAGGATGAGATTAGATGGCATCATGGTCAGAGTGACCCAATTCCTGACAGTTCCTCTCCTGGTTAGTGGCTGGAGTGGGCCGCAGGGACAAGTCATCTTTCTGTGTGTCATGGCCAAGGAGGGAGAGACTGGGCTTGGAGAGCTGTGTGCAGGTTCCTGGGAACAGGTGTCCTTGGCTTGAGATGACAAATGGGACAACCTCATCGTGGCAATTCACAATCACATTAACATATTCAATGCTCTGAGAAGTCCTGCCGTAAAGAAATCTGTTTTAACTGCGGTTAACCCAGAATTTCTTAAACTTACACAACCACAGAATCTTTTTTGAGGATTGGAGAGGTACCACGTCATTTACTGATTGAATAGTTACTGAGTACCTATCGCGTGCAGATGCCGTCCAGACCTGAGATGTGGAGGAGACAAGGCAGGCCTGGCAAACTTACAATGTTCTCATCTATAAAATGGGTATATAGTAGCGTCTACCTTGCAGGGTTATGGTGAGGTCTACATTTAATTAGCTAATGCAGGATAAGTGTTTGGCACAGCCCAGGGGCATGTTGTAAGCTGTCAGTGATACATATGTGTGATTGTTATCAGCCTAGTGGAGGATCAGATATTAAACAATTAGATAGGTACCTATTTAGTACCAATGGCAGTAAGTTATACAAAAGAGAAGGACAAGGTGTCCAGAGAGGACAGAGGAAGGAAACCTAATGAGTGTTGGCAGGTGTGACGGGGGCAGTGGTCAGGGAGGCTTTCTCCCGAGGAAGTCACGTTGAAGCTAGGACACGAAGGATGCGGGGGATGTTGGAAAAGGGTGGGAAGGGAGTGAGACCTGCTTGCTTTGGGAAACATGGCCCAAATGTCAAATTCTTACACACATGGGTACCATCTGGGGAGTTAAATTCCCTGGACTGTCTATTTCAGACTGAGGGGGGTGGGGCAGGCTCTAGTAGGCTGTGGTGGTCCAGAAATATGTGTCTTTAAAGTTGCCCCAGAAATTTGGAGCACTGTTGGGAATATTTTTTGGAATTGCTTCTCCAGGACAGCAGGGCTCAGAGGTTTCCGTGCTTAGAAATCACCAGAGTCTCACTCAAAATGCAGGCATGGGGCCTGGGAATTATTTAACGGACACATCCCGAAGCGATTCTGCTGCAGGGGTTCCCCGACCTTGCTTTGAGAAACACATCTCTGGAAGGTTGACCCTTCTGAAAAATCTGGAACGTGATGGCATGACAGCAAATGATTGCAGCGGAGAATATACAGGGGCACCTCTGGAGACTGTATTTGATCTTAGAAAGTGCACAGTGGGCGAGAAAGGTGGCATGCAACCCCATGTCAGGAGGGCTGCAGCTGCAGGGAGTGGGGCTGGGAGGGGCTGCAGGTCCCGAGAAGGGTCCATGGTCATTGGGAGCCTCACTGTTCCTGGCCTTCTGCTCACCACAGAAGGTGAACACTGGCTATCAGACACCTAGCCCCAACTTAGGGTTGTTCAGTGTCTGTGCAGTTGTGACAACAGCAGAAACAATCAGTTTAGACTTTTTCTGTAGAAGGTAGACTGACTCGGGCACCTCTGTATGCTCCCTGGCATTGCCAGGCTTAGTTGTGGGAAGCTTCGAATTCAAACCCAAAGCAACCTTAACGTTCATAACCACAACGCATCTGTGATCAGCAGGGCTTATCGTGAGCGCTTGAGCTGCAAATGGAAATGGTGGACACTGAGCAGGCGTCCGACCACAGACTTCCTGCTGACCCGCCTCCCTCCTCCTTTCAGGGCACCTTGGGTTGTCATTACTGATGCGTGATTGTTAGGCGGCAGGGTGAGCTAAAGTGAACTGGGTCTTTGCACTGCCCGCTCAGTTTAAAGCCGGAGCATAAGTCATTGCACCATTCGCGTGTGTGTGTGTGTGTGCATGGACATGTGTGTGCATGTGTGCACGTGTGTGTGCGCGTGTCCATCTTTGTCTTCCCTCTCCCCCGAGCCTTCCCTGCCTGGGCTTTGGAGCTTCCTGCTCTGTGAGTTTCACTTTGCTGGGTTACTTCCAGTGCCTGCTGCTAGTCATTCTTGCTTGACCTTTAAATTTTTCTCTTTAGGGAAAATATGATCATTAGTCTGTGTTCTCCAGCAGATGTATACCAGTCTCGGGCAGTCTTCCCACCTCACTTCACATCCATGGGGAAAAAGTGTTTTAAAGTCAATGTGATTTTTTTTTTTTTTTTAATGACACAGAAATGAATATTAGATGAGAGGGTCACTCTGTTAAATGGTTGTTTGGAAAGGAATTGAGGAATGCAGCGGGGTGCTCCCAGCTTTCAGAAATGACTTCAGCTATTTGGGGGTCTGGCTTCTTGCCTGTTGGTGACACAGGGTGGCTGGACTGTGGGGTACACCAGCCAGAGCTTCACAGCCCATGCCTGTGCCAGAGGGTTTGACAGACAAGGGCCGCGTTTTCTGGTGTCTCTGGATGGTGAGATTGTCTACAGGGTGTGTTTCTGGAACTTTCCAGTAAGGCTTCACCATGGTGAGTATTTAATGACCACACACGAAAGCCTCATTGCCAGGGCCGCTCCCTGGGACAAACCGAATCGTGGAATCATGGAATTTCAGAGCTGGAAAGAGCCCCTGAGCCAACCGGGGGGGAAGAGAACTTCTCTCTAGGAGTAGGAAGACCCAAATTCGGGGCTCCTCCCTTACTCCCCTTGCAGCTGAACATGATTTCTAAGGGAGGGGCATGTTTAAAGGGAATTGGGGGGCATGCTAGCCTTCTACTCTTTGTTACACAAATGTGTAATAGTCTAATTCAGCAATCCAACAGAGCAAGGCTTTTATAAAGAGGTGTACCCAGATAGAGTTAGGAATATACCAAAGCAAACCCATTTCCGGTATGAGATATTTTAGAGTCCCGTCTTGGTTTTCGGTGAATCCTCTGGTTGATGCAGTAGACTTTATAAATGAAGCACTCAGGCTTGCCAGAATATCGTTTCTGTCTGCCTAAAAATAGTCCTTCCATCCCATGACCGTCAAGAATTCTTGCTTGTAATAACCCTGTTGTTATCAACAATTACTAGATTCATAATAATGACTGCCTCCTCTTGACTGCCTGATACATGCTAAGCCAGGTGCTTTAGAAACCCCGGCCCTCTTCCTTCTTTTTCTATTTTTTTTTTTCACAAGGAGATACCACTTCATACATCTATTAGAAGATTTATTTTTAATTTTTTTTTTTTAAACAGAATCTTACTCTGTTGTCCGGGCTGGAGTGCAGTGACACAATCATAGCTCACTCAGCCTTGAACTCCTGGGCTCCAATGATCCCCCTACCTCAGCCTCCCAAGTAGCTGGGACTACTGGTGCGTGCCGCCACACCTGGTTTAAAATACTGACAAATTTTTCAAAAACAAACATTATCTGGCAACTACATGTTTTGTATGGATGATTTTTTTTTCTTTTTAGTTAAGCTAGCTTGTCAGGGGCCCAGGGCTTCTGAGAACTGGCTTTGCACATGGGAACCGTGTTCAAGGGAAGGAGGAGAAAGATGTTGCTGCCCAAGATGGCAGGTGCAGTTGGAGGTGCTATGGAGGGAGAGGATGAGCTCCACCTGGAAGGCCCCTTGGGGAGCCCGAGAGAGGTGTGTGTGAGTGCGCATGTGTATGTGTGTATCCATGTGTGTATGTATGTGTGTATCCATGTGTGTGTATGTATATGTGTATGGGGGTGTGTGTATGCATGCGTGTATGTGTATTTGCGTATATATCTGTATGTGTGTGTATGTGTGTGTATGCATGTGTGTATACATGTATGTGTGTGTATATGTGTGTGTTTGTGTGTGTGTGTGTTTGCCTGTACACATGCCACACCTGTTTGTTTGTTCACCATTGTGTTAGTTTGTTACGGCTGCCATAACAAAGTACTGCAAACTGGGTGGCTCACAGTTCTTGAGACTGGAAGTCCAAGATCAAAGTGTTGGCACGTTTGTTCCTCCTGAGGCCTCTCTCCTTGGCTTGCAGATGGCTGCCTTCTTACTGTGTCCTCATATTCTTACATGGTCTTTTTCCTCTGTGCACCTCCCTGGTCTCTTTCTGTATCCTAATTTCTTTTTCTTTTCTTTTCTTTTCTTTTTTTTTGATACGGAGTTTTGTTCTTGTTGCCCAGGCTGGAGTGCAATGGCCACCATCTTGCCTCACTGCAATCTCTTCCTCCCAGGTTCAAGTGATTTTCTGGCCTCAGCCTCCCGAATAGCTGGGATTACAGGTGTCCATCACCAACACCCGGCTAATTTTTATATTTTTAGTAGAAATAGGGTTTCCCCATATTGGGCAGGCCGGTCTCAAACTCCTGACCTCAGGTGATCCGCCCTCCTCGGCCTCCCCAGGTGCTGGGATTACAGGTGTGAGCCACTGTACTGGCCCTAATTTCATCTTCCAAGGAAAGCAGTCACATTGGATTAGGGTCTGCCCACCGTTTTGACTTAATTACCTCTTTAAAGGCCCTGTTTCCAAATATAGTCACATTTTAAGGTCCTTGGGGGTAGGAATACCCTATCCTTTTTTTTTTTTTTTTTTTTTTTTAAGATGGAGTCTTGCTCTGTTGCCAGGCTGGAGTGCAGTGGTGCGATCTCGGCCCACTGCAACCTCCGCCTCCCGTGTTCAAGCGATTCTCCTGCCCCAGCCTCCTGAGTTGCTGGGACTACAAGGCATGCGCCACCACGACCAACCGATTTTTGTATTTTCAGCAGAGACAGGGTTTCACTATGTTGGCCAGGATAGTTTTGATCTCTTGACCTCATGATCTTCTCACCTCCGCCTCCTTAAATGCTGGGGTTACAGGCATGAGCTGCTGCACCTGTCCGGGATACCCTATCCTTAAACATGAATTTGGGGGAGGGGAGGACACAAGTGAATCTATAACAACCATCACTGGCTGATTTTGGCAGAGGCCTCTGGCCTCCAGCTTTTTGAGATAGCCGAGGGCCATTGATCTCGACGTATAATCTCAACATCATGGGACTCGTAGGATGAAAGCAAGCCTCAGACCTGATTCTGCTCATATATATTTTCCAGCCAGCAGGCACACAGACATTCATGCAGCTTCTACCTGGAGCCTGATGAAGTTTGAATTGTTTATTCTCTGAGGCTCTCTTTGCATGGAAGTTTCTCCCAGGACAGATGAGAAAGTTCTGGGGTAGCATTCAGCTTTCTAGTTGGATCAGGCAATAGAATCCTTTGAAAATGTCTGTGCACTGACCGGGTGGCACTCTGAGCCAGTGTACTCTGAAAGATCCATGTCCTGGCCTAGCTGGCTGAGGAAAAGCGGGGCAAAACTAGCCAAATCACACATCTTGAGCAGCCCTCATTCATTATACTAGCTTTCCCACCCTTTGGTGTGTATAGGAGGTAACAATGGCAGATGTGCTGTTAGACTGCTGATGGGAGTGGGCCTCTGATTACGGTCTTTCAAAGATTGATCATACCTGGCATATGTATGTTTCCTGTTTAGGGACCTCAGATATTACCCAACTGCACCAAGATTAAAATGGACACATACCATGTCACACAGTTGGTGCCGAAGTGTTTAAGTTGTAGGCAATATGCGTTTATCGGGAAACCTCACCCTATCAGCATTTTGCCCTGAGCATACACTATTCGCAGATCAAGGTACAAACACTGTGATTTACTTTCTGGAAAAGTTCAACAAAAGCAAGAGAGAGATTGGAGTTGATGCTGTGTTTTTATTCTGTGTTAAGTATTGAACCTGCTTTTGCTGAACATTGGTCAGGGGAATTTGAGAAGTGGAAAGTGAGCTTTTCTCACCCTTTGAAAAGAGGATGGATTCCTCATCAGAACTGACATTAAAAAAAAGTCACCGTGGCACGTTTTAGTGTGTGTGGTGCATCTAAAAAGACAACATTTCGATCTTGGGAGTGCTTATTCTTGAACCATTTTCAGAACTCTAAGATTTGAGGAATAATAAGATATTGACCATCATTCAAAGAGAAAAACACAGGGCGATCTTGGGCAAAGCCTGTTATTTTGCTCACATTTCACGTATCTCTCTCCAGCTTCAGAACTCCTACTGCGGAACAGGTGCTGTGTGGGCTGGCAGGGGAGGTCTCTGGCCTTTTTTGATCTCTGTCCTAACATCCAGCCTACTGGAGAAAGCGTATTTAATTCATCCACTCATCTGTTAACAAATATCTCCTAGGGCCTGTCACATTCAGGCAAGATTCTAGGTTCTCTACAAACACTCTCTCACAGTGTACACACTAAATCAACATCCAGCTGGATTTCCCCCAGACGCCTCCCTTCATGACCATTGGAGAGTGTCCTCTCATTGCCAGCCCAGTTCACCCTACTCATCTCATTTGATCTGGAGTTTTCTGAGAATGATTGGGAATAGGATGGACAGGAGAATTTAGCAAGACTGTCTAAGTAAAATCCACATAATAAAAGTTATCTCCCCGTGTCCCCCATGATCTGTTTTTTACACAGCAGTCTGAATGAAATTTTCAGAAACAAGAATCACTTTCCCTTGGTCTCTTCTTCTTTTTTAATATCGTTGGGATCTGGCTCTGTTGCCCAGGCTGGAGTGCAGTGGCATGATCTTGACTCACAGCAGCCTTGAACTCCCAGTCTCAAGTGATCCTCCTGCCTCTGCTTCCCTAGGAGCTAGGACTACAGGTTTGTGCCACCACACCTGGCTAATTGAAAAAAAAATTTTTTTTTTTCAATAGAGACAGGGTCTTGCTGTGTTGCCCAGGCTGGTCTCAAACTCCTGTCCTCAAGTGATGTTCCTGTCTCAACCTCCCAAAGTGTTGGAATTACAGGCACAAGCCACCGTACCCGGCCAGTTCCCTTCTTAAAACACTCCAGCACTTCCTATTGCACTTGGGGTGAAATTCCCACCACGCACTGGGGCCCAGAAGGCTCTTCAAGACTGAATCTGAGCTCAGCATTTTGACCTGCCCCCTCCCACCCGCAGCCTCGCTTGCTGTGCTCCAGCCATGTGGATCCTCTCCTGTCTCTAAAACTGCCTCAGAACTTTTGCACCTGATATTCTTCCTGCGGGTTTTGTGATTTCCATCAGTCAGTCTCAGCTCCCTGTATTACCTCCTTGGAGACACCTCTTCTGACCATCCCCTCCAAAGAATCCCCTCTTACCACGTCACTCTGTTAATTTATTTTTAAGGCATATATCACTCTCTGAAAACTAGCTTCTGTCTTCTTTTTCCTTGTTATCATTTATTTCCCCCAACCAGAATAGAAGTTCCTGAGGCCAGAACTTTCGTCTCTCTGTTCCTCCATATGTATCTCTGGAACATACCCTAGTGCCTGCCTGTTCCGAAGTAAAAACTTAGTAAATATTGTTTACTAAATGAACGAATAAATCCCTTTTAATGCCCTTTTCGAAGTTGCAAGTAAAGAATGGGATCCCTTTTTAAGATTACACTTTGGCTATTGATCTATGCATCTGGAATAAGATACAGTTTGAAGATACCACCATGGGACATGACCTCAGTTGAGCTGATTACGGCTTTAGTAATAAGAATCCGGGATGTGGCAGGGCACGGTGGCTCACACCTCTAATCTCAGCACTTTGGGAGGCTGAGGTGAGTGAATCATGAGGTCAGGAGTTTGAGACCAGCCTGGCCAACACGGTGAAACTCTGTCTCTACTAAAAATACAAAAAACTAGCTGGGTGTGGTGGTGGGCAGGAGAATCGGGAGGCTGAGGCAGGAGAATCGCTTGAACCCAGGAGTTGGAGGTTACAGCGAGCTGATCGCGCCACTGCACTCCAGCCCAGGCAGCAGTGCGAGATTCTGTCTTAAAAAAAAAAAAAAAAAAAAGAATCCAGGATGTAACTGAGGAAAATGAGGTGGAAATGAAATGCACACTTAGCTAGAACTGTGTTTCCTGCTCTCAGTCAAGTCAGAAGTTTTTCTCGGTCAAGTCTGAAGTTTTTGACCAAAAAAAGATTGGAAAGTGAAATAAGACTAATGGACGTGGTGTGCGATGGCTCAGTGCTTTGCAAGCAATGCAGAGGCCTCAGCCTTTCACAGTCAGGCAGGAGCCGCTGGTCGTAGTGTTTCCCTTGGAGTTGTATCCAGCAATGTGAAAAGATCTTTATTGCTTTCTCATCAGATGATGGGTGTAGAAGAGACTGTTTTTGCCCTGGATCCAGGCAGGCCTTGGGCTACTTAATTGGCTCTTTAATAGACTGGGTGTTCTTGACGCCCACCTGTCATTTTCTTAATAGAGCACCTATGAGGTGTCAGGTGCTGGGGCACGTTGGTGAACAAAGTCTACTTTCCGGCTTCTAATCCAGTGGCTTTGGACATGTCCTGCGAGAGGGGTGGAAATAGTGTATGCGAATATGAGTCAAATGGGAAGTAAGAAGTGGAGGGAGAGTTTGAAGGCCTAGTAGGTGTACCAGCGAAGCGTCCTTCCTCGCGGTCTCTACCTTTCTCTCAACTCTGGCTCAGGCGAATGCTCGTAGTGACTCACTCTGGTAGGCCTGGAAAGACGAGAGAGACTTGGATGTAGAAAGACGCATTTACGGTTTGTGGAGGGCCATCCCTTCGGAGGCATTTCATCAGTGGGCGTGATGCTCCCGTGGTATCCCATGTGCAGCAACAAGTTGTTTTGTTTTGTTTTTTGGGACTGGGTCTTGCTCTGTCTCCCAGGCTGAAGTGCAGTGGTACCATCTTGGCTCACTGCAGCCTCCATCTCCTGGGCTCTTGTGATCTTCCCACCCCAGCCTTCCAAGTAGCTGGGACTAATCACACAAACCACCGTGCCCGGCTGTTATATTGACCAGACTGGTCTTGGACTTCTGTGCTCAGGTCTCCTACGTTGGCCTTCCAAAGTGTTGGGATTACAGTGTGAACCATCGCGCCTGGCCTAACAAGATGTCTGTGTGTGAAGCCACATTCCTGGCCCATCCACAGTCACGAGGACTTGGGACTACAGGCTGGGTGACAACATTGAGCTGATTTCCCCAAATCTCTAAGGAGATCCCCTCTGAAGAGATGCCATGTAGATGAGAGGCAGAGCCTGCACCTTGCAGCAAAGGCAGGAGCTTGTGAGCTTGTGAGCTTGTGAGCCTGTCAGCTTGTGACCCCTCTGGCTTTGGCTTCTTAGTGTCGATAGCCCGTCACTGCCTTGAAGCCACCATATCACATGTCGTCAGTGTTCTTCATTACTGCTCTTATTTGAATGTCTCAGTAATAACACCTCAAAAATGAAAAACAGGGTCTCTACCTCTGAGGATGTGACAAGTGAGTTGGAGGCAGTTTCCCAGGGGAAAGGTTTTTGTCTCAAAGCATTAAAATAGAATCCGTTCCAAGCCAGAATATTCCTTTTAAAGTTAACTTCACAAAACTTCTCCAATCTTGATCCTCTTGCTAGCAGCTGACTGCTGCTGATGGCTTCTGGCGGTTCTCAGAACAATCTCGTAGGCGTATTAGCTCTGTAAGTCACCACGAATTCAGAATAATCACTGTGGGGTGGGGACGGGGGCTCACTGATTGACTTGGAGGCATCTAGAGTTCATTTTGTAAGAAAACACTTAAACAATTCAGGGTGTTTGTGAGGAGATTTTTAAAAATAATTTAAAAAATTAAAAATTGTGGCTAAAAAAGCATAATGTAAAATTTACTCTTTTTAAGAGTGCAGTTCAGCAGTTTTAGGTATATTCATATTGTTGTGCAACAGATTTCCAGAACTTTTTTGTCTTGCAAAGCTGAAATGTTATACCCATTAAACAAACAATAACTCCCCATTTTCCCAGACCCCTTGAACTTCCAGTAACCACCATTCTACTTTCTGTTTCTATGAGTTTGATAAATTGAGATACTTCATATGAGTGGGATCATACAGTATCTCTCTTTTTGGGACTGGCTTATTTTGCTTTGGTTAATGTCCTCAAGGTCATCATGTTGTAGCACGTGACAGGATTCCTTCCTTCCTTTTTAAGGCTGAAGAATTCATTGTGTGCGTACACCACATTTTGTTTATCTGTTCAGGAGTCGATGGGCATTTAGGCTGTTTCTGTGTCTTGGCTATTGTGAATACTGCTGCTGTGAACACAGGTGTGTAAATATCTGTTTGGAATCCTGATTTCAATTCTCTCAAAAGAATGGAAAGAAGTAGGATTGCCAGGTTTTGTGGTAATTCTATTTTAAATTTTTTGAGGGCCCACCATTCTGTTTTCCATAGTGGTTGTGCCGTTTTATATTCCTACCAACAGCACACAAGGCTTCCGGTTTCTCCACTCCTTGCCAACATTTGTTATTTTCTGATTTTATATTTGATAGTCATAGTCCTCATAGGTGTAAAGTAATACCTTTTCATTTTTTAAATTATTTTATTTTATTTTATTTTTGGAGACGGAGTTTCGCTCTTGTTACCCAGGCTGGAGTGCAATGGCACGATCTCGGCTCACCGCAACCTCTGCCTCCTGGGTTCAGGCAATTCTCCTGCCTCAGCCTCCTGAGTAGCTGGGATTACAGGCACACGCCACCATGCCCAGCTACTTTTTTGTATTTTTAGTAGAGACTGGGTTTCACCATGTTGACCAGGATGGTCTCGATCTCTTGACCTTGTGATCCACCCGCCTCGGCCTCCCAAAGTGCTGGGATTACAGGCGTGAGCCACTGTGCCTGGCAGTATCTTATGGTTAAACAGTGAAGTTTTATTATTTAACTTCATGTAATTAATACATAAATTAGTACTAATAAAAATTGATAACTGCTATTTATTGAGTGCTTATTAAGTATTCTAAGCATCTTGCATGACTTCATTCTGATTTCATCTCTATGAGGAAGAGGTTCCATTTTTACCACATTTTCCAGATGAGGAAGTTGAGGCTTGGAGAATTTAAGGAACTCACCCAAGGTCACAAAATGAACTGAAGCCTGTGTGTGGATTGGAGCCCAGCTGTCTGGCTACTAGGGAATTCTCTGCCTCTCTTTTCCTAATTGACTACCCTCTTTAAAATTCACATCCTCAGCTGACCCATAAGAAAGGTGTAGTAGATAATGACATCCTGACTCCTGAATGGAGTTCCTTGAGGTGCCCAGGAGTTGAAAACTTGGAATAAGGCCCATGCCTCAGTCATCACTGAAGCCTCCGATGAGCAGACTTAAGCGAGGGCTGTAGAAATAGTGGCCCTGTCTCCTAAACCCTGGGTTTGTAAAATACTCTGACTTCTTTGGTTTGAATTCCCTTGTTAAGTAAATAATAGAAAGTGTGAGGAGAGAGACACTACAGTTTTCTTCTTGACACTATTCCACTTTGAGTTTGGTTTCTATTCCAAATCTCTTTCTCTCTCTCTCTCTCTCTGTTTGTATGTCGGGGGAGGGAGGTGTGTTGATGAGCTTTTGTTGCATTAGAAGGTTCACTGTTCACTACCAGATTTTCTGGAAAGCCATGCATGTGCTGGAATGCCTGTCAAAGAAAAAATCATTGTGAAATAGTTGGTTTTTGTTAATCTTCATCATATTTAATTTTGTTTTTTGACTAGACCTAATAATGGCCCAGTCTTCTTTTTTTCCAAATCCAGCCTTCTTTAAGGCACTGTTGAAGTGACTGCTGGCCACAATTCCCCGTATCAATTGTAATATTTGTGTCGGATTATCGTATTAACAAATGCTTCAGATTGCATTAGTAAAAATACGTTATGTTATTTTAAGTTGGGGATCAATCCCACCCTCACATCTGGTAATCCTATCAGTAAATAATGGCACATGGCCATTCTAACAGGGCCAATTAAGTCTGCAGGGCCTCTCTTCACTCTTTGATATGTTTTATGACAGTTTTCTTATCTTGGTACCATGAAATGAAGTCTCTGTGAAGAGCTCAAGTCATAGACTCATCCTGAAAATTTTTTTTTTTCTTTTTTTAAAAACAAGACAAAACATGAGATGTTGTTTCCTGCTCTCAAATCCTAGAGAGTTTGTAGCATGTTTTATGTACGGCATGTTGTGAGGATCGTAGAACTGAGTCCACAAGAATTTGCCATCCAGAAAAAACCTTTCCACTGGAGGTGGGGAAGAGGGGCCTTCTTGACTCCCTCCCAGGCTCAGGCTTGCCTCTGTGGTTATGGTTGTGGGTAAATAGCCTCCCTTGCAACAGTGTGGTACTTGCTACTCTTACCTCTGACTTGTGGATGAGAATACCTGCCTCCTGGGACCCCTCCAGGATATCAAGCCCCTGGTATCTGTCATAGGACTTTCAGTAATAGGTGCTGTACCTTAAAGGACAGATATTGTCATTTTTGTTTGCTACAGGCTTGATTTTATCCCCCTAAAGTTCATATGTTGAAGCCCTAACCCCCAGTGCCTCAAAATGTGACTATATGTGAATATGGGATCTTTAGAGAGACAAATAAATGATGATGAGGTCATTAGTTTGGGCCCTAATCCAACCTACCTGGTATTCTTGTAAGAAGAGAACACCTGGACGCACGAAGGCACCAGGGATGCGCCCGCACAGAGGAAAGGCCTCATGTGAGGACATGTCAAGAAGGCGGCCGCCTGCAGGCTGAAGAGAGAGGCCCCAGGAGAAACCAACCCTGCTGACACCTTGATCCTGGACTTCCAGCCTACAGAACTGAGAGAACAAAAAATTCTGTTGTGAAAGCCACCTGTTCTTTGGTATTTTGTTATGGCAGCCCAGGGAAATCAATACCTTATTAAACTCTTCTGAGGCTGAAGTACCTCGTGTATTAAAAAAAATAATGTTCACATTCTGTTTTCTCTACACAGTTTCCTTGGTGGTTTCTTCTTAATTTGTTTTCTGGTGTTGTCCTTAAGAAACCAAAGTCTCTTGGTCTCTGCTAACCTTCCTACCATATGTCTACATCTGTCTTCTTTCTCCCTGCCTTGCTGAGAAGTCAGGTCTGTGATAGTGGGTGATGTGGACTGGGGAGAGAGGACTGGATGGTAACAATGTGGTCAGCCCGTTGTTCCTTCACGAGCTGATTATGTGCAGGCAGGTGCACAGGGGGCATCTGCTCAGGGTCCCACTCCACCCTGCATGTGCTGCAGTTGAGAATCTTCCTGTCTTTTTCTTTTTTTGGAGACAGAGTCTTGCTCTGTCATTGCCCATTGCACCAGGAGTGCAGTGGTGCAATCTCGGCTCACTGCAACCTCAGCCTCCCCGTTCAAGTGATTCTAATGCCTCAGCCTCTGAAGTAGCTGGGATTACAGGCAGATACCACCATGCTCGGCTAATGTTTTGTATTTTTAGTAGAGATAGGGTTTTGCCATGTTGGCCAGGCTGGTCTCAAACTCCTGACTTTGTGATCCACCTGCCTCAGCCTCCCAAAGTTCTGGGAGCTGGGATTACAGGTGTGAACCACGGCACCAAGCCCTGTCCCCTGTCTTGTTCTGTCCTGCAGTTCCAGGGCTGTTAGGCTCCAGCTCTCATCTTTATGACAACTGCCATCTCTGGCACTTTTCTCCCTCCTGGTCTGGGAGTGGGGCAAATGTAAGCTTCTCCACGTCCCCAAGCATATGGGTCCATTTTATTTTAAAGGCTTTATGGCCGATGATGACTGGGGAAACAGACAGTTAGGATCGGAAGTGACTAGATTTTAGGAGAATTTTCAACTGTCAGTGGTGCTTAACCTCAAACCAGTAAAATGCCACAAGAACAAAGGGCTGTCTACAGGAAGGCTGGGGATGGTGTTAGGGCCTCATGACTGGGATAATCTACTGTGGAGTTCACAGGAGGGCCAGGCCTTCAAAGATGCTTTTATTAAAAACGTCCGTTTCGGACCTTTTTCACTGAGGGCTTCACATCTGGGTTATCCGACTTGTCGGGAAGGGTCTTGGTTATTTGTGCAACTCTTAATGATTTCTGAGAGAGCTCGCTCAAACGGATGTGGGGAGGATTCAGTTCAAAGACCTGGAACACTTGAATTAGCCGTTGATCTTAAAAGTCTTTTGCAGCTGATAGCATTAAGGGTTTCTTTTAGGAACCTTTAATATGATACTTTTTAGGTAGTGGGAGAGAGGAGTTGTTTTTGTTTTATATGCTTTTCCAGAAGGAGAAGAAAGGTGATTCACCTCTGAAATTCCTCTGACATTTTCTTGATCTTCTTAACCTCCTTTCAGGAAGGCTACCACTCTTCCTCTCCAGAACCTTCAGTGGCTCACTATTGCCAGTTCTTATTCTCTTTTCCTCCCATGGCCGGTTTAATTTAGATCTCCGTATCTGGAATTTGATTTCTTTGCAGCAGGGACCATGATTCTTGTTTTTCATTTCACATGGATTCCAAAGAATAGAGTAACAGTCAGCAAATACTTCTTGGTGGGTCTTTTGATGGGAGAAGGTGTTTGGTTTTTAAAATCCTTTTCTCATAGGCTGTTAGATTTGATTTGCTGCTTCATACCCGGGCTTTCTATTGAGGCCAAGGGCTGGGGGTGTCTTTGGGACTGGACCAGAGTCCAGGTGAAGCCTGTGACCATCGAGTGGGGTCCCAGAAGCTGAGTTAGAACTGCTTGTAACGCCCCTCCCAGTCCCCTGCCTTCATGGTGTGGAAAGGGGTGCATTAGGGATCTGAAGTCCAGGTACCTGGGCTGTTCTCCAGCCCACCCAAGCCTGGAGCAGCAATTGGTGATTGGGCCATTAACTTTACATAGTTCTGAGGCCGACCATGCATTCTATAACCTTGGCCTCAGCAAGAAAACATACAGAGGAGACATGGAGAAAATGTGCCTTGTTAAATAGATACAAATTCATCCTGGTGGGTCATGAGTAGAAAGAAGTCATTATTATGGAAATCAAACAGACACTTGTCTGGACAGCAGGTAGCTCAAAGCTGGAAGAGTTCATATCAAAAAAAAAAAAAAAAAAAAAGGAAAAACAGAAAGGGAAATGATCAAAAATAGGGTGGGTTTTCTGGGCCTGTGGCTGCCTTCTGCCATCTGCTCCGCCCTCGGTGCCATCTTCCCTCATTCTGCCCCTCTGTTCCGGTGCTGTCCTCTTTCTGCTGCCCCCTGTGGCCCTGGGGCTGCCCCCACAGGGTCTGGGGACATTTTCTGAGCCCCCCGGCACCTGGTACAGCCAGCCCAGGGCTCAGTGGGGAAGTGCTCCATCAATATTTTTTTGATGGTGATAAATAAGATTCACACAGTTTTTCGGTGTTTGATTGTGGACTTTTAATCTGGCACCCCAGGTGACCCTTAAGTTCCTTCTATTTTTCCCTGTGGCTGTCTTGGGATGCATTTGCTGGGCCTTTTTAATGGTTTGTTTTTTGCCTTTTGATTTATTAGATTAGAAGCCCAGTTCTTGGCCTCCCCCTTCTTGGGAGAAGTTCTTGCTTCATCTCCATAAAACATTGCTGTTGGGCTTTTTCCTGTTTTATTACTTTGCATTAATACCTGGCAGCTTCTATCTGAGGTCTCATTTCATTTTCTTAACGTATAATATTGCCTCTCCTCTGGCAGGCTTGGAGCTTGCGAAAGGTTTGTTGGCCTCTTGTTTTTTACATTGGGAGGTAAGAGTTTAGATTTATTAGTCCCAGCTTAGCAATGAGCAGCACAGATAATTTTAAATGATTTGTTTTAAGCCATGTAGCTAATCAGGGGTCAAAACAAACCCAGGATACTAGAAATGGACGAGCAAGGAAGAAGGCACATGAATTTCTGACTTCTTCTGCCCTTTGGTGTTTTACCAACACAAGACTTACTTGTTTTTTAGCTTGGTGTTTCTCTATGAAATGGGCAGAAGGAATGACATGAGCTAAGAGAGGAATGAATAGGCGAGGGATACATGAACCAGTGCTCTGATGATGATCATGACAACACTGGCTCTCTTGAAGCTACATATATACTTTCCCCCACAAAACCTGTCTTAGAAGGGGGATTGCAAATCCCTTGCAATGGAGGGTTATAGTTGGATGCCAAAGTTGTCAGATTTTGACCTGGGTTTGGTGTGAGGCCTGTCCACAGAGTTTTCGCTTTCAGTGCATCTGATTCTGTGAAAGAAATAAGGACGGAGTAGTGGAAATTAACTGTTTCGCTAGGTTGGCAAGTAAGTCTGCTGATGTTAGAGAGTGAACTGGGAGGAAGTTCCCCAGGCTGTGATCTCCGTAGGGGCATGGGTGGGAGGGCAGGTTTGATCTCTGCCCTTGTTGTGAGGGGGTGAATGGAGCCCTTTGATCCTATCCCTATCTCAGTGGCTCAGCATTTAGGGCAGACAGCACCTGCTGTTAAGGACACTTCATTATGCCTTCAGAGTCCTTGAGGATCAGAGGGGTCTCTAAGTTTTTCTGCCTTATAGAAGAAGTGGAGGAGCTTTTCAGAGCATTCTGGAATAAGAGAGGAGACTGAGTCTGGGGATTGAGTAGAAAGATGCTCAAGGAAGGACTCTGCTTCCTCGTTTGCCCAGTTGGGCCGCAAACCCAGGTCTCTTTTGCCTTTGACTGTACAGTCTGCTGCCTGGGACTTCCTGGGAGGGACAGGTTTTAGAGTGTGTCCTTGATGGACACACAGTGGAGCCCTGGAATCCAGGAAGTACCAAGAGGTCACTTTCCAGTCCCTGAAAGCAAACACCTTAATTTTGCCAGGTAATTCTGGGGAGGCACCAAGCCTGAAGGTTCAGGATCCGAAGTGCTCTCTCTTCCTCTTAGGAGATGTGGCCTAACATTTGGTGGTCATGTTCAAATCCTGGCCCAATCATTTACTAGATTTCTAACCTTGGGCAAATCGCTTAGCTCTCAGATGTTCACGTGACCCGCAAAACAGGACCAAGCTGACACTTTGAGCACCCTCCTTGGCGTTTGTGATTATTAAATTCCATAATGCAGGTAAAGAGCTCAGCCCGGAGCCTGGCCTGGTATTTATAGTCAGCCTGGAGAAAATGAACTCATGAGTTACAGTCTGCAAACGGTGAGCTCCTTCAGGTCAGATGCTGGATAAAGGAGTCAGCCTCTCTCTAGCAAGGCAGGGAGGCTGAGAGCCTTTGCAGAAAGAAGGTCATCGGCCAATCAGAAGTGCCATTCAGTAAACCCTGGCCTCAGGGACTGTGGAAACTGTTAATCAGACATATGGGTCCTGCCGATTTTAGGGTAAGGCACAGCTATGAGCAAGCATCTCACCTCTTTCTCTTTCTCTAGCAGCACATGAGCAGGACAGAGGTCATCTAGGTCACCACATGTTGTATGACCTCAACCATTCTTTCCTTTTACTTTTTTTTTTTTTTCCAGGACAGTGTCTTGCTTTGTCACCCAGGCTGGAGTGCAGTGGCATGATCATAGCTCACTGCAGCCTTGAACTGCTGGGCTCAAGGGATCCTCCTGTCTCAGCCTCCTGAGTAGTTGGGGCTACAGGCTTGCACCTGGCTAATTTTTAAATATTTTGGAAAGAGCTGGGGGGTAGGGAGGGCAGTGGTCTTACCAAGGCTTGACGGGGGTGGGCAGTGATCTTACTATGAGGCTATATGCCTGGCTAATTTTTAATTTTTTTTTTTAAATAAAGACCTCATGGGTGGGAAGGGTAATGGTCTTGGTATGTTGCCAAGGCTGGTCAGGAACTCCTGACTTCAAGCAGTCCTCCTGGTTCGGTCCTTCAAAGTGCTGGGATTATAGGTGTGAGCTCTTGTACCCAGATTCTTCTCTTATTTCTTCTAAATGCTTGGCTTTTAGAACTGTCTGGGAAAATAATAATTGGCCAGATGATTCAGTTAATAAAGATGTGCATTTTTCAGAGTACCCATTGGTTGCTGTGGGGGAAAAAAAGTCATCTCCTCAGATCACTGGTAATTTAATTGGATGGAGATCAGTTGATTTGTGAGTGATAATTTATCTCTACTCCCTCTGCAGTTAGTTTCTTAACTTTTAGCCCTACCCACCGCATCTGAAAAACAACGTGATCCAGATGGAGAGAGCACCAGGTGTTAAATTGAGTAGCTGATCTATGTTCCAAGGTCTCATGGTGCAATTCAGACTGTCAAGTGCAAACTGAGTTAAGAGACACACCAGCGTGGGGCATCATCAGGAAAGAGTTCATGAAAGAAGCTTAACAATGGAGAGTTATAAATCTTCAGTTAGAATCCAAATGCTCCTGAGACCCAGAACCCAGGAGAGGAGAATTCAGAGGCAGATCCTTCTACTGAGTCAGCAAGAAAAGTGCCATGTCAGCGCTCCTCAAATCTGCACATGCATAGAAATCGCCTGGAGTTCTGGTTAAAGTGCAGATCTGGATTCAGTATATGTAGGGCAGAGCTGGGATTCAGCCTTTCTAACAAGCTCCCAGGTGATGCTGATGCTGCTGGCTTGAGGCCACACTTTGTGTAGCGAAGTCTTAGGTAATATTTAGGCTAGACAGTAATGTATAGATGCAGGTAATGTGATTAAAGGTGTTAGTTACAAGAGAGAAGCAACTGTTGGTAGGTGGGAGGAATATGCCCATCCAGACATCCTCAGGGTGGTGCATGGCATTACATGTCTACATTCTAAGCCCAGATTTGCTGCTGCCTGGCTGTGTGGCCTCGGAGAAGTCATTAACAGGTAATGTGATTGAAGGTGTTACAAGGGAGAAGGAACTGTTGGTAGATGGGAAGAATATGCGCATTCAGACATCATCGGGGGTGTGTGGCATAGCATGCCTGCATTCTAACCCCAGATCTGCCACTGCCTGGCTGTGTGGCCTCGGACAAATCATTAACCCTATCAGAGCCTCATTGCATAACTGCACGTTGGGGCTGGCAATTAATACCCACCTTCTAAAGTGTTTGCATGTTTAGGAATAAAAGAGCAAATCCAGGTAAATGCTCAGAACAGCTCCTGGCACATCTCAAGTAGCCAGCAATAAAGGTCTTTCCATTCTCTCACTTGGGAGTTCCTTTTCTTACTTGGACTTGACCAGTGAGACCTTCCGTGCCTGCGCCCTGTGTCTTGTGTCCCCTAGAGACCGTGCAGGACTGGGAAGCTGACCTTCACTCACCTGATTATGATGGTGCTTCCTGATCTTCCTGGGAGTTCTGGCCACCACCAGTGGGACATCAGCACAGGACACAGGACACAGGACCTGTTTGCTTTCTCTGTGGCCAGGGATTGCTTCAGAAACTGAACGGAGGAAGCCAAGGAAGGGCTGTGAATGAATGCATGAGGACGTATAGGGAGAAAAAATTTTGTGTGGAGAGGGAAAAAAAAGTCATTAGACAGATGCCTGAATTAGATGGTAAAATGCCTTTGGGCCCAACCTTGTACTTTTGGGCTCAGAAAGCTCATGAAAGGAGATGTAAAATGCCTCAAAGTTTGGACGCATCCAGTCAATGTGAGCTTTTCTTTCTGGCTCTGCGGAGAACATTCCACTGAGTTTGCTCCAGTCAAGACGATGATTCTTGCTCTCTAGGTCCGACCTGGGTGTACCCCACACCCCCAGGGCAGCATCCGTGTCCTCAGCGCCTTGCTGTGGGGAGAGTCGTGGCTGGGAGGAAGGGCTCCTCGGGGCCCACTTCAGTGTCTCCTGTAGTTTTGCAGCTGCGGAAAAGTCCCATTTCTCCCTGACTGTTCACGGCGGAAGCCCTGCCTTGCCCAACTCGGTTAAGCTGTGTTAATGTAATTAGCTCACTGGCTTCTCACTGAGGCAAACTCAGGCACAGTGGCATGTGTGCTAAGAAAACCAGATGCCAGACTCCTGACGCCGGCACCCTGAGTCCCGTTTTTTCAGTGTCACCTCAGTGGCCTTCGGGGCCTTCGGGTAGGCAGCCCATGCTGGACTGGACGGGTGCCCTGGTGAGTCTGAGGACTCTCTAGGGTCTGGTGATTTGAAAGTCAGCTGTAAGTGACACATCTGCGTAGGGAGGAGGCCTGGGGCACAGGAGGCTAAATCCTACAATTTAGGGTCCCTGGGAATGTTCTGGTCTAGTGCTTCCTAAAAGCCAATTCATGGCCTAGGTGCATTTGGATCTTTTGAGGATCTTGTTTAAAAAGTGGGAGCTGAGTGTGGTGGGTGGTATGCACCTATAGTCGCATCTACTAGGGAGGCTGGGGTGGGAGGATCCCTTGTGCCCAAGAGTTTGAGACCAGCCTGGGCAACACAGTGAGACACCCATCCCTCATCTTGAAAAATAAGCAACATCTGGGGCTCCACTTGGAGCTTCTTATTTAGTCTGGGTGGCTGGAGTAGGGGGGGAACCTGAATCAATATTTAAAAAACGACTCCCAGGTGATCCTCGCAGGCAGCAGGTTTCGGGGAAGCTGTGCCAGAGTCCAGCTCTGCACTGATGCCGAATGGAGGGGTGCAAGTCCGGGATTCTGTCACCCTGGCTTTCCAGAGCCTGTCAGCGACAGACCTGGAGCCAAACCCAGACCTTGGAACTCAGAGGTTCTTTTTTGGCTTACAGACACCTATTAGACTGGCCTCGGTAACTTTTGCCCACAAACCCCAGATTTATGCCAGAAATCCAGCCTGGCAGAACAGAGCTGTTACAGACACCAGCAGTGCTATTCTGCCTGGGGGCTAGTTCCCTTTCCCAGGGGACGTTTAGCAATACTGGAGACATTTTGGTCATTATGACTTGTAAAGGGGTGAGAGTGGTTACTGGCCTCTAGTGAGTAGAAGCCAGGGATACTGCATAGGACTGCACCCCCACAACCCCCAGCAGAGAGCTACCGAGCACTTGATGTCGGTAGTTCAGAGGCTGAGCAACCCTGTTCTAGATTAGTGCTTCTCAGACTTCACTGTGCACTCCCTGGGTCCTGATTTAATAGGTCTGGGGTGTGGCCTGAGAGTGTATTTCTGAAAAGCTCCTGGGTGACGTTGATGCTGCCTGTCTGGGGCCCGCACTTTGCATAGTGAGTATTTTCAGAGCAGTTGATTTCAGAGTGACCCAGGGTTGGAGTCACAGCTGTGCCATTAACTAGCTGCTCGACCTTGGACAAGTTACTTTAACCTCTGCCACCTTAAGTCTCTTAAGTTTCTTCATCTGTAAAATGGAGATCATATCACTTAGGGCCAAATTAGATACTATATGTAAAGAGTTTAACACAGGTTATTGGCCTTGGCAGTATTCAGCAAATGTAGCTGTTTCTTTCATTCCCTTATTATTTGCTTAGCAGTTCAGCTTTAATTGTCCATTGTTTCATTATCTACCTGTTTTGTGTCTTGTGCTTTGCTATAAAAAAAATAAGATGAGGTGAGAGGTGACAGAAAGCATCATCTCTGTGATGGAGAGCTATAAAGATAACCAGCATGGTTTTCACTCCTAAGTCACCCCACATTCTGTCACTGGGTGGGAAGTGAGGCTGGAACAGGATTTACAGTCAACTCAAGGAGAAACATTTTGAGAACTGGGGGTGTCACCAAGTCATTCTTCAAATCCTGGAAACATGGTAGTTATTCTCCACTCACTCAACAAGTGACTATGGCAGGAATGTCCCCAAAATCTGGTATCTGATTTGTGCGTTTCCATTCGTATGGTTTTGGGGAACACAGAGAAGCAAGACAAGTAAACACAGATTTCCAATTTCATCAGCATCCTGAAATACTTAAGTCACCGATTGCAGGCGTATTTCAGAGTGGGTTGTGAGCATGGGATTCAGTTTTGTTCAAAGTCCAGCATTGCCACGTATTAGCCGTGTGACCTGGGGGTTATGTAACATCACAAAGCCTCAGTTTCCTTATGTCTAAAACGGAAGAAAAATAGTATCTGTTTCTAGAGTTGAAGTGAGGCGGAGGCAAGATGACGCATGTAAATTACTTGATGACTTGGGGAGGATGGGCCTGCACTTGGGTAAGGCTGTTTTCAAATGCAGGAGTGCAGGAATCCCGTGGAAACTTACTTAGAGGTCCCCCACAGATAGTCGATTCATTAGGGCCGGGATGAGGCTTGGAACCTCCATTTCAAACAGGCACACCCAAGCATTCTAGCTCTGCTGTGCCACTTTGAGAAACGTCGTCCAGGTGGTAAATTTACAGCTGTCACCTTTGGGATTCTAGTGTCTGGCAAAGATGGAAACTGTGCAGGAAACATCCCCTGGGCGGGAGGGCTAAGAGGACACAGTAACTCTTCAGAGTTGCCCAGACAGACCTTTTATCTTGGCAGGGGCTTGTGCTTTCTTTGCCAAGCCGTCGTTCGTTACTTGGCTAGAGGAGAGACCACGGGCAGGGGAGAGGGGACACATACAGCTGGCTGTCAGAACAGTTGACCTCTAAATGGGATGACCTCAGAGCCAGGCATAAGCAATCTGGAAACAAAGACAAACAAGCTGGTCTCAAGGAGGGGAGGTGATGGAACGTGGGAGCAGAGGCAGGTGCTGGAGACATTGCTGCAGACTTCCTGGAAGGGACTGCCAAGCTGGAAGATTTGGAGGGGAGGAGCTCAGCTGGAGAGAGAGCCCCTGCTGGCTCCAGGTGCTGGCCCCAGAAGGCATATTTGGAGAGAAAGGTCTAAGCTGCGACGGTTCAGTGCAGGGACAGGTGGGGTAAGCTCAGGTGGGCTGGGCTCCCTCTGCCTGTTGCAGGGCTCCTGGGGAGGGCAAGGAAGTGGAGTGTGAGCAGATGGTCTCCATCACTGCCAACCTAAATCAATGGCCGGAGAGGCTGAATGCTGCCGATTAGCAGGCTATCCAGAGCCCCTTCTCCCAGCCCAGCGGCCCAACCTGGGAGCCCGGCAGCACACTTTGCCTCATGCTGAGATAAGACTCTGCTTTTGCTGCTTCCTTGAGAGAAGTTCTGACACGTGAAAATGGCTAAGGGCAAAGGCTTTGGCACCACTGCTTGCTTTCAGATTGCCACTTTTGCCAGCCCTGCCATCTTGATCCTGTTTATTCCCTTCTCTGGGCCTTAGTTTCTCCATCTGTAAAACGGAAATGATAGTGATAGTACTCATCAGTTATTGCCACCACAGTGCTGCCCAGCAAACTACCTCAGTAGCACCCGATAGTAAGTGTTGTCACACATCTGGGCTGGCCAGAGGGCTTTGCTGGTCTTGGCTGGCCTTGCTTGTGTGTCTGGATGGCTTTGGCTGGGGAAAATGACTGAGATGAGTTGTCTCAGCTTACTGTGTCTCTCTCTTCCTCCTCTAGTGGTGTAGCCCAGGCAAATGCTCATGGATCTGGCAAACGTGCAAGAGCCAGCGAGCCACTCATGTAACTGCTTTTAAATCCTTTTCTCATCCCCTCCCCACCATGTTTGCCATCATCCCATTGGCCGCAGCAAGTCACATGGCCGAGCCCAGCGTCAAGGCTCCCGGCAGACCGCCCTGCCTTGGATGGCATTGCAGAGTTGTACCGCCAAGGGAGTGCATCAGGAGGGGTATGGAATTGGGGTGATTTTTCAGTCTACCATGAGTACTAACCTCACAGTTTCGTATGCAAGCACACCCTCACCCACCTCTCAGTCTAGGACAGAGGGTGCTCACTGGTCTTCTTGCCCTTGAGCCACACCCAGATTAGGAATTCTTTTCTCCTCTGACTTCTGGTAGTTCCCTCCATATACTGTTCTATTTCCCCCACCCATGACACCTTTGTACTGCTGTTCCTTCTGCCTGTAATACCTGCCCCTTGGCTTACCAATCTGATCAGCTCAGCTCTGGGGTCAGATTGTTTGGGTTTGAAGCTGGTTCATGCCATTTGTTTAGAGCTTCGTGACCCTGGCAGGTTCCTCACCCTCTCTGGGCTTCAGTTGCTTCCTCTGTAAAGTAAGTCTCCTCACCTCCTTTCCTCACTGCCAGGGTTGTCATGTGGATTAAGAGTTGTAAAGCGCATATCAGTATCTGCAGCAAAACAAAACAAAACAGAAATGCTCAGCAGAGGTGTGCTTTTGTCAAGCAGAATTTACACTTTGCCCTGTTGCTGTAGAAGCAAGGGTGTGCATCACATTCATAACTGGGAAAAACAAAGCAAAATAAACCTTTTTATCTTGAATAACAGGGTCACTCTGTCTCCTTCTGGTCCCCTGAATAAAAGAAATCTTGACCATTTTCCATAAGCCTGGATTATCCAGCCAACAGCTTTATCCTTATCTTGGCGATGATGATATGATTGCTTCTTGTGGATAAGATCACCATATAAGAAATGTGGCAGTGGTGGAGGTAAATATCTCTTGTGATTATTTATGTGGTGTGACAGTCTTTCTGATAGCCAGTTCCCTTGAACCTCTTTGCAAGTAAGATTTTTTTCTTTCTTAAATGCTTTTATCTTCCTTCTATGCTACTGTTACCACTGCTGTTTCTAGCACTACCACTACCACCGTCACTGCCATGATTACCCCCACTGCCACCATCATCACCACCATCACTGCAGCACAGCCAGAGCGACTATTACCCTTCAAACCCCTGCCAGGTCATCTTCCCTGTGATGACTTCCTTTTCTTTCTTTCTTTTTTATTCTTCTTTTGAGATGGAGTCTCACCCTGTCACTCAGGGTAGAGTCCAATGGCACGATCTTGGCTCACTGCAACCTCCACCTGCTGGGTTCAAGTGATTCTCCTGCCTCAGCCTCCAGTTCCGAGTAGCTGGAATTACAGGCGCCTGCCACCACACCCAGCTAATCTTTGTATTTTCAGTAGAGATGGGGTTTCACCATGTTGGCCAAGCTGGTCTCAAACTCCTGAACTCATGATCCACCCACCTTGGCCTCCCAAAGTGCTGGAATGACAGGTGTGAGGCACTGCACCCAGCCTCTGATGACTTCCTTAACCCGTTTTCCCCAAACAAGTAATAACATTTTCCCCACCCAAATCCATCTTGAATTCCCATGTGTTGTGGGAGGAAGCTGGTGTGAGGTAATTGAATCCTGGGGGCAGGTCTTTCCCGTGCTGTTCTTGTGATAGTGAATAAGTCTCACAAGATCTGATGGTTTTATAGGGGGCAGTTTCCCTGCCCAATCCCTCTTTTTGCCTGCTGCCATCCATGTAAGACACGCCTTGCTCCTCTTTGCCTTCCACCGTGATTGTGAGGCTTCCCCAGCCATGTGGAAGTGTAAGCTCATTCAATCTCTTTCTTTTGTAAATTGCCAAGTCTTGGGTATGTCTTTATCAGCAGTGTGAAAAGGGACTAAGACAGCATTCTATTATTTTGTATCTTTTACGTGCTTCTGTTTTAACACAGCATATTTGAAGTATAGTTTTTGTTTATTAGTCTCCTATTTTTCCCAATATAAGGGGACAGAAAAACATATCTCTGTACCTTAGCATCTAAGAGAAGGATCTGGCATATAATAGATGCCCAATTTATACCTGTTGAACATTGACAGAGGAATTTCATCTTACTCTTGTGATAGATAGTCTTGTTCTAAAACCAGAGATTGCAGTAAAAGGCTCCCATCCCCCACCAACCATGGTTGCAGAGGTGTCTAATAATAGAGTGGAACTCATGAATGACATGAGACATTGGAATTCATGGATAGGCACTTGCTAGCAAGCCTAAGATCCAGTGGGGCCTCTAATTTAGATATTTACAAGTGGACTTTCCATATTGCCTGTGTTATTTAAGAGACCATGAACTTCTGTAACATAAGCCCTAAAATCTTGGTGAATGAACACAAGAAAAACTGATTTCCCACTGATGTGAAATAAGTTCTTGATTAGGTGTTCTTGGTTGGGCAGCCCTCCTCCATTCGGTGTTTCAGGGAGCTAGGCTCCTTCCATCTTGAGGATCTTCCATGTTTAACAGAGGCTTTCAAGGCCACCCTGAAGGTCAGGCGTCCCCAAACTGGGCCCCAAGCATGCGGCCCCCTGAGGCCATTTATCCGGCTCCCCGCCGCACTTCAGGAAGGGACAGCTCTCTCATTGGTGGTCAGTGAGAGGAGCACAGGATGTGGCAGCCTTCCAACGGTCTGAGGGACAGTGAACTGGCCCCCTGTGTAAAAAGTTTGGGGACGCCTGCTGAAGGTCATCTACTCTTTTGGCATCTGGTTAGAGGGGATAGGGACACTGAGCTTACTGAACAGGCCCGGAAGAGGTCCCCTTCACTTCTGCTACCATTCTATGGGCCAGAACTTGGTCTTGAGGAGGCTGACAAATGTAGTCATCCACGCATTCATTTTTTTGTTTAGCAAGACGTCATACAACAGTGTTTATGCAAGAGATATGCCGAAACATTTTTTTACGACTCTATCTGGCTTTCTACTGCTAAACTGATCTTAACCAAACCCTACTTCCATTTCATGCGTGTTGGTCCTAGACTACAGCCATGTGACTACATGAGGGACCTTGAACCAGAAATGGGGGAAGGGTCGGAGACTGGGAGCTGCTGTTGGCAATTTATGCATGATGAAGATAAGAATGCTACTCTGTGCTGCTCTTAGAGCCCAGTTCATTTTTAGGCTGAGTGTTTATATGGCTGGGAGCTGCGGGAAACACTATGACCACCTTGCTTGGTTTAAAGCCTTTGAGATCAATGATGGCTGAATGTGCTTCCAGCAGCAGAATTTAATCTGCAGGGAGTGGGTGACTATTAAATTCAGCGAATGCAGAAAAACTTTGCTCCTCACTCCTCTTTGTGGAAACACTCTTTGTACAGCATGTATTCCATAATCAATACAAGGGAGACACTAATGAAGAGAATGTGTTGTTTAGCAGACAAAGCCTTCCCTTTTTGCGATTGAGATGCTAGTTAATTTCCTGGGAGTGTATTTATGAGAAGGTGGTTAGTGATTCTTGTAGGTGTATGTGAATTTCTCGATTTTTTTTTTTAAGAGAGAAGAGTCAACAACCCACTGTATTACTGTAAAATGTTTGATAGCTTGTAATTTGAGGAATGCACTCATGAGAGCCTAATCTTATAGATTCGGGAAATTTATACATACTTTAAAATGAGTAGGTTGGAGGGGGAACTTTAAACATGTATATTTTACTTAAAAAAAAGAAAACCCCAGTCGGGCACAGTGGCTCACGCCTATAATCCCACGACTTTGGGAGGTGAGGCAGGTGGATCACGAGGTCAGGAGATTGAGAGCATCTTGGCCAACATGGTGAAACTCCGTCTCTACTAAAAATACAAAAGTTATCAGAGTGTGGCAGCATGTGCCTGTAATCCCAGCTACTCGGGAGGCTGAGGCAGGAGAACAGCTTGAACTAGGGAGTCGGAGGTTGCAGTGGGCCGAGATCGTGCCAGTGCACTCTAGCCTGGGGACAGAGCGAGACTCCGTCTCAAGAAAACCAAACCAAAACAAAAAACCCCAAAACCTTTTGTTTGAAATTATCATAAAGCAAAGCATTATGGGAGATAAATTTTCTAGACTTTGTGTGTGGAATTTCATTGAGAAAGATAAGTTGGACAAAATGCTAGAGAAGTTGGGGACCACCTTGGGTTGAATTAGTCTCCGCTTTCAGGGAGTTTAAAGCCTAAGTTCCCTTCCGTTTTTCAAAAGATTTCATCTGTCTTGTTTAATAATAGAACCTCTCTTCCTCCTCCCAGCCTTGTCCTCACCTCCCTTCAGGCAAGCAGAGACTTCCTTCTTTGCATTGCTCAGGAAATTATGTTTCCCACTTGCGAGGCTGGCCAAAGAAACTTCTTTGGAACCTGGAGAGCGGGATGCCAGTTTCTGCCTTTCTGCTTTCTGCTCGTAGAAGGCTTGTGCTGTACGCTATTATCGGGTCTTGCTGGCTTTCTTCTGGCTCTTCTTGCTTTCCTGAGTTTGAATCCACGTTATGTTACAGCAAATGCAGTTGACAGTCAGTGGTATAGCTGGACCACGCATGGCCCATTTCATGGCTTTTTTAGTTTGCTCAATGTTATGCCACTTTGCCTCGGTCATGAAATGCTTTAAAAAAATAATGCTTTGGAACTGAGACGTTCTGGTTGGTGAGTTTTCTGGTCAATGGAAGGGAATGACCTTGGGCAGAGTCTGTGACCACCAGTGCATTATCTATCCTTGCAGAGCCTCAGTTCCTTCGCTTGGAGACTAGGTATACTATCGCTTTCCTCATTAGGGCTGCTGGGAGAATGTAGCTGAGGTTCCTGGGTACTTGACAAATGCAGGACTCAGTAACAGTACTCAGTCATCTCGGTATCCATGGAGCACTGGTTCCAGGACCCGTCTCAAATACCGAAATCCAAGGAAGCTCAAGTCCTTGATATGAAATGGGATAGTATTTGCATATAACCCATACGCATCCTCCCATATGCTTTAAATCATCTCCAGATCACTTAACGATACTAGTAACTAATACAGTGTAAATGCTGATACTAATAACTAATACAGTGTAAATGCTATCTGAGTGGTTGTTATACTGTATTGTTTTTTATTTGTACTTTTAAAATTATTGCCTCAAAAAAAAAAAAAAAGGTTACTCTCCCTGCCTCCTTAGCTGGGCATGGTGGTACGTGCCTGTAATCCCAGCTACTCAGGAGGCTGAGGCAGGAGAATTGCCTGAACCCAGGAGGCGGAGGTTGCGGTGAGCCGAGATTGTACCATTGCACTCCAGCCTGGGTAACAAGAGCGAAACTCCTCCTCCTCAAAAAAAAAAAAAGGTTAAAATTATTGTATTTTTCCCCCTACATATTTTAAATATGTGGTTGATTTAATCTGTAGATGCAGAGCCTGAAGTTATAGAGGGCTGACTGTATTATTAATTATTGAGATATACAAAATCAGTATTAGTGAGAGATTTAAAAATGTCCAGGGTAGGCTGGACACGGTACCTCAAGCCTGTAATCCCAGCACTTTGGGAGGCCGAGAGGCCGAGGCAGGCAGATCACCAGGTCAGGAGTTCAAGACCAGCCTGGCCAGCATAGTGAAACCCAGTTTCTACTAAATATACAAAATTAACCGGGCATGGTGGCAGGCACCTGTAGTCCCAGCTACTCGGGAGGCTGAGGCAGAAGAATGACTCGAGCTATGGGAGTTGGAGGTTGCAGTGAGCTGAGATTGCAGCACTGGACTCCAGCCTGTTCGACACAGTGAGACTCTCGAGAGAGAGAGAAAAAGAAAAGTCCAGGGTAAAAACAAAATGAAATAGATGATCAGAAGCAGTGATTTTCTGGTATGATTTTACTTTGTAGTGATCTAGAGGATCCTTTGTGGAGGCAAATTCGTTCTAGTTAGTAGTATCTATGATATCATTTAAGGCTCCTGTTTTATAGATTCAGTTCCACAAATATTTATTATCAAGTGCCTGTGCTATGTCAGGTGGTATGCTAGAACTGTTGGGTTAAAAAGATAGGACAATTAACAAAATAAGTCAGGGTGTTCTCCTGCCCAGGCCTTATAGCTGGGATGATTCTCTGTCCCAGTTTTTCCTGGACAGTCTCATATACTGCTTTTGTCCTGGCATAATTATGAACAGTGCTCCCTTTTAAGTGTCTTGATTTGGGAAACCAATTAATAGAGTCACCAATATAGGCTATTATTGAGGCGGAGGGAGTTTCTCCAGAAAAGGACTATGGACGTTTTTCTAAACAGAAAGGAGCATGATGGAAAGTATTTTCCAGGGAGCTGAATTCAGGCTAGATGGTTAGTTGTAGGACCAGCAAAGAGGTGGGATAGGGGAACGCATTTTGGAGATAGAGAAAGCCAGATACTACCAATATAATGGACAAGACCCAACTGGAGGTGCCATCTTGAATTTCACAGTATGAAGAAGAGCCTCAGGTGCCCAGCCTTTTTTGTTGAGGTTTCACCACTTGGCATGTCTCGGATGTTTTCTTGGAGACTCCATTAGGCTTTAACAATGGCTTTAAAAATTCCCCAGCAAACGTGTTTGGGGAGTAGGAAGCAACTACAGGTTGCATATGAGATGCTGAGCGAGGTCGTTGGTTTACATGGCCATTTCCCTCCTGAGTCTAGGTGTACAGGTCTTGAGGGGTGGAGCTCAAGGTTACCTTTGCATTTCTGCCTGACTCCGGGCTGGTGCCGGGAGGGGAGGTGGGCCAGGGTAGTACCCTTCCTTGACTTAGTGCTTGAAATTTGAAACACAGAAGCTTAGTATTTCTGTGCCATGTGTCACATACATGGGGAGAATACTGCTTCCAATAATTTCAGAGAGAGTTAAAAGGTGATACTTTGTTTATTCAGAGATTATTGTTAAATTGGTAAGCAAGAGGAGTGCTGTTCAGACTTCTCAGATCTGGGAGGTAAATCTCCCCCAGCCCATGTTTGCATTTGATTTGAGTGTCTTAATTACTATTTTAGAATGTTTGTGAAGTTAAGGTGGAAAAAAGAATTCTGGCTTAGGTACTAACATATAACCCCTGTGTGTTTATTATGAAGCCTTCACCTTTAGGATTCTCGTTTGCAGTCCTGGGCCACACAGCAATTTTCTGTGTCATTAACTTTTTCCTATAACACCAAAGGGCAGGAGGGTGCTGGCCTCCACCTTTTCTTTCTCCAAGGCAAGTTGAACAGCTGTCTGTGCCGTAAGATGGATGATGCCGGTAAGCCTCTTGTTTCTTTGGTATTTGTGTCTTCACACAAGAATCTTTGCTGATTTCAGTGCTCTATTCACTGGAATACTCCCTGCTATTCTCTGAGTCAATGGGGGATTAGTTGAGGTCTTTGTATTCATTGTTGGCAAGGTTTCAAGGAAGTCCATTAAATGCAGGAAGAATTCTAGCAGTGGCATCAGAAGGCTAAAGCTCGACAACCTTGGATAAGTCACTGTCTGAGTCTGTTTATGTTGCTATGAAGAAATACCTAAGGCTGAGTCATTTTTTTGAGATGGAGTCTCACTCTTTTACCCAGGCTGAAGTGCAGTGGTGCAATCTTGGCTTACTGGAACTTCTGTCTCCCCGGTGCAAGCAATTATCCTGCCCCAGCCTTCTGAGTAGCTGGGATTACAGGCATGCACCACCATGCCTGGCTAATTTTTGTATTTTTAGTAGAGACAGGATTTCACCATATTGGCCAGGCTAGTCTCGAACTCCCGACTTCGTGATCCGCCTGCCTCAGCCTCCCGAAGTGCTGGGATTACACTGCGCCCGGCCAGGCTGAGTCATTTTTTTTTTTTTTTTTTTTTGAGATGGAGTTTTGCTCTTGTTACCCAGGCTGGAGTGCAATGGCACGATCTCGGCTCACCGCAACCTCCGCCTCCTGGGTTCAGGCAATTCTCCTGCCTCAGCCTCCTGAGTAGCTGGGATTATAGGCATGCACCACCATGCCCAGCTAATTTTTTTTGTATTTTTTAGTAGAGATGGGGTTTCACCATGTTGACCAGGATGGTCTCGATCTCTCGACCTTGTGATCCACCCGCCTCGGCCTCCCAAAGTGCTGGGATTACAGGCTTGAGCCACCGCGCCCGGCAAGGCTGAGTCATTTTTAAAGAAGAGAGGTTTAGAGCTGGGTGAGCGCTGCAGGCTGAGCAGGGGCTGCAGGGCAGTGGGAGGGCAGACTGAAAAAAATGCAGACCCCCAGCACTACTCATTTCTTCAGCTCTGATCTGCTGTTGTACCAGGGATCTAATCAGGCTCGTGTCTGCCTCCTTTGTGAACAGATCAGAGAATTCATCTAAACAAACTTCCTACAGCAGCTCCCCACTCTAGGTGGCCACATGGGAGTTCCACACCAGTGCTGTCTCCCAGGATGTTGACATAGCAGCCAGGTTTATTGGTGTTGGGGCAGCCACAGTTGGTGTGGGTGGTTCAGGGGCTGGCATTGGAGTGGTGATTGGCAGCTTGATCATTGGCTATGCCAGAAACCTGTCTCTCAAGTGGCAGCTCTTCTCCTATGCCATTCTGGGCTTTGCCCTGTCTCAGGTGATGGGGCTCTTGTGTTTGATGGTTGCCTTCCGCATCTTCTTCGCCATGTGAGACTGCCTGTCCCTGCTGCTGCGACTCCACACCATTCCTGGTGCTGGGATATGTTACGCTTTACAACATTTCTCGAAAAACAAACCATGAAAGAAAAAAGAAATAGAGGTTTACTTGGCTCACAGTTCTGCAGGTTGTACCTGAAGCATGAGGTCAGTGTCTGGTTTTGGCAAGGGCTTCAGGAAGCTTCCACACAGGATGGAAGGCAAAGAAAAACTGGCCTATCGCATGGTGAGGGAGAGAGCAAGAGAGAGAGGGGAGGGAGGTGCCAGGCTCTTCTTAACAATCAGATCTCCCGGGAACTAAGAGAGTGACAACTTACTCATTCCCTCAGGATGGGAACATCTGCCCCCATGACACGCTAGGCCTCATGTCCAACATTGGCGATCACGTTTTAACATGAGATCCAAGGGGACGAATATCTGAACTATATCAGTGAGTCCCTTTGTGCCTCAGTTTCCTCAGTGGTAAACTGTGGTAAAGAAGCATACGAAGAACCAACCTGTTACAGTCTGAGGATGAATGAGATGGCCATTGTGAAAGGACTCTGGGCCGTTTTAATGTGGTGTCGCATTATTGAATAAACCATCGAAATTCATTGCCGAATCTAGCCCATCTCAAGCTTTTGTACAGCCTGTGAGCTAAGAATCATCTTTACATTTAAAAATGGTTGAGGAAAAATATCAAAAGAAAAGTAATATTTCTTGACACATGAAAAGTCTATGAAATTCAAATTTCAATGTCCTTAAATAAAGTTGCGCTGGCACTCAGCCATGCTTCCTCGTTGGTGTACTTTCTGTGCCACTTTTGTGCAATAACGGCAGAGTTGAATAGCTGCTCCACAGACTGAATGGGTCTGCGAAGTTGAAGACACTTATCTGGCCCCTGACAGGAGAAAAAGTGCCAGCCCCTGATATAGAACAGTGGTTATTACGGTGATTATTGTTCATCTTGCAGCAAGGTGAACCAGGTTCTACACAGGGATCGTTCCCTCTGATGGTGTTAAAGCATGGGGAAAGGTAAAGCCCTCAAATTCCTAGGGAATAAATCAAGGCTAGCTTGTTTTTTCATTCATTCATTCATTCATTCATTCATTCATTCATCATTGTTTCACCTGCTGTGTGCCAGACACTGTTAGGGGTGGTGAGGAAAATGCAGTGACACAGGAGAAAGTGCCAGCCCTCCTGGAGCTTACAGTCTAGCAGGAGGAGTAAGATAATATACAAATAAAAACTCCTGAGGGTGACGGATGCTATGGAAGGGCTGGGAGAGAGAGTGGGGACTGTCAGGAAGGGCCTTATTGAGAAGGCCATAGGTGATGTGAAGGAGGGAGTGTGTGAGCCCTGAACGTATATGATGGGGCTGGCACAGAGGGAAAAGCAAGTTCAAAAGCCTTGGGGTGTGAGCGTTGGAGATGGTCAAAGGAGAGCAATGTGCACAGGGCATTTTTGTATGCTTTTAATTTTCAGCATTGGCTACAGAGCTGTGGCAGTCTGATATATGGTCCTGTTTAAAAAATTTTATTTTGGGCCGGGCATGGTGGCTCACGCCTCTAATCCCAGCACTTTGGGAGGCCGAGGCAGGCAGATCACGAGGTTAAGAGATTGAGATCATCCTGGCCAACATGGCGAAGCCCCATCTCTACTAAAAATACCAAAATTAGCTGGGTGTGGTGGCGCATGCCTGTGATCCCAGCTACTCGGGAGGCTGAGGCGGGAGAACTGCTGGAACCCGGGAGGCGGAGATTGGAGTGAGCCGAGATTGCGCCCCTGCACTCCAGCCTGGGCGACAGAGCAAGGCTCCATCTGAAAGAAAAAAAAAAAAAAAGATTTTGTCTTCAGAACAATAGAAAACACGAAGGGAGACAATGTAGTGCAGTGGATAAGAGAAGGGCTTCCAGGCACATCAGAGCTGAAGCTCAACCTTGGCAGTTTGGCCACTAAGGGCTGAACAAAATCTTCGTCGCAGGAAGCTGTCCTGGGCAGCACACGCAGTTCAGTAGCATTCCTGGCCTTTACTCACTACATACTTGTTGCGATAACCAAAAATGTCTCCAAACAATGTCACATGTCCCCTAGGGGCAACATTGGGCAAATATTAGTTGGGAGAGCAGAGACCCTAGCTCTTGCTTCTCTCTTGTTCACCTGTTCTTCAGCAGAGAGCACGGTGTCTGTTCATATCCTGGTGAGAAGCGTATTTATGTGATTTATATGATTGGCTCAGATCCTTGTGTGAAAATACAAGCTACTAAAATGATTATCTTTGCAATTTTTTTCATTGCTTTTTTTTTTCTCTTACTAGTCATCATCCCTTCCAAACTGACCTGTGAAGCAACGAGGTGGCCATCATTTCTTCCATCCACTTGGTTGGAAGGAGAGGGCCTAAGAGCTTATGAAACATGCCTGAGCCTTCTGAGTCCATGCCTTTGACCCATCTGAACTCTAGGAGGGGAGACGGGCAGATAAAAGAGGGAGGTGCTTTTATACTGTTCCTCTGAGGCTCACTGGTAACACACCATCCATTGAATATGGGCCCCTTTGCCCCGGGGAGCCCCTAGGACATGCTGACTCCTAAGTCACCACTAGTCATGCTGAATTAAAGGGACACCTTGCTGTAAAGAGGAAGGGCACATTCGGAGAGCCTAGAAGAAATGTGTTTTTGAATTTGTGTTCCTTGTTGGGCTTATTTGGATTTATTTCCTCTTCTCTACCTTTCATCTTGTGCCTAAGTTGATCACGGAGCAAAATGTTCCTGTCTATTCTTCCTTCTAGAGTTACAAATGGTAAAAAACCTGATGTTTACTGAGCACTTCTGTGCTCTAAGCACTCTTCCCGCATTCTTTCCCCACCCCACTTCCAAATCCCCTCCATCATGGCTGTTATTGCCACTTAAAGATAAAGGAAGAGGCCTGTGAGGTTTAGCAAGTTTCCGGGCTGAGTGGTTCAGTAACTGGGGGAAGCTGGAATTTGATCTCTGCAGCCTTTTTCTTTTGCAAACTCTTGGGTGCACCATAAGAGAAGCCCAAGAATTGTCCACTAAAATTAAAACTGCACCCCAAAGCACAGCACCTGGGAGGATTCCTGGGCTTCATCCTCAGAGACTTCTATTGCATCCATGCTTGGATGAGTCTCTTGAAGCCAGTTTAATCCCGGTCTGTCTGACAAGGGAGCAGCAAGCTATCGACAGCCTCGTATTTTGGTCATCAGTGCCCTCTTCCTTCTGAAGCTTGTCAGTTTTCCTGTCTGGAGAACCAGGGGGTAGTGCAGAGGCTTCCAGAGCCCTGTTTGCAATCACCACTTACATACCAGAGCTTCTCACACTTAGATGCATGCGGGACTTCCTGGGGTTGGGGTTAAGTTGCAGGTTGTGATTTCATAGGCCTGGCCTGGGGTCTGATCCTGCATTTGTAACCAGCTCCTGGGTGATGATGCTGAGGCGGCTGTCCTCTGGCCACACTAAAGTCCCTAGTTCACCCTACTTCAGAGGCTTCACCAAATTCTTAGAAGAGAAATTTTGCCTCAAAAGAGACCTGGAAACCTGGCCCCAGGAAGCATCCCAACTCTGCAGGGAGTGTGGAATCAGCATGATGGAGCTGAATGTCGCAGATGGGTGTTCCTTAAGCTGACTCCTGATAAGCTTGGCGAAATGAAGCCAGGCATTTTAGAATTGCTCCCTTCTCTTTGCGTAGTGTCTATGACTTTTTGAACACCTACTATATGTCAGTGCTTTTTCCTACTGAGTATCGTACTGAATAACTTTGGATCTGAGGTCACTTTGGCAGTGAGAAATACCCTCCTCTGAGTCAAGACCACCTTTGAGCCCAGAACTGGTGGCTCATGCATGTCATCCCAGCACTTTAGGAGGCTGAGGTGGGAGGATCACTTGACCTCAGAAGTTCAAGACCAGCCTGGGCAACATAGTGAGACCCTGATTTGAGGAAAACAAAAATAAAAAAATTAGCTAGGCATGGTGGCACTTGCCTCTAGTTCCTGCCACATGGGAGGCTGGGGTGGGAGGATCTCTTGAGCTCAGGACTTCAAGACTGCAGTGAGCCATGATTGTGCCAGTGCACTTGAGCCTGGGCAACAGAGTGAGACACTGTCTCAAAAAAATAAAAACAAAGACCGCCTTTGAGTCAGCAAGCCTGCCATTCGTTTGTATGACAGGAGCACGTGAGCAAGAGGGAGGAGTTGGATGATACACATGTTATCATGTTGTATTTCCTTCACTAATTATTTGGGCTCAGTAACGGATATTCAGAGGTTGTCAGTTGCCTTTGTCCCAGATTCAACTGGACTGTGGTAAAGACCTAGGCAGACATAATGTGCGTACATGGTGTTCTGGGAAGCACTTTGAAGGACGTCGGGCAGATTCCCTGGCATAGTTAATACACCCTGGACTTTCCCTCGGCCTGTATATGGTGGCTTATGAGAAGAAAGTGAAGACTAGAAAATCATTTGTGTGTCACTTTGCAGGAAAAACACTTCAGGTAATGAGACAGGATTTGAGTGGGAAGGTGATTATAACCAACCCTTCATTCATTTTTCTACAAAATAGTCAACAGGCAGTCTCCCAAACTGCATAGTGAATGTAGCATCCGTCAGCTGGGGATGTTGGGAGGCCGTATTTTTTTATCTGTGATCCAATATTAATTTGCCTTAAACAAAAGAAGCCATTTACTGTGCTAATTCTGAGGTTTATGGTGTTTCTACTAAGTCCTTTCATCTTTTGAAAGATGGTGCTATGCATTTTAATAGAAACCATTGTTTTCTTAAAATCTTTTCTTCATCTTTTTTTTTTTTTAACTCTTTCTTCTCTTCAATCAAATTATAGAGTTGGAGCAAATGTCATGTTGAGCTTTGAGGCCCAAGCGTCAAGGGGTGTGTGTGTGTGTGTGTCTGTGTGTGTGTCTGTGTGTGTGTGTGTTTGTGTTTGTGTGTATGTGTATGTGAGAGTGTGTGTGTCTGTGTGTGTGTGTATCTGTGTGTGTCTGTTTCTTTCTTCATAATAGTCCCAACCCTAAACAGGAGTATGGCACAATACTTCTTATGAACAAAAGTGCTATTTGTCTACAAGGGGGCTTGAGCCGTCACTAATTGTATATGATTCGGCTTTTTGTGCTGTCTGTATGACGTTTAACCACACTGTCAATTATAGACTTCCTTTAAGGAGTTTCCAGGAAACCCCCTTACCGTAAGAGTTTAAATTAATGTTTTGCTAGTTTAATGACAGCAGCTGGGAAAGGAAGCACCTTTCAGACCATTAGCTAAAGACAACTTCCTTTAAACTTAGAGGAGGGTACGATCCAGTCATCTGCCTCAGTGCGTTAAGAATCATCAGTGCCTCAAGGCAGTCACATGATGGGTTTTGACCTCAGTGGGGAGAGGTTTCGGTAGAAACCCCTAACCTGTAGAAGAATCTGTAGAAAAGTGAGATGAACGCCTTTCTCCTAAGGCTGTCACTTGTCTAATTCCAACTCCCTCTTTAGTAACCACCTCCCTCCCTCCCAGTGAAGTGACTCAGGGAGCCAGTTATTATGGCCCTGCTTGATGGATAATTACTGGTTGAGGCTTGATTTGACACCAGCGTTTTGCGTGATAGCCTGTTAGATTTGCTTGGCTCAAATTGATATTTTCATTCCCCTAAGGCTGCAGCGTGGAAACATGGTTACGTTGGGGTTTGCCAAGATGGGTTGATTTCCTGTGCTGTGGCAGGACCAGGGCAGCTGTTCTGAGAACTGTTGCGGCAAAGCCTTCGCAGTTAGTTTCGTTGAAGGCTTTTCTGCAGGTGCAGGGTTGGTTCCTAAAGGACAGTAGCCTGGTTTTCCTAGGAAACTACTCTTGGAGAGTGCGTGTGTTTAATTTAGGAGGCACAGCTGTGCAAGGGACTGGAACTCCATCAGGGAACGGGGTGCAGGAGCTCTGTGTTCCTTATGCCTCAGCCTCATTCCTAGTTGCTGACGTCAGAACTGATGAAAGGTGTCTGTTGTCTCTCTGCACACCCATGCTACAGGCAGTAAGGGATGAGGTAGCGAAACCAGTTCACTGCTTATCAGCTGGGAGGCTTCAGGAGAGTCTCCGAACTACTGAGCATTAGTTTCTTTATCTGTCCAGTGGGCCCAATGCCACCTGCTCTGCTCATCTCCCACATAAGCTAATGGAGAAGTAAATGCTTTAAAAGCCTAAAGGAGCGGACGTGGTGCATTCTGTGAGAGGCAGAGGACTAGTTAGCGATTAATTTGCTGGGTGGGAACAGCAGTCATTAGTTTAAAAAGGGCTGGGTTTTCTTTTTTGTTTTTGTTTTTTTAAAAAAACAACCTGTCAGTCTACTGTAGGATAGATCATTCCAGCATTTGAAATTCTAAAGCACTTGTTGAAGGGGATTCTTAGGATGGCCTACTTTTGTTCACGCATAGGCTCTTTTTCCTGGGACATGATCCTAGCAGCGTTCAGGATAAGCCCTGTCCATCAAGCCAGTGCAGTGAACTATTCTGTGGCTGGAACTCAGTCTGTCGCAGGCTCGAAGCATGGGAGGGGGAATGGTAGGGGCTTTTGAATTCCCTTGAGGGCACTTGGCCTTTGCTTGTATCTGCTCAGGAAGTCAGACAGTCTGTAGCCAGTGGCGTGTGCAGCTACCTCTTCTGTTCTCTGGCCCTGGAGACTTGTGGTCCTTTTGTTTTAAAGTCGACCGCCTGATATTCCTTTGGAATGTGTGAGTCCAGTGGGAAAGAATTGAACAGATTCTGAATCTTAATGGTGGATTTAAAAAATCTATTTAGGGAATCAGAGCATCACTTAATTAGACATGTCTTTTTTTCCCCCCAGCTGCCCTAATTAAATAGTAATCATCATAAGGATAAGGATAATAGTTGAGCTCAGTGTCCTGTCTCCCAGTGAAGTTACTCAATACATATTTGTTCTAGGAATAGCTGAATGACTTGGAGATCCAAAGGAAGATTTGGAGATTGGCCATTGTATCTGATTCCACCCTGGTGGGACATTTAAGGCGAACATTCTTTTTCTCTGGGTCTCTAACTTTTCCTTTTCCCATATAACTATTTTCTCCTTATCTGCATGCTTTTCTGCAATGCATATCCACAACGGGTGAGCCTGGGTGAATATGATTACACGAAGGCTGGTTTTTCTCCCTTCTCTGTGGTCTGCCTTTTGGGATTCAATCCCCCTGCAGACTTTATCTGGTCAGCTTGGTTGTGACTATGGATCTTGGTTTTGTCTATTGACAGAGATGGCAAGGAATTCAAAGGTGATTTTTTTTTTTTACCTCTTCGTTTTATAAACGCGAGTCCACCATGAAATGACTTGCCCAAGAATACACTGAGTGACTGAGGCGGTTATAGAGAGCTAGCTGTCCTGGCTCTTAGCTCTGACCTAACTCCAGGAAGGTGACTGCATCTGGCTTCTGCCCCAAAGCATTCTGGGAAGAAATGATATCCTTCTGCTAAGAGAATGAGGGCCGGATGGAGGTGTCCTGCATAAGGGTGTCAAAGTATTTCACTCTGTCCTCTGGGGATCCCACAGTGATTCTTGGATTCTGTGCACACTGAGGGAAAGTAGATTTGAGTCTACTCCACTGTCAGATTGAAACGGGCCTCTCCTGTCCCCAGCCTGGTGAGTTGTATCTTGTTTCCCTGCCAGTGGGCATTTTCTGCTTTCATCCCTGCTCATGGCTGCTGAATGGGTCACCCAGGATGGGGCAGGCTGAACTGCAGGCTAATGAAATTGTTTGGCCCAGTTCCTGCTTGGTGAAATCTGACAGGATCTTATCACCCTTTCTGTGCTTGGAAAATTGGACTCTCCTGGAGCTTACAAAATTGGGATGTCTGTTTCCACTAGCATTTCTTTCCCAGTTATATTAATCAATAATGTGAAATTAAATCAAGATATTCCTTCTACCAGCACCAGCTTCTCCAATACATTTATCTCCGTATTCTAGTATTTGCTTTGGCTCTTTTTCTTAGAAGGGGATTTTTTTCCATGCAATTTAGGAGCACAGAGCAAACTTCCTGGGAAAACCTAGACATTCAAACATCCTTGGGCAAATCAATCTATATCACTGAACTGTATTTTTAAAAACTGTAAAATGGGCGTCAATGTGCCACCCTTGCGGATGTTGTAAGGATTACATGAGATTGCATGGTGTGTAGATTCCATTTGTGCTCGGCACTTAGTGGGTCTACACGTGGAGGTCTGGGCTTTCAAGATAGCCTTTTGCCAAGGGTGGTTGGTGTAGGTGTATTTATGTGTATTGGTGTAGGGTTCTCAGGCAGGCAGATCATCAGAATTATCTGGTGTACTTTAAAATAACTCTAGCACAAGCGTCAGATACCCGGGTCCCCCAGACCATCCACTCATCTGAATCTCCAGAGGTCGGCCCAGTGTTGCTTCATTTTATTTTATTTTTCTAAATTTTTTCAATGTTTTTGTAGACATGGTGGGGTGGGGGAGGGGGCAGTCTTGCTATGTTGCTGGGGCTGGTCTTGAACTCCTGGCCTCAGGCAATGCTCCTGCATCAGCCTCCCAAAGTCCTGGGATTACAGGTGTGAACCACTGTGCCTGGCCCTATTGCATCATTTTGAAAGGCTCCCCCTGTGCTGTTTTGGATCCTCAGTCCCATTTGGGGACCTCTGCAGGATGGGTTTTATTTTTTCTTATCATCCTTGATAAAGGCAAAATGGTGGTGTGATATAGTGACTTGAAGATTTCAGTCCGATCACGTTTTCATGCTTGATTTGGGCTCTGTTCACAGCAAGTTTGTTGGGATAGGTGGGTAAGAAAGGGGGACAATTAAACAATAATAGTCTAATAAGAGAAGCTGTGATGCTTGACTAATTGGAAATGGAGAATTTGCTTCTTAAGAAGGCACTCTTCATAATACTAAAGACAACCAGATTATATCTGTTCAGGCCACCATAGGGTTCGCCCTCAGATGCAGAACGTTACCTCTGAGATGGCTTTAAGATGGAATGTTGAGAGTCCACATTCAGTTTCGTATCTGTTTCCAGATGTGTGAGTGGGGTTTTTTGTCTCTCTGTCTCCGCCCCTCCTCGTCTCACTGGCTTAATAGTAGGAGAATTCTTATCGCTTCCTGGAGGACCCACATGCTTTGGAGTGAGGAAAGCCAACTTGGATTCTGGCTTCAATCCTTAAATCCCATCTGGAAGTGTCATAAAAATGGGATCTGTTCCCAGCTTGGAATCTACCTGGATATAACCTGGCACTCAATGTGAGGCCTCAGATGTTTTTGTTGAGCAAAGAGGAATATATCAGAGAAGGATGCAAAAATCCCCCAATCAGGAAACCTGTCCATTTCCACTTCCAGGTTCTGTGACCTTCAGCAAGACATTGAACCTTAGAGAGTGAGCCTCAGTTCCCTTATTTGTTAAATAGAGTGTTCGCATTCCTTTCTTTAACTTTTTCAAGTGAAATACTATTTTATATAAAAATGCTTCTGTAAAACCACAGAGCAGTCTCACCCTTACTGTAAGAGGAATATTTTGTTGCTTGTTACAACACTGGCGTTTATTCAGTATTTTTGCTGGAGGGATGTTTACCTGTTGTTATCCCTTTCTGCGTTAAACATGGAAAATTATTTGTTTGTAAGTTTTCTTTATGCTTTTTAGTCTTCTAGAAACCCTGCAGTGCCTAGGCACTTTGAAGAAAGGTTTTCTGGAGTTTCATGTGGGTTTCACCTCACCCTATTCACATAGTCTGTCTTTGGAAGTCCCTATCTCCCTGTGTTTGCTGGAGTGAAAGACAGAAGCTCAGATTGGCAGCCTCAAAGCTGCAGTGTTCAGGAAAGCCAGAGATGTTTGTTTTCGCTTTCTTTGCCTGTCAGTTGGAGTCATAGGGTACTGCAGCAAGGCTTGTTTTCTGGATTAGTTACTGACCCCAAGTATTCTCCTTGCGAATAAATGTTGCTTCCCACCACAGTCACTTGAGAATAGGAAGGCCACATGGAGAGGATTATAAATAGGTTTCGGTGCCAACAGATAGGGCAGCCTTCTAGAAAAATTATTTTTTCACCATGTGTTTGTTAAATGGGCAGTTATGGAGGGTATAGTTGCTAGCATTTGTCTGCCTGTCGTTGGGGGAGGTCACAGTTCAATAGTGGCCTGCATTTGACCCTTAGTCATAGAGCTAGTGAGCTTTACAGCTAGTTCATTAAGTTATCCTAATCTAGGATGAACTGTTTAAAAATATATATCCAGCCAGAAAACAGATGTAGGCATGTATAGGGAATGAGTTCTTGACAGAGAATTTCAGTATTTAACCATTGGTATAAATCCATCCATTCATCTACTTATCCACCTTACCATCCATTCTTCCATCCCTCCTTCCATTCATCCAACCACTCACCTACCCCTCCACCCATCCACCCATCCACCCACTCACCCACCCATCCATCCATCCATCCGTCCATCCATTTGTCCATCCATCTATCCATCCACCTATTCATCCATCCATCCATCCATCCATCCATCCATCCATCCATCCATCCTTCCTCCATTTTGGCAGATGGTTATCAAGCACCTCTTAGGTCCCAGTTCTGTGCTGGGTTCTGGGGATAAAAAGTCAAATAGGATGGGATCTCTGACCTCAAGGAACCTACAGTCTGGGGTACAGAATGTTTTCCTAAATTTTAAGTCAAATTCTTTCTTGACACACACCTATTTTTATTTTGTTTTGGTTCTCATCTCTTAACAGAGAAAAGCAAGCGATCATTGTAACAATTTCCTTTGTTTTTATAAACCCAAGTTCTAGAGTTGGATTTCATGGTTTGCGTAACTCAGCATAGTGTAAATGTTTGTATTATTAAACAGAAAAAGAAGGAAGAAATGACAATCCAGAAAAAAGATCAAACCTTATGACTAATTTATTAAGGTATCCAATGGAATTCTTTGCTTTTTTTTTTTTTTTTAAAGAGACAGTCTCAGTTATACAGGCTGGAGTAAGTGTCAGGATCATAGTTTACTGCAGCCTTCAACTTCTGGGTTCAAGTGATCCTAGAACTTGTGGCCTCAAGTGATCCTCCTGCCTTAGCCTCCCAAAATGCTGGTATTATAAGCATGAGCCACTGCTCCTAAATCTTAAGAGATATTTTTAAACCTCGTAGTGTATACTCTTCAGAATCATTTTTTGAACCTTAAGTAAGTTTAAATGGCAAACATTTCTAAATATATTTTACTGAAAGGCCAGTTGGGAAGCAGAGGGTTCTATCTTCTGAATTAGCATGAGAACAGGCCATTAAAATTCATGAGTAAGGGCACCGGCTTTAGGTCCGACAAATTTGGGTTTGGTTTTCATTGTGCTGTTCTCTACCTGTGTGACTTGGGGCAAATTACTTAACCTCCCTAAGCCTCAGCTTTCCTGTTCATAAAATGGGAATAGCAACAATATTTACCTGAAAGAATTACTATTAGAGTGAAATGAGAGTAAAGATTTGCAAAGTGTTCAACACGGGCCTGGCATGTAGTAAGTGCTGTTTTGATTATTATTAGGGGCAAAGAGATTGGATAGTTAACAGTAAAAGGAAAACCAAATATTGGCCATTGGAGGGTTTCCGTGGAAATAAGATACGCGATGCCTTTTGGTATTACACAACTAACGATCTCCTGAGAAATCGGAAGGTTTCTCACACAGCCCTTATTTGCATCTTTGCTATGACGCTGATTTTTTCCAAGCTGTTTTTTTGCAGTTCAAGGGTTGGTGGGAACGTTTGTATGTGTAGGGGGATGGGAGAAGAAAGAGTATCAAGCCTGTAAACAATGCTTCAGATTTTCAGCTAATTTTAGCACAAATTAGATTTTAGATTTTTAGCATGTCTTTTCGGCAGGCTACCAACTTAGGAGAAAATCTAATTCTGAAATTAATTTCAACAAATCAGAAAGGCAAATTGGATCTGACTTTTTAAATTTTTTTTAAGGGCTGACTAGTGAGTTGACTTCTATGTAATACTTGAGGCGAAGAGTTCAGTGTTGTGGGAATTATTTTCCCAAATGGATCATTTTCTTTCAAAATAAAAAAAAGAAGGGAAGGTTTCTCTTGGTGTTTTTGTTCCATAGAAGGTAGTTCCAAATACTGTTTATAGAGGCCTTGATCCTTTTTAAACTTAAGGAGCCCAGTTGGCCTCTATGGCAATAAATCGAGCTCCATATAGGGGCTGAGGGACATTTAATTTATGTGCCTGACCCCTTTCCCCAGTTCAGCCACCGCTTCCTGGGATGGTGCTGTTGATTGATGGCTCTTCTGGCATGTCCTGCTGCTGGGATGTCTTTTGAAGTTTCTCCTCGGGGGCCTGAGGTGTGCCCTCGTGAGGTGTTAATGGGCTTCCTGCTGGGGCTTTATTTGTGAGGGGTGCTTATTAGAGGGGGCTTGATGGGCCAGTGGGGGCACCAGGGCTCCAGTTCTTCCACTCTGAAGAGCTGACTCTCAGGCCTTGGGCTTGTGTTCGCAACCCACTGCAACTTTTTTTTTTTTTTTTCTCGAGACGGAGTTTCGCTCTTGTTACCCAGGCTGGAGTGCAATGGCGCGATCTCGGCTCACCGCAACCTCCGCCTCCTGGGTTCAGGCAATTCTCCTGCCTCAGCCTCCTGAGTAGCTGGGATAACAGGCACGTGCCACCACGCCCAGCTAGTTTTTGTGTTTTTAGTAGAGACGGGGTTTCACCATGTTGGCCAGGATGGTCTCGATCTCTTGACCTCGTGATCCACCCGCCTCGACCTCCCAAAGTGCTGGGATTTGGGAGCCACCGCGTGAGCCACCGCGCCTGGCTGCAGTTTGTTTTTATTTCTGTTCCTTATGCAGAAATGGTTCATTTCTGGGGGTTCCAAGAACCCTGGCAGGTATTGGGAGGGGGTGATCAGGCCCAGCCAGGGAAGGGTTGTTCTGAGAACCCACACATACAGGCGGACTCCTACCCGCAGGGGAGGGCAGGGATTTGCAGTGAATGACGGGGGCCTGAGGCTTGAGCATGATGACCCAGCCCCAGCAAGACACACCTTGTCCTCTGTTCTCCCGGGTTGGTGAGGCTTCCATGTTCTCCTCCCTGGCCTCACTGCCACTAGTGTCCCCCCACAAATTCCATTCTCCTCAACACCACACGGCGCTCTTTCTAAAATGGCTCTCCTCCCGCCAGTCCTTTTGTGGTATGGCAGGTTGAATTGTGTCTCCCCACAAATTCCCAACCACCCCCGTGCCTCAGAATGAGACTGTATTCAGATATAGATAGAGCCTTTAAAAAGGTGATCAAGGTAAAATGGGTCATTAGGATGGACCCTGATCCAGTCTGACTGATGGATCTGCAAGCCAAGGAGGGAGGCCTCAGGAGAAACCAGACCTGACCTGCCAGCACCTTATCTTCCAGCCCCCGGAACTGTGAGAAAATAACTTCGCTGTTTAGGCCACCCAGTCTGTGGTACTTTATTTTCGCAGCCCGAGGGGATTAATCCACATGGCTACTTTAACTGATGAGATACATTTCCAGCCTCATGGAGTGCCACAGGACCTCTTTCTCTCTGGCCGCTGTCTGCCTTTCTGACCTTGTGCGGAGATCTCTTCTCTTGCCTGAGAAACTGCAGGTCCTTTAAGACTCTGTTCTGGGCTACCTGCTCTGTGAGGCCCTCTGAAATTATCCTTCCCTCTCTCTCTGTCCCCTCCCCACAGACTTGGATCTTCTATATACTTCTGAGAACCTTGAGGGCAGAGATAGCACCCAGCTCTGAACCTGGTAGTTATAGAATGTTTATTGAATCAGTTAAGACTTACTCTTTATTGTTCTGTTTCCTTAGGAAGCTACCCGCCACCTCCAACTTTGTGCTCTATTAAGACAGATGATGCATTAGTGCATTTTCACACTGCCGTAAAGAACTAACCAAGACCAGGTAATTTATAAAGAAAGGAGGTTTGATGGACTGGAAGTTCCACGTGGCTGGGGAAGGCTCAGGAAACTTACAATCGTGGCGGAAGGTGAAGGGAAAGCGAGGCACATCTTACGTGGCAGCGAGAGAGGGTCAGGGAGGAAGTGCCACACTTTACAACTGTCAGATCTTGTGAGAACTCACTCACTATCACAAGAACATTATGGGGGGAACCACCCCCGTGATCCAGTCACCTCCCACCAGGTTCCTCCCTTAACACATGGGGATTACAAGTGGAGATGAGATTTGGGTGGGGACACAGAGCCAAACCATGTCAGATGATAAACCTTGATTGTCCACAGGGTGTTAATAGCTCCAACAGGTATGTCCCAGATGCTGATGGTTATGACCGTGATAACACTAGTACTTTTAGCTACTATTTACTTAGCACCTTCTATATACCAAACAACAGGCTTGCGCCTCACCTCACCATCACAACACCCTTTCAGGTAAGTGTATCTTCAAGTCACTTGAGCCAGCTTCATCTGAGAGATGGCATAGCCCAGCTGTGAGCAAGAAGACTCAAAAGCTAAAGGCTTCTTTGTCTCCAGATCATTTCTGGCAGGTCCTGATACTCCAAAGCAGATTTTTCTTCAGGTGTCCAATAACATAGTGAAATTTCAATGAAACTGGCTAGAAAGGAAAGCTCCTTTAACTCACTCTGCATTTGCAAATGTAGGAAGTCGTTGTTCAGTGACAGCTCTGTTCAGTAGAACCATCATGAGTTCACCGGCCCCCCTGCAGTTTGGGAACTGAGTGGCCAGTGCTGCTGTTCCACCTGCCACTCTTGAGATGTGGAAAAAGAGACCCGGAGGAGTTTTCCAAGATGCTGTCGGATTATAAGAAGAGCAAGTGAGTGCACTGGACTGTGCTGTTTTTCCTTTGGTGTTCGGATAGAGAGAATTTTAAATTCACTTTTTGCTCTAGGTACTAGCAAGGGTTTTAGTTATTTTTTATTTTAAAAACCTGGGGAGGAAGAGGGATGACCTGGCCATTTTCTGTCCAATGCACTTGACAGTACGTCCTGTGGTGCTGTGTCCACAGGACTGACTTTGCAATTCTCTCTGAGTTGTGCCATACCACTGAATCCACTGAAGGCAACCTTACCTTTGGGAAGGGAGGTGAGAAGGATAAAGAGATGTAGAAATGCAATAAACACACAGCTGGGCTTGTAGGACCTTAGTCTAGCATACAGAGAGCTGGCTGCCGTCAAGAAATAACCTGTGTCCACGGTATTCTCATTTTATCTTAGTGCTCAGGCTCACCCTGTGAAGGAAATTAAATTCAAATAGAGAGGTCGAAAGTCTCTACCTGAGCTTCCCTGAGGCTGGGGAAGGAGATGAGGGCAAACTGAGCACCTGGAGACCAGAATAGCTAAGGAGTTGTGCCTACTTACACTTTGCTGGAGAGACTGTTAGGTCTGGTGTACGTTTTTGGGTATTGATTAGATTCCTTCCTTGGTTTGGGTCAACTGGTTGTGTGGCAGGGAGACATTGTATTCTCACCTCAGGAATCTGGCTGCCTTTTTCCATCCCAGGCCCTCCCACTTATTTTGAGAGCTCAGGCAAGTGAGTTGACTCTCTTGGTTCTTTTATAGGGATGTGTGTGGATTAAATAAGATCATGCATGTAAAGCATGTAGCCCAGTATTTGCCTTATCAATTCAGCTACGTTGACAGAGAGGCTCATAATGGTGACTTTAAAAAGATATAAGCTGATTTCTCCATGATACATGGTCAGGGTAGATAGCCTAGGACTGGTTCTGCAGGTTCTGCAATGATCAGAGACCCAGCCTCCTCTAGCTTGTTACTTTGCCATCTTTAACATATGCCGTCCATCTCCTAGTCCAAGATGGCTGCTTCAGTTCCTGCCATCATTTCTGCATTCCAGCCAGTAAGGGAAAAGAGGATATGGAAGGCATGCCTGTTTTCCTTAACAGTGTGGCCTGAAAGTTACTCACAGTACTGTCTCATCTCGTTGGCCAAAGCTCAATCATGTGATGACATTATTCCTGAGTGAGGTGAGGAGATTTTTGTCTTTAGCTGGATGCCCAGCTAAAAAGCACTATTACAGATCAGGTGTGGCGGCTCATGCCTGTAAGCCCCCACACTTGGGGAGGTCGAGGTGGGTGGATCACTTGGGGACAGCAGTTTGAGACCAGCCTGGCCAACATAGCGAAACCTCATCGCTACTAAAAATACAAAAAGTTAGCTGGGTTTGGTGGCACACTCCTGTAATCCCAGATTATCAGGAGGCTGAGGCACAAGAATCTCTTGAACCCAGGAAGTGGAGGTTGCTGTGAGCTGAGATTGTGCCACTGCACTTGAGCTTGGGAGACAGAGCGGAACTCTTCTCAAATCATTATTACTGTATAAGAAAGAGAGGTGGGATACTGGGGACCATTTGCAGTATCTAGCCAAGAGTTAAATGCTCAGTAAATGTTAGTTGTCACCACTACCAGCACCACCATCATTGTAATCATCATGATCAGCATCATTTCTGGTCTTAGCCTATAAATTCCTCCATGTCCTGACTTCATATTTGGTCCCCTATTTTTCCTTATAGCCCATGTTAACTTGTGCTGTGTTCTATTGCATGATTTGCCCCTGTCCATGCCTTGAGACCTTTTTATACCCAGAGGTTGGCAATATAAATAGAATCCTACAATAAGCTTCCATGTGATGGAAATGGATCTTAAAGCTGGTGAGGACATTCACGGTTTAGGGAGACTAGAATATAAAGTCTTAGTTGTCCACACAGCAGCTTCATTAAAATACTGCAGGAAAAGGTGACGGAAGGAAGAAAAAACGTCTAGCTACCTTTAAATGTAGGTTAAGCACTTTTTTCATTTTGTCGTATTCTTTCCACTCACTTTTGTGAACTTCCACTGAAGATTCCGTGAATCTCCATTGAGTTCTTCTCAAAGCTTCAGTCTGGATATCCAGCCTCCTGACTCACCTTTGAGATTTCCGAAATAGAATAGGTTCAGAATCCGTGGCCTTAGGAAGGTAGTGGAAGCCAAGTTTCTTTTGGTTCAGAAGCACTTTGAATGTATAAATGGATTTGTGCTGTAGGCTCTCATTCATGATTTAGATGTTCCGCAAGAAGTTTTCAGGATGGAGATGGTTCATTGAAATTTCACGTGGATTTAAGGCTCATTAGGTGATGGGGAAGCTGGATGCCACTCTCTCGGTATAAATCCCATTGAGGCTAATTTAATGGAGCTGCAGCCAGCTTTCATGTTTTTCATCAGCCACACTTACCTTCATCTCGTCCCTTCTCCTTTCTAAAATACTATATCAGAAAGTGACATTTTTCTCCTAAGAGAAGAATGGCTCAAAGATGACGACCTTCCTTCTTTCTACCATGGTATTTGTCTTTAAAGATGAGGTGACGTGGTGGGTGGGCATGGTGGCTTATGCCTATAATCCCAACACTTTGGGAAGCTGAGGTGGGAGGGTTACTTGAGGCCAAGAGTTCGAGACCAGCCTGGGCAACGTAGTGGGACCTTGTCTTTATAAAAAATTTAAAAAATTAGCCAGGTGTTGTGGTCCATGCCTGTCCTCCCAGCTATTTGAGAGGTGAGAGGATTGCTTAAGCCCAGGAGTTTGAGGCTGCAGTGAACTATGACTGTGGCAACAGAGGGAGACCCTATGTCCAAAAAAAGAGAGAGAGAGAGAGAAAAAAAAAGATTAAGTGACATGGAGACAAGGGATGGGAAAATCCTGCAAAGAAAGATCGAAGTCGTTGTTTTTAATCTCAGTCCCTGTGGATGCTCCCTGCGAGCTCTTGGGAATTCCTCTCATTCATTTTTTTTTTTTTTTCCTGTTGCTGTTCTAATTCAGGCCCACAGTCTCCCTTGCTAGGACTAGTGCAGTATTCTTCTGGTTTTCTGGCCTCCTGCCTCTTCTCCATCCTATGCATGTTCTCCCTGCACTGATCCGGCCCAGTCACTCTCTGTTACTCACAGTCCATTCTTCCCATCACTGTCCTTGGCATGGTGTCCAACAGCAGACTATTACTATGGTTGTTTGCTAACAGTCAGAATAGCCGGCATCGTGGTAGGCATTGTTTTTAACTCTCTTTTACAGTGGAGGAAATGGAGGCTAGAGGGCTCAAGTCACTTGCCCAGTGGCCCCTGCTAAACAGTGATGAAACCAGGATCGGGCTCTGGGCAGCTGCGCTCCAGAATTGGTGATTTTAACCCCCATATCATGTGTTGGTCTCACCTCTGTCTGTCTTCTTCTCCGGCTGCCTCCTTCCCTCACACCTTGACTTCCAGCCCCATGGATCGGCTTTCAAGTCCTGGTCTCATTGCCGTCAACAGCATGACTTGAAGTGGTCCATGTTGTGGTGTCTGAACTTTCGTATTTGCTGTCGTCCCTGCCTGGAGTGCCTTCCCTCTCCTTTTTGACTGGCAAAGTCTCACTCCAAGGTCTAGTTCACAGCACCCCTGTGATGATTCCCACTCCCACTCCCAGGTTCCAAACTCGATTTTTAAAATGTTTATGAGTTTATTACAAAGGATACAAAGGAACGGTCTGATGCAGAGATCCATAGGGCGAGGCGGGGAGGGGTGCAGAGTCTATGCCCTCTCCAGGCATGCCACCCTCCCACCACCTGTGTTCACCAGCCCAGAAGGTTTCCACACCCCTTCCCAAGCTCAAATTTTTACACATCCATTTGTTTTAAAAATAGCCAAAACAAGCAGATTTCTAGCCATTCAGGGCCTGCCTGCTTTGCATACCCCACAGAGCTATACCCACCATGTACCAGCCATTGATGAGACAGAGCTTTGTGGTTATAAGACCCCAGACTGCTCACTGACCTAGTGCTCCTGCACTGTATCATCCCCTGCAATTCCCCTCCCCACTCCGGACAGTGGCCCCCACACCCACCATAGCCCTCTGGATGGTCTCAGGCTATGAGGGACTTCCCTCTCGTGCAACTGTGTCCAAGTGCTTTTGTGTGTTACTGCCAAATCTTTTTTCTTTTTATTTCTTTTTAGAGATGGGGTCTCACTGTGTTGCTCTGGCTGGTCTTGACTCCTGGGCTTAAGCAAACCTCCTACCTCAGCCTCCTGATTAGATGGGGCTCACAGGCATGCACCACCATGCCTTGCTTCCAAATCTGTTTTCCAATTACTCAAACCCCTATACCCTCAACAGATTCCATCACTCTGTTTTAGAAATTTCCGTGGTATTTTGAACGTGCCTCCATGACTGCACCCATCACATCATGTCATAGTTGATTGAATACTTGATTGTCATCTCTTTGGATTCCTGACCAAGACTTGAGGAAGCCAAGGAGCCCTGGGTTGAGAGGAGGAGGAAGAAGTGTAATGGACGCGTAAACATGGGCAGGTGTCCCCAGCATCATGGATTCCTTTGTTGTTTTGTTACTTGGCTGTGATTCATCTTGGTTGATGGCCTCAAACATGAAGGCATCGGCATTTTGTGAAGCGCCTGGGGAGAACTTACAAGTTTAATTTCCACTGGCCCTGACAATGTGACCAGGTGAAATGTAGGAGGTGGGGGAGGATTACTAAAACGGAGACTTTTCAAGGCTGATTTGGATGGTTCTTTTGTTTCCTGCCACTCCTCCTTAACCTGGACTTGACAACTAAAAAAATGAATGAATGAATGAATGAATGAATCAATCAATCAGTCGAGTGGAAGTATTATTTATATGGTAATGATTCTTCTCAGCACTTTTTCTTCCAAATTTTGCTCCCCGAAGACACTGGGGTCTTAGATGGTTCATGGATCATTATCACTTGTTGGGGACAGTGGAAAGAGCTGGTTGCAAGCGTCAATCAAGAAGCAAGGAGAAGAAGGCACGCTGAAATGGCCTCAGTCAGTGGATGTTCAGAGAGAGACCCAGGCAGCTTTTCTGGAATAAGTCTTTTTGGCTGTAGCTCACGTCCTGTTACATAAATTTCCATTGGATTGGGCAAAGGCTGGGAAACGGAAGGCATTTATTTAGAATAAAACTAAAATTTACCCCCATCCCTAAATCCTTTCAATGAAATTAAAGTTACTAATAATGAAAGAAAGATCTTGGGTTAGTGGAGATGGATTTTTTAGTAGAAAAAGGGAACACTAAAATGTGGTTTTCTGAAGCCTTTCTCAAGGTTTGTGTTGAAATAACTGATCTTTTTCTCCTTTAACGTTATTAACGTAATAGTGACATAAAGTTTTAAGGATAAATAAATGTACTTAGCAAAATGACACATTTCAGCGATGAATTTGGTTTCTGAGTTCAGAATATTGCTTTGGAAGGAGAGTGATGGACTGAATATCAAGGACTCTACCCCTCATTTTCATTTTCTTTGACAGCGTGATACAGGCCACCAATGAGGACCTTGACCCTGAAACCGTCTGTGGCTTCCCTAGCAATTCTCATGATTTAGCCTCTTCCCCCTCCTTCCCTCAGAACCCGGTAAATAGAGCAAGAAGAATTTTTCAGCAAGATTTTTCCAAGTTGCAGTTTGTCACTTGCTGCTCGTGATTCCCATTTAGTGATTTCTATTTCACTGAAATTTTGCCTAGTGACTTTAGAATTCATTCCTATCACATTACAAACACGTACCTGAAGGTTGCCAGGTGGATGGATTTCAGTTGATCCTGCTGAGAGGGCGAGAGAAGCCACTGTCCTCTTTAACGTCTCCTCCCAGGAAAGAAGGATTCATCATGTAATCCTGTATCGTGGTGTGAGTGGTGCGTGGCCTTGAAGCTCTGCTAATCCTCAAACTGGCAGACTGAAGAGCATACTGCATGTGTAGGCTGATTTCTTGGGAGCTTTTGTTTTGATTATTTTCATTTGCGTACTGATTTATTAAGCACCAGAATCTAAGGGCTAGAAATCTTTTTATTTCATTTTATTAAGAAGCTCAATTATTCTTCTTTCACAGGAGCCAAGTTTCTGGTTAGCTATACCAACCCCATCTCCATTAGGCAATTTAAGATGTGAATTATATGTTTTTTAAAAAGCAGCTAATTATGGTAAAGGCTGACACATTTGTATTTGTATGTGAAACCCCAGTGGCAAAGATTCTGGCTAGAAGATGACATCACATGGGGTTGTAAAATCACTCCTCGTGGATCTGTTTCTTCATGTTGTAAGAAAACTTGTAAATGTGAAAAGATTGTATTTATGCCTTCTGATCCTCCTTCCCTACGCCTCACCCGCCCGTGAGAGTCTGGGCTGAGTTATGGTGTAGAGGCTCCGTGCTTGACGTTCTCATGGAGATGCCCAGTCCTCCTGGATTTCAGGGTGGAAGGAATGGGAATGGTAGGTCAAGTCTGAAGACATTGGGGTCTGACGCTGTCTTCCTGTTGAGATGGCAGCTTGTTTTGGGGACTTTCAGCGGAGTGTCTGTCCTTAGTGCCTCATGGGCTGCCATGCACTGGGTCTTAACCGCAAACTGTGTTAGAATAATCTGGTCTTAATGTCTGGGAATTCTAATCTGTGCATCCCAGTGAGGTCCTTAGATCTCAGGGCCGGATCTCACACTGACTCTCTTTGACGTGCTGCATTCCACAGGCGATGTGGAATGTTGCTTACCTCAAGGAACATAAACCTTACGTTGTGGAATAGACGTATTTGCAAATATCTTCTCCTCTCCCATTGCCGAGGTGACTCAATGTCTGCTAAAATTGTATCCAAGTGGGTATACCGAGCAGATGGGGAGGGTGGAGTGGGTCGGAAAGTCCCTTGCAGTGTGTGTTCGTGATGCCATTTATTTAACCAGAGCGAACCTCAGGGTTATAGACCAGGGCTTTATTTCCTAATACATCCAGTGGCATGTATTCATTTATGGCACTATAGAAAATTTAATGCGTACGTGTATTTATGCGCAGACATATGAAAGAGACCGTAGCTCTGGATTCAATGTGAATAAAAAGCAGATTCATTCTAGAGTCTGATGGACAGTGGATTGTGAAGGACAAGCCTTTTATTATATAACATTTACTTTCCTCTAGGACGTCCATTAGTTCAGCTGTTTTCAGTGGCACATCAGCAACATACGGAGGGGATACGCATTAGAAATGAGGGTGAGACTACAATTTGATGAAACGTATCAATTGACTTTGCTGTTTTTTTTCCATACAAAATACAGACAGCAAAGCTGGACAAGTCTTCTTGCTTGGCAGGGACAGACTGGGAAAGCATCTTAGGGATGAGGGCTCAGAAAGGCTGAGATATGATGCCTTGGGGCTCATGAGAAATAGTATTTGCTCAAACCCTTTCAGGAAAAAACTATGACAACTTAATATACTTTAAGCCTGGTGTTGTCATAGACCCAGGATTTAAGTCTAATGAGGCCATTTGTATAGAACTGCCGATGAGCTGAAGGCCATCGTTGCTCGGCAAAGACTTCCTATGCAGTGTGTGGTCACGGGACCAGCAGTATCAGCACCACAGTTGTTAGATGTTAGCACTGCCGCTTGTCCCCTAGGCTGGGGTGCAGTGACGCCATCACGGCTCGCTACAACCTCAAATTCCCAGGCTCTAGTGATCCTCACACCTCAGTCTCTTGAGTGGCTGGGACCACAGGTGTATGCCACCATGCCTGGCTAATTTTTTTATTTTTAACAGCGATGAGGTCTTGCTATGTTGCCCAGGCTGGTCTTGAACTCCTGAGCTCAAGCGATCCTCCTACCTCGGCTTCCCACAGTGCTGGGATTACAGGCATGAACCACCCATTGTTAACATCTTACATTAGCATGGAACATTTGTCATGACTAATGAACCGATATTGATACATTATTATTAACTGAAGACCATATTTTACTTAGATTTTCTTAGTTTTTACCTAATGCTCTTTTCTTATTCCAGAATTCCATTCCACCGTTGTTAGATTGTTAGATGTGAGTGTAGAATCTCAGGCCTCACTTGCCCATGTGATGTACTTGTGTAAATTGTGCACGCCTTTGCTTCACTGTTCTTCCACGTCATCCGCAACAGCCCGTGGTCCCGAGTCTCACTTTCTTCCTTTGACAGGGAGGAGTCTGGATTTTGGATCTGGTCAGAACTGTGCTCAGCTTGACTCTGCCCATCTTTTCATTGCTCTGCAGTGCTTTCCTCTGCTACAAAGTGGAGGCACCAACAACAGGGTTCTTTAGAGAATATTTATAAGGCATCTGGCTTAGAGCGAGGCAGAGAGAAGATGCTGGTTATTACTGTGATGATGGTGATGTCCCATCTCCCCTGCTGGTTTTACGTTTCTTTGAAAGAACCTTCCTTTCTGGTTCGTCCCTCTGTTCCTCCAGGCCCGATTCTCTGTGCGTAGAACATGTTTGATGGCTGAAGGGATAGTTGTGCAACATTAGCATCTATACCTTAAGATCCTTGATCTCTGGAAAATTCAGTTTGAGTCAGAGGCAGCAGTCCTAATAACCTTGGCTCCCCCAGGAAGCATTCTAGAAGCTGTTAGGAAACAATCCCTTCGCTGTCAGGTTCAGGCGTGTCCCTGGCTGCCCTCTGGTTACATACCACATTGCACACAGGTGTGTGGAACAGAAAGGGGTAGTTGCTGAAAAAAATAACCAGCTCAGGGTTTCCATTATCATGTCACTCTGGAATGAGACAGAAAATGAACAGCCCAAATAACAGACTTCAAACATCCATCAACGTGGGGAGATGTCATCTTGGACTGGGATTGTGGCTCTAAGATACAGAAGAGCTAAAACAGCAGGACCTAAGATGGTGGGCTGGGGCTGTCCAGAGAAACAGCCGGCCAGGCAGGTGCCCAGCACTGAATTAGCATTGGCCTTGAGACACCCCGCATGTGGCTTCCCACCACATTAGGGGATAGTGAGGCCAAGTAGTTAACAGGGTGGGCTCTGAGATCCAATTACCTGGGTTGGCATCTTATCCCTGCCTTCTAGCAGTGGGATCACAGGCAAGTTACTAAACTTCACCAACTCACACCACTCTCAAGGACAGTAGAACCTGGGGATGAATTTATGCCCTGCCTGGTTGAGTGGCTGATCAATAGAATTTTTTAAAACCCTTTAATGCATTTTTCATTTGGAATATGTTTAAAATTAGAGAAAAGTTGTGAAAAAATACAGTTTCTATCTACTCCTCCGCGTGTGCACTTAACATATGACAACTCGTGCCCCTGCCCTTTTTTTTTTTTTTTTTTGAGACAGGGTCTCACTCTGTTCCTTAGGCTGGAGTGCAGTGACGCCATCATGGCTCACTATAGCCTCAAATTCCCAGGCTCTAGTGATCCTCACACCCCAACCTCCTGAGTAGCTGGGACCATAGGTGCATGCCATCATGCCCGCCTAATTTTTTTATTTTTAGTAGACATGAAGTCTTGCTATTTGTCCAGGCTGGTCTTGAACCCCTGACCTCAAGCGATCCTGCCACCTCAGCCTTCCACAGTGCTGGGATTACAGGCGTGAGCCACCTGCTGTTGTTAACATCTTCCATTAGCATGGCACATTTGTCATGACTAATGAACCGATATTGATACCATATTATTAACTGAAGACCATATTTTATTTAGATTTTCTTAGTTTTTACCTAATGTTCTTTTCTAATTCCAGAATTCCGTGCAAGAGGTCACATTATGTTTAGCTGTCACGTCTCCTTAGGCATTTGGCTCTGGCAGTTTCTCAGACATTTCTTATTTCTGGTGATCTGGCCCATTTTGAGGCTTGTTGGTCAGGTGTTTCGTAGGTCATTCCTCAGTTGTGATTTTTCTCATATTTTTCTCCTGAATTGACTGGGATCTGGGGATTTCAGGAGGAAGACCAGAGAGGTAAGGCTCTGTTCTCATCTCATCCTCTCAAGGGTGCATCACTCTCAACATGAGGTATCCCTGTTGATGTTGACCTTGGTCCCTTGGCTAAGTAGTGTTTGTTGAGTTTTCCATGGTAAAATTGCTCTTCCCCACTCTTTCCATACTGTATTCTTTGGGAAGAAGTCATTATACACGGCCTACAGTTACGGAGAATGTTCAAGAGAATAGAATTTTTTTGAACTTTGCCCATCCATACCTTTTTCAACATTTTCTATAGCTCACATCCTATTAAAATCCACTTTCTTTTTTTTCCCACCACTAGACTGTAATCTCCTTCATGGAAAAAGCCAAGGCTGATTTGTGTAAACAATTTAGGTTCATTGGCCAAGTTACTTGACATTTCAGACCAGCCACCCCGATTGCCAGTGCATATCCGAATTCAGTATTATAACATCTGGCAGTGAGAAACAGAAACTTAAACTATCTGTATTTTGAGAAGTGTTGATTTTTGAGTAATTGAGGCCTAGGAAGTCCAAGCAGTAATAGCAATGAAAGCTCATACTTACGCAGCACTTCTTGTGTTTCAGGCACCGTGTCTGCAGGTGACATATGCAACTCGTTTAATCCACACAGCAATCCTGTAGGGCAGTCATGCTTATTCTCCTCATTTTACAGATGAAGACACCGAGGCCAAGAGAATTATGGTACCTAAAGAAGTGTTGCCCGGGGTTACACAGCTTGCTAATTGCAGAGCTGGGCAATCAAATTTTGAAAGCAAAAAGTTATCTATATATTTGCCAACTGTGCTTCCCTCTATCCACAAGTATCTGCTAACTCCACTCTTGACTTTTTTCCTGTGATAGCCCAGAGTCTCGACTTTGGAGCAACACAGCCCCAGTGTTTATTTCTGGTTTCAGCACTTGCCTGCTGTGTGACCTTGAGCAGGTTACTCCACGTCTCTGTCTCTGCATCTGAAAAATGGGGATAATAATAATATTGATACCTCCCTGGGAGCCTTTAATAAGATAATGCACCACACCTAGTGGTTTGCGTTTATTTTTTACTTTAGCTTTTATTGTAAATACAACTACTATATTTTCTGGATTAAAAGTAGGGAGACGTGGATGAAAAACTACAAGTATTGGTATGGGGATGATAAGATGAAATATTTAAAATAGGGATTGTTTCCTAAAAGTAGCTGAGCAGTGGGATTACAAAATGCTTGTAAGAAAGATGGAGGCGCTGAATTGTGGAAGGGACTGACAAAGCCAGGACACACTAGGACCCTTGTCCCTGAGGAGGGGTGCAGCTCACACCCCCAGAATTGTCAACCACAATGACCACAATGGCATAAGTCATAGCAGAGCATAAACTGAAACACTTTGGTTACCTTTTCAGACTTCTAATCATTATCTAAATACAGTCTTCCCTTGGGATCCTTGGGGGATTGCATCCAGGACCTCCTATGCATACCAAAATCCATAATGCTTAAGTCCCTTATAAAATAGCATGGTAGTGTATTGGTTTTTTTCCTTTCTTTAAAGACAGGGTCTCACTGTGTTGCCCAGGCTGGTCTCGAACTTGTGAGCTCAAGCAATCCTTCTATCTCGGCCTCCCAAAGTGCTGGGATTACAGGCGTGAGCCACCACGCCCGGCCTACAATGGTGTATTAGTATGTGCATATAACCTGTGTTCCTCCTCCCCTATACTTGAAGTAATCTCTAGATTACTTAAAATACACAATACAGTGTCTATACATCACTTCATTTGTGTGGTTCAATGTAGTACTTGTTGCACAGCAAAGTCAAATTTTGCTTTTTGGTACTTGGAATTTTTTTCTGAATATCTTCCATCTGAGCTTGGTTGAGCCTATGAATGTGGAACCCATGAATGTGGAATGCATCAATGTGGAGGCTGATTGTACAGGACAAAAAGTCATAAATAGAATGAATGAATAAAGCTTACTTTAAAGTTGATGTATATTTAAAATTTTCTTATTGTAATTTGGAAGCCATAAAAAAAGAATATAGGTAGTGTTTCAGATTTCGGAAAAGTCATTATTTTCAGCTAAGAACCATCAATTCCTAGACGTTTTAATGTTAATCTTCAGTTTAATCAATAGCTCTGGCAGGTCACTTTTTGGGGAGAGCAATATTTTTTGCAAAGAAAGAATGAAAGTCAGAGAGAGTGTATATGTGTGCAAGAGACAGCAATCTCGACCCACTGGGCCACAAGGGCAGATCGCCGGTGACCTGAGGCCCCTCCCCTGTCCTCTTCTACCCCCACCTGGGTGATATTGTCTCAGATTTGTGCCTCAGCAGAATCAGAATGATTGATTACATGTCAAGATCTGCTGGGACACTTGCAGGTGGGCGAAACCACAGTGTTCGGTCTGGGAAAGCCACGGCCCCATCCTCTCTAATTAAAAAATGAATGAGGGCTGGAGGCAAAGGCTCCAGATGGCCCAAGGTGAGACAGGGAGCATTTCGATGCCCTAAAACAGCCCGTGTTTATTACATGGTCTTACCTGATCGTGTGTGGATTGATGTGAAGGGGTAGGGTAGAAATGGAGCTTCCCCCCTAAGATTTTGCTTCTTGAGTTAAGGGTGAGGTCAGGTCAGAAAATGCTTTTTCATCGGTAGTGTTTTGATAGCAAAAGCAAAGAGCCAGTGGCAGAACTTTTCAAATAACTCCTAGAAGATGACCTGGCATTCCTGAAGTATCCAGCACACCAGCTTGTAAGAATAAAGGTCGGAACATGACGCGTATGTTTGTATTCCGCAGAATGTTTTGAAAGAAAGGAAATTCTCTAGGATTATATCCAGCAGCCCCCTACCCTGCCTTTTTAAGACATACACACACACACACACACACACACACTTTAAAAGCTTTCATGTGTCCTGATCACGCTGTCCTCCTTTTGTGGTTAATTGAGAGTCTTTGGCTTTGCTCTGGAGATGCAAAAATCCTTGAGGTGACCTCCACGGAGTGATGTAAACCTACAGAGTGATTCATCACGTGTCAGTGAAGTTGACATCTTAAATGACAGTCCAGCTTGACATCCCTTTTGCGGATGTTTCTTCTCAGAGCCTGCAAGACCCTTTCCGTGAAACGTGGTCTGTGTTCGGCTTGTGTACTCACCTCAGTGCAGCTTTTTCTTTTCACCGTAACAACGTGGTGTTCTCCTTTGTAATTTCTTTAGCTCCTTTGCCTGAGTATGTGGGAAGCACTACTCTAACATTTTTAAAATATCCATGGTGGGCTAGTGGATATTCTGAAATAGAGTTTTGGCCATCACCTCTTGCTTTCAAATCCCCCTGGAGACGGGATATTTACTTTGAATGAATTTGTCTGAATTGTGGAGGCACTTTTCCTTCGCTTCATCCCATGGGGGAATTGGGAAAACACATGAGAAAAGGGCAGTGCAAATTATGTCAGGGCAGCTAATCTGGGGGAAAAAGATTTTAGGAGTGAAGACTGTTGTTAGCCGGGTGTGGTGGCGGGTGCCTGTAATCCCAGCTACTCTGGAGGCTGAGGCAGGGAGAATTGCTTGAACCTGGGAGGCAGAGGTTGCAGTGAGCAGAGATTACGCCACGGAACTCCAGCCTGGGAGGCAGAATGCGACTCCGTCTCAAATAGACTGTCAGCTACTAATTGCTATACCAGAAGTCATAACCGGATGATAATATCACCGCATTTTACTTTCTAGCAACTTTTATGTCCACTATTTCATTTCCAACATCTTGGATGTGTAGGACCAAGTTATGATAAGCAACTAACTTTCTCCTTCCTCAGTTGAGAAGAGTGAGGCGTGCTTTTAAATGGTAGTGCTGAACGTCATGGAGGATAGGCTAACATTTGTTTTAGAAATAACCCACAGTTAGCCACGGTGGGAAGTGGTATGGCAGTTCCTTCCAAAATTAAACATAGAATTATCATGTGGTCCAGAATTCTACTTCTTGGGTATATACCCAGAAGAACTGAAAGCGGGGACCTGAATGGGTATTTGTACACCTATGTTCATAGCGGCATCGTTCACGATAGCCAAATGGTGAAAGTAACTCAATTGTCCATCAAGGGCTGAATGGAGAAACCAAATGTAGCATCAACACGCCATGGACTGCTATTCCTTCAGCCTGAAAAAGAAAGAAGATGTTGACACATGCTACAACGTGGGTAACCTTGAAGACATGATGCCAAGTGAAGTCAGCCAGACACAAAAGGACTAATATTGTGTGATCCCACTTAATAAAATGTGAAAAACACAGGCTATTTTGGTAAAGATACACAGGAAACTGGTATCAGTGATTATGCAAAATTGCCCAGGACCTGGACCCAGCGTCCGGCACACAGTGCATGTTCTAGAAATACTAGTGAGTAGACAGTGGTTGCCTGGATGGGGTGGGAATCATGGGGAAGACGTATTTTTTGCTGTATGAATCTTTCAGTGCCTTTCAGTTTTCATATTGTGTGGCTTTATTACCTATTCAAAACGTTAACTCTTTAGATCCAGTGGCAGTGAAGGTGGTAAAGGGAGATGTAAGTTCCCACTGAGGCCATTTTAGGACCCTCAAGGGTTGTTACTCTAAAGCAGGCATCCGCAAACTACGGCCCGCGGGCCGCATGCGGCCCCCTGAGGCTATTTATCTGGCCCCCACCATACTTCAGGAAGGGGCATCTCTTTCATTGGTGGTCAGTGAGAGGAGCACAGTATGTGGCAGCCCTCCAACGGTCTGAGGGGCAGTGAACTGGCCCCCTGTGTAACAAGTTTGGGGACGCCTGCTCTAAAGAGTAGTTAATGATTGCACTAAATCTGAGTCACCCTCATGCCTGAAGGGGTGTTGGCTGGAACTGGCCACTCTTTGACCACTCTTAGAAATACTGATCTTTTTCTCTAGCTGAGTCTAGGAAGGAATACGAGTTTATAGTGCGGTGCCAGTAAGGTTGGACTTTTCTGTGATGGGGGAGTAATAGGGACAGGTACAAATTGTAAGATCTTCCCGAGGACTGGACACAGGAAAAAGAAATGCAGCCCCAGAAAGGGAAGTGTACAGGGGACAGTAACAACCAGTGTATTAGTTCATTTGCATTGCTGTAAAGGGATACCCGAGGCTGGGCAATTTATAGAGGAAAGAGGTTTGAGTGGCTCACGGTTCTGCAGGCTGTACAAGCATGGGACCAGTATCTGCTCAGTTTCAGGTCAGGCCTCAGGAAGCTTCCATTCATAGCAGAAGGTGAAGGGGAGCCAGGGTGTCACATGGTGAGAGAGTGAGCAAGAGAGAGGGGGAGGAGGTGCCAGGCTCTTTTAAACAACCAGATCCCATGTAAAATCACAGTGTAAGAACTCACTCTTTACCAAGAGGACAGCACCAAGCCATCATGAGGGATCCGCCCCCACGACCCAAACACCTCCCACTAGGCCATGCCCAACATTAGAGGTCACACTTCCACATGAGATTTGGAGGGCACAAGCCAGCTCAACCACGAGATGCAGCACGTTTCCAGGCTTAGTTTTTATACTAGCAGGACAGGCGTTCTTGGCACCATGTCCTATTTTGTGTTTCCATTTGCTCCTGACTCGGGGAGGAGACTGGTGGTCTCTTCCAGCCTTTTATGCTTTTAAATTGTTTTTGCAGAGAAATCTCGTATTTCCTCCCAACCCCCTCCCATCCTTCTCTGCCCTGGACTTGGCTCGGAGTCTTATAGGAGTCTGGGAATATAAGTTGGGGGAAATTAACACATGTGGTTGGATCCTGCCTGATGTACTTTCTCTCTCAGTGGCATCATCAGACCTGATGGCAGTCACTGAAGTCACTGTATACATTTTTCACTTCTTTCTGCTTCTTCATCTACCCATCTCCCCTGCCCCAGCAACCAACAGATTCCTTCCAATCAAGGGGCTGATTATTTGATTCTTCCCTTCACTTTTTTTGGGTACCAGTAAAGATGTATCTGAAGCTGGACATGGTGGTGTGCACCTGTAGTCCCAGCTACTTGAGAGGCCAAGGTGGGAGGATTCCAGGATTCAAGACTAGCCTGGGCAACATAGTGAGACCCCCATGTGTGCAAAAACTTTTAAAAAATTAGCCGAGCCTGGTGGCGTACACCTGTACTCGGGAGGCTGAGGCAGGAGGATGGCTGGGGCCCAGAAGTTTGAGGCTGCAGTGAGCTATATGGTTGAATTACTGCACTCCAGCCTGGTCAACAGAGAGAGACCCTGTCTCTACAAAAGAAAGAAAAAAAAGAGAGGGAGCAAGAAGGGAGAGAGAAAGAGAGAGAGGAGAGAGAGGAGAGAGAGAGAGAGAGAGAGAGAGAGATAAAGAGATTGATTGAGAGAAAGAAAGACCTGAAAAGAGCTAATTAATGCTCATATATAGAATTTTTGATGAGAACCTTCTGGTTCTAAAGAAAGTATTGGCCAACTATCCTGTCTAGGCTAATTTCTCAGGAAATAATAAGCATAGTTAAGGATAACTGAGAAAAATGTGAACCATCGAGACTGTATCCCATATCAAAATAAAAAATTGGGTGTATTGATGGGGAGAGAGGAGGGTGAGGGAGAAAATGTATTTTGCTCTTGTAGAAACCAGCAATGTGAGCAGTCAGTGATGCACCCTGGGGGTCACGGTCCTCCCCTGGAGATAATGGATTTGGTGCTTTCTTTTTGGTTTCTCAGAATAATAATAAAGCCATTTTCGCCTCCCTCTGAATTACTGCAGTAAATTTATATGGGGCGGATGTTGGCCTTGCCACAGCAATTACGTGGTTTCCAAGTGTGCCATTGTTTTGCCCTGCGGCTGAAAACTGGGTGGGTTTATTAGATCCACAGGGCAGCGTCCTTTCCGAGAAGAGGGAGGTGTGCAGGAATGGCCAGCGTTCCTTTTTGCTGGGCTTGTCCCTGTGGACGGCAAGAATCCCCCAGAGCCATCCTGTCCAAGTATCTCTATTATTACCCTGCAGAGTAAAAGGAAGACAAAAACCCAAGGTGAATTTTGTTATAAATTGACAAACAAAAAAAAATCAATCCATTCATTGCCTTCTTAAATTCATCGTCACATTCCCCCACGCTCAGAGGTTTCAGGACCATCAGGGAATAGCCCCTTTGAGGGTGGGGAGGGCAGGGTCTGCCCTGTGAGCTGCCACAGGGCCTCTACGGAGCTGGCCACGTGTTGGGCTTTTTTGATATCAAGTGTTGTGACCCTTGGACTTGATCGATCATTTTGGCCTTCCCTTGAGGAGCCTGTCCAGGAGAATGGATGTGGACTGTGTTTGGATGGAGGAAAATAAATTGTTCTTGGTCAGGTTTTTGAAAATAACAGTCCTTGTCTCTCAGGTGGGCACAGGCTTGGTTGATTGATGGGACATCTAGAAGCCTTAGCTTAAATATAGAACAAATGATATTGAGCTACTTCATCTTACCCACTATACCAGGTTCCATAAAGATGACGCCTTGGCCAGCTCGGGCTGCTGTAACAAACTGTCAAAGGCACGTGGCTTATAAACAATAGAAATGTGTTTTTCACAGTCTGGAAGCTGAAAGTCTGGGATCAGAGTGGCAGCATAGTTGGGTTTTAGTGAGGCTGTCTTCTGGGTTTGCAGGTGGCTAACTTCTCCTTATAGCCTCACCTGGGAGAAGGGTGGCTGGAGAGTTCTCTAGGGTCTCTCTCTCTCTTTTCTTTTCTTTCTTTCTTTTCTTTCTTTCTTTCTTTTTTTTTTTTTTTTAAAGCAATATCTCATTCTGTCACCCAGGCTGGAGTGCAATGGTGGGATCTCAGCACACAGCACCCTCCAGCTCCTGGGCTTAGGTGATCCTCCCATCTCAGTCTCCATGCTCACCTGTAGGGTCTCTTTCATAAAGGCATCAGTCCCACTGATGAGGGCTCCACCCTCATGACCTAATCACCTCCCACAGCCTCCACCTTCTAATACCAGCATATTGGGGATTTCTACACACACCTTCAGTTCATAACAGATGAGGAGCCAACGTTGTTGAACCATAAGTGATCAATTTATTTCTTGTTATTTCTGATGGATCAAGACATGTAAAAGATTTAACTTTCCTGGGCTGGATGCAGTGGCTTATGCCTATAATCCTGGCACTTTGGGAGGCTTAGTTAGGAGGATCACCTAAGATCAGGTGTTTGAGACCAGCCTGGTCAACATAACAAGAGCCCATCTCCACAACACATACAAAAATTAGCCAAGTGCAGTGGTGCATGCCTGTAGTCCCAGCTACATGGGAGGCTGAGGCAGGAGAATTGCTTGAGCCCAGGACCTCAAGGTTGCAGTGAGCTGTGATTTTGTCACTGCATCCCAGCATGGGCAACAGACCTGTCTCAAAAAAAAAAAAAGGTTTAAATTTCCTAAGTTTTTCTTAGCTAGCATAATAAGGGATAGTCTGAGCAACTCAGAGTGCCTATTTAGAAAGCTCTGGGTTTTGCTTCAATACGGATGGAAAGGGGGATTGGAAAAGTTAACACAAAAGGGCACACAGTCTCAGAAAGGGCCTTTGCAGCACCTGGTGATCTTTTATTTCCAGGATGGAGAAAAGTTCCCTCTTGTCAGGCCACTTCCTGGAAGGTTCCTGCAGCTGCTTTGATCCAGCCTCCTCTTTTCCCCACTGGATAAAAACAAAACAAAGCAAAACAAGACCAAAACCAAAAGAGAGGTAGTGATAGGACCAGCCATGTGTGTTTCAGGACATAAGCCCAAACTTGCTGTAACAAGTATGGTCCCAGGCTGTGCCTTTTAGAACAGTGTCCTCCAGAGTACTAGTGAAGTGGTGCCGAGATTTCCAAAGAATTTCTTTGCAGAGGAGGATTTCTGATTCTGGCAGAAACCAAGGGGAGAAGTTACTTTTTCTATTAAAAAAAAATTATCAGTAATAAAGCACTCAGATCCTTGGCCACTCTTGCGAAGACTGATCTTTTTCTCTAGCTGAGTCTAGGAAGGAATACGAGTTTATAGTGCAGTGCCAGGAAGGTTGGAATTTTCTGTGATGGGGGAGTAATTGGGACAGGCAGAAATCGTAAGATCTTCCCGAGGACTGCACACAGGAAAAAGGAATGCAGCCCCAGAACGGGAGGTGTGCAGTTGCAGGCAGATGGGCCAACGAGAAGGTCTGATTGCCAAGTAGATTGGAGCCCAAGTCTTTAGATTTTCAAGTGGGTAATTAGAACAGGAAGGAGCCAAACGCAGGCCTCCTGGCGTCAGGAGCAGCAAGATTTTCCGTTCAGGTTGCGTAGTCTCGGAGCTAAGACGGGTGCATGGGAGTATTTCCACAGCCAGTTAACAAGTGCAGGCATCTAACACCATGCCCATAACTGTGGGTGGGGGAAGCAGAGTGTAGGCAGATGAGCAAATGGGTTTTTCATTCTTGAGCAACAAGAAGTCTTAGGCTAAATGGTGAGTACCTGCAAAAATGAAAGAATAGTTCAAGATGGCACAGCTGAGTAGTACATTGCATGGTTTTGCTTCCAAGTGCCAGAATCTTTGGGTAGTATATCTGACACCAGCACAGTCTGGTATCAGAATCTTGGGTTTATATTCTGGCTACTCAAGCTGTGTGGCCCTGAGCAAATTATTTATTTAATCTTTTTGGGGTTTCAGTCTCCATAGCAGTAAAATGAAAATAGTTATAGTATCTATCTCATGAATTTATTATGAGAATTAAATTATCTTCTCTGGATAAAAAGAAAAAGGTCCCTGATTCTTGCTTTTGAATACAGTCTTGATAACCAGAAGTGTGGCAGCTCCCTTGTACACATGATGAAGAGTGTGAAGGCGAAAAGTTGATATGCAGATGATGGTGGATGAGAGGGTGAAGCTATTGGGATCCTTGATGATTGTGGGGTGGCCAGAGCTGCCCTCCCACCATCAGACTTTCTGAAATCAATCACTGATGGTTTGGCTTTCTGTTACTTGCAACCAAAAGTTTCTCAATTGATGCAGATTTGTTGCCAGACTATAAACTCACTGAAGTCAGAGCCATGTCTTATTCACCTTTGGGCTCCCCCAAGGACAGCCTGGGCTAATGCACGGCACACAGTAGGTGCTCAGTGGTTTATGATAGGAAGATGTGTGGTTAGAAAGGGGGAAGGAGGCAAGAAGGCAGGTAGAAGTGATGTGCTTGTAAACGTTTAACAATTAGATCTCTGGGGAAAAATTCTGATTTGTAGCATTTGCCAATTTCCATGGTGTAAATATTCCTATCACGGTTGATTTCATGCTGTCAGTGTGATGTCAGTGAGCTCAATGTTGAGAAGAGATGGTCACAGTAAGTTCTAGTGAGCTGGTACAGTATAGCTCCAGCTCACCACTGGAAGGATGGGGAAAAAAAGGGAGAGAGAAAAGAGAAGAAAATTAATTGATTATTCAAATTAATAGTAAGCATGGTGATGACACTAACAATGTTTACATTTATCGAGGGCTTCCCCTATTCCAGGTTCTCCAGGTCCCTCCTAGTGGTCTTCTCTTTGCATCTCATTGACCAGAACTGGGTTGCATGGTCTTTTCTAGTTGCAGGAGAGATAAGGAAAGTTTGGCCAAGGAAAGTGGCCGTGCTGTGTCTTGCTTGGGTCATTCAAGTGTTGTTTCTTCGGGCAGGGCCCTTTGCCTCCCTGAACACAGGCAGCCATCTATCAGCCAAGGAGGAGGAGGACTGTGGGATAAGCAAGATTATCTGAAAAGACGAGACCTTTCGAGCAGAATGGATTATTTTTCAGACACAAAATTGCCTTTTCAGCAAAGTGAACTAGCTTCCTCATCATCAAAATTCTAAAATTTCTCACTGTGTTCTTTCATTTCCGTGGATAGCACCCCAAACATCAGATACTGACCTGGTCCTTCATATTAAATGGTTGGTTTTCTAAACCAGATTCCAACCACAGTAATAAATGAGGTGGGGAGGCGGGAAATCTACACAGCTTGTCAGAATAGGATTGCAATAAAGCATCCAGGAGTGAAAACTGGAGCCCCGTGTGTGCAGATGCACCACGGTTGAGTTGGGCTGTGCAGTCCCGCGTGTGCTGGAGTGGGGATGGCCACGGCAGGAGTGAGGGGGGCAGAGTGAGGGGTGGGGATGTCCACTGCAGAGTTCATTCATTACAGGTCAGCGTGCTCCTTTACATACCCTGCTGGGCTAGTTGCTCACATTGGAGAGTCTGGAGTTACTGCAATTCTGTGGCAGGCAATAGTCTGAGCAACTCAGAGTGCCTATTTAGAAAGCTCTGGGTTTTGCCTAAATATGGATGGAAAGGGGGATTGAAAAAGTTAACACAAAAGGGCACGCCGTCTCAGAAAGGGCCATTGCAGCACCTGGAGATCTTTTTTTCCAGGGTGGAGAAAAGTTCCCTCTTGTCAGGCTACTTCCTGGAAGGTTCCTGCAGCTGCTTTGATCCAGCCTCCTCTTTTCTCCACTGGACAAAACCAAAACAAAGCAAAACAAGACCAAAACCAAAAGAGAAGTGGTGATGGGTCAAAAACATAGAATAAAAGAAAATGGCTTAATTGGGATCATTGTTGAAGGAAAGAGGGCCAGAACTACACTGAGAGATATTCCTGTAGTCTTAGCATCTTCTTCACGATTTTTGCAGATTTTTGTATCCTGGTGTCAGTTTCGTTAAACAGACAAACTAACAAATGAGATTACAAGTGATTGATGGGTTCCACCTCATAAGAGGCCCAGTGAGGGAAACAAAGGAAGGGAAGGAATCGAAGTAAGGAGATAAACAGTTCTGGCAGGAGGCGCCATGGGATAGGCAGGCCTAAACTTTTTATCGAAGCTGATTGGAAGGCCAAGGCAGGAGGATTGCTTGAGCCCAGGATTTTGAGACCACTCTGAGCAACATAGATCCCCGTCTCTACAAAAAATAACAAAAATTAGTCAGGTATGGTGATGCGTTACTGTAGTCCCAGCTACTCGTGAGGCTGAGGGGGGAGGATCTCTTGAGCTTGGGAGGTTAAGGCTGCAGTGAGCTGTGATCTCACTATTGCATTCCAGCCTGGGTGATGGAGTGAAACCCCATCTCCAAAAAAAAAAAAAAAAACTAATCTGGAAGACATGGACCCTGTTTTGAAATGATGACTCACTTCAGCTAGAGGAGAAGCCTGAGGGCACCGAGGTTAAAAGAGGCCACCACTCATTATTTCTCAGCAGGGTGTAAATTGCACTGGAGGTCAGAATCAATACCTACCTGGCCTCTCTGGGCTGTTTGTAAAACTAGAGGCACCCCTCGTATCCATGCCGAGTCGATGTCCAGAAGAACATTGGTTGAAGGCAATAGTTCTTTTAGGCTTTCCAGTGTAGAGCTTACGACCCCCAGTGCGGGAGTAGCTTGGTTCTTTGTTGTTTGATAGTGTTTCCTGGGTCGGCTGGCATTTCCCCATATGGTCTGACCTCCTGTGTTACAAAGGCAAAACTACTTTAAGTTAGAGAGCCACATCTGAGTATTCAGTCATCAGCCAAATATTTTGATCTTTATCTGAGCAGAATGGAAAATGTCCTGCTTTGAACCTTGCCTTGTTCCTCTAAGGCAGAGGATGGCAGTAAACATTTTGGGTTTTGCAGACCATACCGTCTCTGTCATGATTTCTCAACTGTGCAGTTGCAGAGTGAAAGCATCTAGAGGCAATAAATAAACAAATGGGTGTGGCTGTCACCCACTCACACTGTTTACACACCATTGTTTGCCAACCATGGCTCTAAGGGGTCTTGGAATAGAAACCTCTCTCTTGCCCATATGGATCCTAATGCATTTTAAAAGTCAGTGCACTGTTTGGCTAAGAGACACTTCTTCACTTGAAATCAGAGTGAAGAGCAGAAAGGGACAGCGAACTCCTTCCTATTCCATTGACGGTCAAGGGGTAAAAGAGGCAGATGATGTCGCTGCGTCACTTGATGTAAGTCTCTACACTTGGATGGTGCAGGCTTTAACTTCTCACTCAGTGATATCCACGTGTTTTGTGTTAGCTAACTGGCCAAAGTTTAACTTTACCCTAGAACTTCACTAAATCTTCACGTCTCTCTTTTCTTTTCCCTCTTTCTAGTAGCCTGGATAAAGAGGAACATAAGGTGAGTGCTGATGGTCCCTGCTTGAGACACTGCAGCTTTTTTCTTAGCACTCTTCAAGCTTTGGTGTTACTTCAAAGGCAGCCTGCTCTGTCATCTTGAAGTGCGGATTGGGATTCACTTGCCGATCCTCCCAGATCGGGAATGCCTCTATTGAGAAAGGAAGGCAGTTTCCAGTTCTACAAATGTTCTGATTTCCCCGGCAGACTTTTGACAGGAAAAATTATAGGCAACTGCATGTTGCCTCAATCTGTTTTCACATTAAGACCCCGAAGGAGGTGTGGGGTCAAGCTGACGCCTCCTAGATCCGCACACCGGGGTGAGGGCCTCCAAATGCTGACAGGTAGTGTGCAGGGAAGTTGGCTGGTTTTCAACGTATGTCCTGTGACTGCTTGCTTTTGTAAGCATCTATTGGTTATGGATGGTTAGAGAGGTCAGCTTTAAGCCACAAAAGCCCTGGCTCATGTTGCTAGAATCATCCAGTCTTGCAAGAAGAAATGAGATAATCACCTCCTCCTTTCCGACTTGCGCTGTGCCAGTGTAACTTAGAAGGGCATCCTCTCTGTGAAAAGGCTGGATTTACATATTTTGCTAATTACAGCTGTCGGATTCCTCGAAGTGATTTAAGGGTGGGGAGGCCTAACAAGTGTGAAGAGTATTTTTAGCCAAGTTGTGTGGGTTTGATAGCCATTTGGGGACTAGTAATTGAATCTAAAGCTTCATGTGAGGCCGTACGGAAGTGGTGCGAGGTAGAAAGAGAACGAGGTGGGGCGACGTGGGTGTGGGGCAGCTGTGGGGTGATTTGATACCGGTGGTCTCCTTGCCTGCTGTGACAGCTGTCAGTCAGCCTGCTTTATGGGGTGTGAAACTGACACCTTCTCTGCTGTCTGGGTGCTGGAAGGGGTGCAGTTGGAACTGGAAACTTGATCTGCAGAGCATTCATTTGTTTATTCATTCAACAAGCATTTTTTGAGTAAATTAGACTTTCTCAAACTTTCTTGTACACACAGATCACCAGGGAGTCTTGTTAACATGCAGATCCTGTTGGTAGATCTGGGGTGAGCCGAGAGTCTGCCTGTCTAACAGGTTTCTTGGTGATGTTGATGCTGCTGGTCCAGGGACCATACCCTGAGTCAGAAGGCCGAACACTGTATGTCACTTTGGTGTGACAAGATGAAACACTTGAGCTTGTTCCTGCCTCAGGACCTTCCTTTCCCGTTTGCTCAGATGTTCTTCCTCTGGATCTTTTTTGGTTTTTGTATTTTTTTTTTTTTTTTTTTGAGACAGGATCTTACTCTGTCACCCAGGCTGGAGTACAGTGGCACAATCACAGCTCACTGCAGCCTTGACCTCCTGAGCTCAAGCCATCCTCCCACCTCGGCCTCCTGGGTAGCTGGGAATACAGGCGCACACCACCACACCTGACTAACTTTTCATTTTTTGTAGAGACGGGGTCTCACTGCATTGCCCAGACTGGCCTCAAACTCCTGGTGATCCTCCTGCCTTGGCCTACCAGAGTGCTGGGATTCCAGGTGTGAGCCCCCGCATCGAGCCTTCCTCTAGGTTGTTACTCGCTGTCTTCCTTTCATTCCCATCTCAGCAAAAATGTTGCCACCTAGAGAGACTTTGTTTTCTCCCATGGCCCGAATCTAAAGTAGCTCCCGCTGCCTGTTTTAGCTCTTAGAAGACAGCCTCTGAGATGATCTTGTTTTGTATTTCTCTCCGTCTCTGTGAGAAATACAAGGAGAGATGGAAAAGTCAGTAAATGGTCATAACTGTGGTGTTGAGACGCAGTGTGAGAAAGAGGAGACCCCAGGCTGTCTCTAAAATCTCTTGTGCCTCAGTTTTCTCATCATTAAAATGAGGGTAAGTAACAGTACCTTCCTTGTACATCTGTTATGAGGATTAAATGAGCTAATAAATGTAAAGGCTGTGCAAAGTACCTGGCATAGAATGGACCATCAGGAAATGTTAGTTGTGATGATGAGGATGATGAAGATGATGAAATGGTGGTGGTGGGGATGCTCATGGTGATAGTTATGGGGGGAGAGCCTAACTTCTCAGGGAGGGCTTCATATAGGAAGCGAGGTTTGAGCTGAATTTCCAAAGGCGAATGGTAATGCCTTAGGGCAATGTCTTAGTGACCAATGTTGTTGCATTAGTTCAATCTCATACTGCTATAAAGAACTACCTGAGACTGGGTAATTTATGAAGAAGAGAAGTTCCACAGAAAGCATGGCTGGGAGGCCTTAGGAAACTTACAATCATGGCAGAAGGTGAAGGGCAAGCAAGCAAATCTTCACATGATGAAGCAGGGGAGAGAGATAGAGAGAGAGAGAGAGAGAGAGAGAGAGAGAGAATGAGAATGAGGGGGAGGAAGCCACACCCTTAAACCATCAGATCTTGTGAGAACTCACCATCATAAGAACAGCACGGTGAAAATCTGTCCCCATGATCCAATCACCCTCCAATGTTAGATCCCGCCCCTGACATTGGGAATTACAATTCAGCATGAGATTTGAGTGGGGACACAGTCAAACCGTATCAGCTGCATAACAAATTGTCACAAATCTAGCAGCTTAAAACAACACATATTTATGATCTCACAGTTTTTGTGGACCAGAAGTACAAGCACAGCTTAGATGGGTCCTCTGCCTTACCATCTCTCTCAGGCCTTAGTGAGGGTGTCAGCCACGGCTGGGGTCTCATCAGAAGGCTTGACTGGGGAAGGATCCATTGCCAAGATCATATGATTGCTGGCAGGATTTGGTTCTTGCCATGTGGGTGTCTCTGGGCAGCTCACAGCAAGGCAGCTTACTTCATCAAAGCCATTGAGAGAGAGTGATGGTACAAAGGAAGTTATAATCTGATATAATGTAATCGTGGACGCAATATATCCTCGCCTCTGCTGTATTCTATTATTTAGAAGTAAATTAGGCTAGCTTATGCTCGAGGGGGAAGGAGCATTACACAGGCTGTGAATACCAGGATTTGGGGGTCACCTTAGAGTCTTTCTACCATAGATAACAAGAGGGGACCAAGGGTTTGAGAGGAGGGGCAATCCAGGCAGAGGGAAGAGCATGTGCCAAGGCCCAGAGACAGGGGTGCCATGTCCTAGAGAGGAAATGCCCATCTTAATGGGCCTGGCTGACCAGTGATTGGCAAAGTGACTGGAGATGAGGGCAGACTGGGAGCAAGAATGCGTGGGCTCTGGTGCTGGCATCACTGTTCCTGGTGATGATTCAGGGTATGTTCCTTGGTCTGGGCTTCCATTTCCTCTGCTGCATAAAGCAAGAGGCATGTCCTGGAACAGGCATTTTCACCCTGGGTACCAGGGAACCTGAGGTCCCTCAGAGAAATCTCAGGGGCCGCTGGGGAGGATGGAGGAGGAGTAAGCATCCCCTGCCTCTCTGCCAGAGCAGCTCTGCTTCAATCTATGCAATACTGAGATTCCTGCTTAAGATATTCTTTTAACAGAAGCTTCCATGACTTAAAAACCGGTGAAAACGCCAGCACTAGCTGCCCTCAGAGAGCCCTCCTATGCTGACTCCATGCGGCTGGCTCTGTTATGGTTTGGGCCAGGACCAAAACCTCCGACCCCGAGCCAGTCAACCAGTGATGCTGCTTTCCCCATCCAGAATCAGGAAAAAGAGGGACTCGAGGTCGCAGCAGGGTTCGTGGGGAGGGATGTTACTGAGTTAGTGGAAAACCCGGTTTCTGAGCTTGTGATCTCAGCTGTTTCATCCGTCCGCTCACTCAGGTGTTCATTTGTTCTTTTCCTCACTCAATGCTGTGTTAGGCAAATGGCAGTCAGTGTTAATGCGGGACTTTATCAAGTTCCCCTCGAAAATGTCTTGTCAATGCCAAGCTTGTGAAAGCCAAGCTTCTGATTCCAGCCACATCGGCGGGAGGCAGCGGTCGAGCTTGTGCACACCATGTGGCTTGCTCTCTGGAGGGAGGGCACCATGTCAGGGTGAGTGTCTCTCTTCTCCTGGAGAACCCAGGGAAGACAGTGTCTGTGGGAATGGTGGGCAGAATGGGGACTGAAGATGCGTAGGGGAAGGACGCGTTGACCCAGAGAAGGGGGAAATATAATTTTGTAATAGGGATTTTACTTTTTATATTTGTGGGTTAAGTTTGTCATCTGGAGAGACCCGAGAAGATATTTCATTCATTTTCTAGACAGGAGGCACACACCTCTCCTTTTGCCTCTTTCTCCCTCATTTCCTGTCTTCCTCTCTGCACATTTTTAACTTTATAAAAGACGCTGTTCTGTGTAGGGCTCAGAGCAACAGCTGGTTCTTTCTGGTTTGGGAACTGATTGTCACTACCCAGCTGTGGGATCTTGGACAAGCAGCGTGGCCACCCTGAATGCAGGGGGCCAGGATAGGGGTTGGGCCCCACCATTTCAAAGCCCTTCATGGCCCTGCCTGGGAGGCTGGGTTCTGACTGACTGCTGTGTCCGGAAGCATTAAAATTCATTGTCTTCCCTGCAGCCAACTCTAGGCTCCATTAAACAGCTGGTCCCCGAGGCAGATGGAGCTGGCAAGGGGCCTGTCCTTAAAAGCAACAGGTTGTGTGTTGCCAGCCGTACAAAGGCAGCCTTGGGGAGTCCAGCCCCTGCTGCTGTCTGGGCAGAGTGCAGGTGGATGAGAAAGGAAGATGCCTGTCTCACTGGAAGGGAGACAGAGGGATTACCGACAGGCGGCGGGAGGACAGCTCTCCCGAATCAGACCCTGGAACACTTGGCCCAGGCAGCTCCAGTGTATGTATACGTTAGTTACATATATTGTCTCTAACATCTAAGATACTGTGAGGCCCCATTTTCCAGAGGAGAAACTGAGGCTCTGAGACTTCAGGAGACTTCTTCCAGGTGGTTCAGCCGGCTCCCAGCTAAGAGATTATAAGAGAGATACAAGAAAAGGAAGAGTATGATGCTGGAATTTGACAGGGTGGGTGTATTAGGTTGGGAAGGCAGACATACATATTCCCATGATCATAAAGTGGGTTGCTTGAAACAGAAATTTGTCCTCTAATGGTTCTGAAGGCTGGAAGTCTGGGATCAAGGCTTGGCTGGAGGCCCTGAAGAAGAATCTTTCCCGTCTCTCGCCTGGCTTCTGCGGTCGTTGGCAGCCCTTGGTCTCCAGTCTCTGCCTCTACCTTCGCCTGACATCTGCCCTGTGTGTCTGTCTTCACACTGTCTTCCTTCCATGTGTAATTACAGTAATCCCAGCACTTTGGGAGGCCGAGGTAGGCGGCTCATAAGGTCAGGAGTTCAAGACCAGCCTGGCCAACATGGTGAAACCCCATCTCTACTAAAAATACAAAAATTACAGGTGGTGGCGTGCACCTGTAGTCCCAGCTACTTGGGAGGCTGAGGCAGGAGAATCGCTTGAAGGCAGAGCTAAGATTGCACCATTGCATTTCAGCCTGGGTGACAGAATAAGACTCTGTTTAAAAGAAAAAAAAGATTTCCCTCTTCTTATAAGGACACTAGTCATTGGATTAGGGCTCACACTACTCCAGTATGGCCTCATCTTAACTTGAAATTTGCAGAGACCCTTTTTCCAAATAAGCTCACATGCACTGACACTGGTTGGCAGGCCTCGATCTCGAAGGGAGAGAGTGGGAGAGGAGGAAACGTTTGTTGAGTGAATTGAAGGAGTCTGTGGTGAGGGAGGGTGGATTGGCCCTAGGAGGAGCAAGAGCACAGTAGGAGGGAAGGAGGTGGGGAGAGAGGTGAGGGAACCTGTTCACTCCATCTCACGGACCCAGATTCTTCTCCCAGGGAAACGGGGGAACTGAATGAATCCTGAAGCATCCCCAGGTTTCTGTGATTTTCAGTGTGGGCTGCTGCAATCAGAGAAGCCTTCGTGGGGGTGGAGGTCTGACTTGGGGGAAGGAAGTGTAAAGGCAGGAAAGCAGGGGGTGCATTTCAGGGGTAGGGACAGCCTGTAGAGAGGCCCAGAGCTGGAGCCGAGGGCAGTGCCATCCAGGGCCAGCCAGGACCAGCTCTGCCGAGCTGAGGACCTTTTCCAGCTGCGGCAGCAGCGACTATTGTCCAGTTGTGATGTGCAGTTTCTCCCCCTCGTCAATATTTCAGCCTCAGCTTTTGCAAAGCACCCCTTCTGCCTCTTTGCCCCCCTGCCCCAGCAGCCTCCGTGAATAAAGGGAAGAGCTGATGCCGTCCCGGCTGGTGGGTATGCCAGGGACAGAGCGGGACCTTGTGAAGCCTTCGCGCCTGTCTGTGACTTGAGACGGGGGAGGCTTCTTGAGCCCCCAACCCTCTGCCTGGCTGTCTCCTAGCCTCCTTCTCTGCACCTGTCTGAATGATTTGTTTTAAGGAAGAGCTGGGGAGGGGGCTTGACGTTTCCTTATTCTCTGAATGAAGTTCATCTGAATTGTACCAATTCCTGCAAATTGGAGGCTCCCATGTCTGTGCCCCCTCCCCTCCTCAAGTGTACAGAATTAATTCTGTTGCGCTGTGTCATTTTCTTTAGCAGAAATTCTGTCTCTCTCTCCCTTTCTTTTTGAGACCAGTTTCACTCCGTTGCCCAGGCTGGAGTGCAGTGGCACGATCTTGGGTCACTGCAACCTCCACCTCCTGGGTTCATTCGGTTCTCCTGCCTCAGCCTCCCAAGTAGCTGGGACTACAGGTGCGTGCCACCACGCCCAGCTAATTTTTGTAATTTTTGGTAGAGACAGGGTTTCGCTATGTTGGCCAGGCTGGTCTTGAACTCCTGACTTCAAGCGATCTGCCCGCCTCGGCCTCCCGAAGTGCTGGGATTACAGGCTTGAACCACTGTGACCGGCTTCGAGATTTTTAATTCTAAGTCCTCGGGTACCAGGAGCATCTCTAATAGAGACTTTTCAAAAAATGATTTTAGGTTTCTATGTGGGTGACTGCTTCCTAAGCAGGTAAGTCACAAACCCATCTTAAGAGCAGGGCTACATTCTCCAGTGAGGTGGGTGGAGCCTGCCCTGGAGGGCGGTGGAGCAGGCTTCTGAGGCAGGGCTGTGTCTTAAAAGGCTGTGTTCCCACCGAGAGGGCAGGGCTGTGGTTCCTGGATCTCAATCAATGTGGCGGGAACAGGGACGGTGTTTTTTCTTCGGTGCTTCCGGAACACCATGGATACTCTCCTAGCACTTCTGGACTTGGGCACATCTCTCTGTATCACCTTTCCAAGCTATAAACTCAAGGACAGGGATTGTTATTTTGTTTTTGTTTTTCAGAGCCTAGCACAGTACTTGGCATGTAGTAAACGTTCCACAAATGAATTCATCCACTCACTTCTCAAATACTTACTGAGTACCTTCTATGTGCCAGGCTTCCTTCCAGGACTAAGGAGAAAGCATTAAAGGAAACCAAGTCCCTACCCTCATAGAGCTCCATTCTGGTGGGGAAGACAGACTATCAGCAAGTGAACACGGCTGGGCGACGTGGCTCACGCCTGTAATCCTAGCACTTTGGGAGGCTGAGGCAGTTAGATCACCTGAGATCAGGAGTCGAAATTATGCCTGTAATCCTTACACGGGAACACAACCGTGTAAGACACAGCCCTGCCTCAGAAGCCTACTCCACCACCCTCCAGTGGAGAATGCAGCCCTGCTCTTAAGATGGGTTTGTGACTCACCTGCATAGGAGGCAGTCACCCACATAGAAACCTAAAATCACTTGTGAAAAGTCTCAATTAGAGATGCTCCTGCTGCCCGAGGACTTAGAATTAAAAAGACAAAAATTAGCCAGGCGTGACAGCGGGTGCCTGTAATCACAGCTACTCTGCAGGTGGAGGCAGGAGAATTGTTTGAACCTGGGAGGCAGAGGTTGCAGTGAGCTGAGATTGTGCCATTGCACTGCAGCCTGGTGACAACAGTGGAACTCTGTCTCAAAAAAAAAAAAAAAAAAAAAAGAAAAATTGTGCCTGTGATCCCAGAACTTTGGGAGGCCAAGGTGGGCAGATCATGAGGTCAGGAGTTCGAGACCATCCTGGCCAACATGGTGAAACCCTGGTTCTACTAAAAATAGAAAAAGCAGCTGGGTGTGGTCACGCATGCCTGTAATCCCAGCTACTCAGGAGGCTGAGTCAGGAGAATTGCTTGAATGTGGGAGGTAGAGATTTCGGTAAGCCGAGATCACACCACTGCACTCCAGCCTGGAGACAGAAGGAGACTCTATCTTGAAAAGAGAAAATTAAAATGAAATAACTGAACACATGCATGGTAAATGACATGATTTGGGGTAGTGAAGAATGCCGTTTCCTGCAGGGCTAGGAAACTAGAAGAAGCGGGAAAGCCATAGGCTGGTGCAAAAATGATTGTGGTTTTTACCATTTAAAAGCAATGGAGAAAACCGTAATTACTTTTGTACCAACCTAGTATTTTGGAAGGTACCATTGAGGAAGGCTTCCCTGAAGAGGTGGCTTTTGAGCAGAGATTTAAGGGATGGAAAGGGGTGAGCCATGGTAAGTTCTAAGGGAAGAGGGAATTTTTGTTTGCGGCAGAAGGAAGACCAGGGCCAAAAGCTCAGAGGTGGGGATGAGCTGGGCGTGTTAGTGAAATGATGAGGCTGGACTGGAGTGGGAGAGGCAGGCCAGGGTTAGGTTATATAGGGTCTTAATGGTCAAGGGGTGTTTAATTGATTACCATCCAGGTTAGTATCGACCAGACACACATCAAAGGCCTGCAGGAAACAAAATTACTATTGAAAAAAGATAAGGCAGTTGTATTAACATTATTCTCTTCAACCCTGTTTACAGTTTTCCTTCTGCTGGTAGATAGAGAGACATTGCTTTGTAGTTAATCTCGGAACTCAACATGACAGAGCAGCGGAAAGGTTTGGCTGAGCCGCAGGAGCACTCACGGTACCTTCTAGGAATTCAGTCTTAGATGGGGTGAATTTGATTTGTGCTGTTCAAGCTCAAAAAATACGGATTGGCGCCAGGAAGCATCTTGAGAGAGAGTTGGGAAGGGATGGTCACGTGCCAGCAGGCGGCATCGGTACTTTCTGGAACATGATATTTAGGCAGCAGAAAGGGCACAAGACTTGAATTTGAAAGATAAGGGTTCTAGTTCCAGTTATCCCACTTATGGAGCGATCTCGGATTAGTCATTTAACCTCTCCAAGCTTAGTTTCTGCAGCTGATGTCCTTGTTCTGTTTCTCCATAACGAATCTGAAAACTCTTTGGAAACTGTCCTGCTGCATCCTCCGTTACAAACCCATCTGTGAGACTGTGGGCTCCTTGAGGATGGGGGCTTCATGTTATGCATTCTTCTGTTTCTTGGAATTAGCAGAACTCCAAGGTGCTCACTGGATTTACTGAGAATCAAATTCTGCCGTGACATTGCTGTGATCAGCCATGTCTCCTGGGGACACAGTCTGCAACAGAAGTGTCACAGAAGCTGGGACAAGAGCGTTCAAATCGAAGCCAAAATTCTAACTCAGTCACTTAGAGGGGTTTGGCTTGGACTGGTCACTTAGCTTCCTTGCGGTACTTTTTCCCATCTGCGAGATAAGTAAGGTAATTTGACCAACCTCTTATGCTACTTGTGAGAGTCAGATGAAGAAACATGAGTGTATTAGGTTGTAAGACTGACTGCTGTTCCGTGGCACCCAAATAGCAACGGCTTACAGAAGATGGAAGTTCGTCTCTCACAAAACAGTCCTGACATGGCCTGAGCTGGCGACGCCATGGCATTGGAAGCCCAGACCTGTCACATCCTGTTGTTCTGCCCCTGCACCGAGTGTTGACCTTATCCCTGTAGCCCAAGATGGCCCTCTACTACGTTCTTATTCCATGCAGTGGGAAGGGGAGCAGGGACAAAGGGTGTGTTCGTATCCCATTGGTCAGAACTGGGCCATGTGGCGTATTTGCTGAAAGGGGTTTTTAGCGGGTCTTTATTCTAGGCGTCCCCAAACTTTTTACACAGGGGGCCAGTTGACTGTCCCTCAGACCGTTGGAGGGCTGCCACATACTGTGCTCCTCTCACTGACCACCAATGAAAGAGGTGCCCCTTCCTGAAGTGCGGCGGGTTGTGGGGGGCGGATAAATGGCCTCAGGGGGCTGCATGCGGCCCGCGGGCCGTAGTTTGGGGACGCCTGTAGGACGCCAGCATGCCTGACTGACGTTTTAACACTGAAGGAAGGCAAGACCCGGTTTTGGGGAACAAGTGAAGTCTCTGCCACAGCAAAATAAATGAGAATTCTGAACCTGGAAGTGGGAATGATTCAGGGCTCACCCACAGCTTGAATTGGACATGATTTGATTCTGCTGGAGTCTCACTGAAAACGCCCCGTGTTCTCTTTATTATTATTGTCACTCAATGCTTGCTCTGTGCGAGCCACTGTGCTCAGAGCTTCCTATGTGCTACTTCCAGTTAATCCTCACAACGGTCTTATTGCGTAGGTTCCATTGTGAGGTCCATTTTTGAGATAGGAAGACTGAGGCTTAGAGAAGTCAGAGGAGGAATTAGAACTTGGAAATGTTGGACTCCAGAGCTCGGACCCTCAATACTCCTGCTCAGGCTTCTGGTTCCAATCTGGTGTTTCTGCTCTGGACAGATCTGGTCCCTTTTCGCCCCCACCTTCCTGGCTGGGCCTCATTTCCAGGAATGCCACCGACACAGAGGGGACACTTGTGCTCTGGTTGGTGTTGTTCCTAGCAGTGCTGTCATCCGCCCAGAGTGGAATGGATTCGCAGAAATATGGGTCATGACTGAAAAGGCCGCGCGTGCTGGTAGGAGAGGGCTCAGGTCCCACAGAGGTCGAGTGAGCAGAGCTAGGAAAACCAGCTCTAGGTGGACAGAGGTGATTTGGGAATTAGCATTTTGAAGGATTTAGACTTCCTGCTGCCTTCAAGGGTCACCTGCAGCACTGTAAACACAGAGATGAGGCCATCTGCCCCGTGGACCTGAGTTACTCTGTTAGGAAAAGCATAGAGCCCGAAGTAGCGGTCAGAACTTTGCTTGGGCCTTCCAGAGGCTTCCCTAGCCCAGAACAAAACTCAAAAGTCTCCTCAGGCTAAAGTGACTGCCCTTTGTCCTATTTGCAGATTGGTTTGGTTCAGTGTGTTCACAATTCGGCACCCATTTCTCAATGATCTCAAAATCATTATCCAATGAAAGGTTATTGTATCTTGGTTTAGTTGCAGGATTTTAGAGCAAGGAGGCTTAGGCATTATTAATCCAATCCTTATCTCACAGAGGGCCAGAAAGCCTGCCTGCCTGGCACGGTCCTATTGCTACGTTGAGTTAGGGCTGAGTTTTTGGGTGCCCCACCTGAGCATGAGGGACAGGATTTTGTGAATTCTCATCTAGGCAACAGAGGTGGCAATTCATGATGACTGGGCATTTGTCTGCCTCTTGGCACCTTCTCAGAGCACACTATGGAATAAATGGGCATTTTTGATTCTCTGCTGTGTTGGCTTACCATTTTGGTGCCTCACTTTTCCCCATCTGTGAAATGGGCATGACAGTAATAGAACACCTCATAGAGGGTTGCTGTGAAGTCTATATGTGTGTGTATATATATATACACACACACACACACACACACATATATATGTGTGTGTATATATATATATATATATACATATACACTTTTTTTTTTTTAAGGTGTAGTCTTGGTCTGTTGCCCAGGCTGGAGTGCAGTGGCATGATCTCAGCTCACTGCAGCTTCCCGTCCCCCCCAAGCTCAAGTGATTCTTGTGTCTCAGGCCAGATTACAGGCACCTGCCACTAAGCCCTGCTAACTTTTGTATTTTTAGTAGAGATAGGGTTTTGCCATGTTGGCCAGGCTGGTCTCAAAGTCCTGACCTCAAGTAATCCGCCTGCCTCAGCCTCCCTCCGTGCAGGGATTACAGGTGTGAGCCACTGTGCCCGGCCGTTGTTGATTTGATAGCATATGCTGTGCTGAGACCATGTCCAGCATGAAGGAAACACTCAAAGCAGTCGTTGGGATCACTTCCATGACAGCCTTTTTCACTCTTGCTCATGGGACTGCGTGCTCCTAAGAAAGCTTGGGGATCTTTGTCTTTCCCATTCATCTTTGTATTTCCTAGGTCACACCATCCATCATCTTAGAGACTTTTTTGTTTGCCTTGACTATCTCCAATACTACATGCATGAATTCTCCAATTCATAATAGCCTTTTCCTCCATAAGGTTAATTTTAGCTTGTTTAGTAGCCTTACAGAACATGACCTTTTCCATGATAAATTGGCAGGAAATAAACCCACCCGTCTTCCATGGAGCAGCCTGGTGAGACGCTGGGGATTGGTGTTCTTGTTCTGGATCTGGTGGGAGTAGTTGTGGATGTTTGCTCTCAGTGGTTTTCAGCACCCACATAAGGGGCTCCCTAGGGTCGTGTGGGTCGGGAGGGGCTTGAGGTAGGCTCTGCTTGGCTCCGGAATGGGTCAGGTGGGGAACGTTTCTCGGTTTCTCATAGGTGCTCAGGTATCATTTGACTCCACAGCCTGCTCTTGGTTACCCTCTATGTAAGTGGTTCTGGGGGGCTGGCACTGCTAAGGTGTGGCTGGAATATGTTTCCGGGACAGTTAATTGAAATCTATGTGGAGACGCTGAGGAGCATCGAGGATCAGGTAGACTGTCTCTGCCCCCAGGAGCTCTAACAGGACCCTGTTTCCCGCTAGTATTCCCCCTTCCTGCAGCTCCGAGGATGAGGACCCCTCTCCAACTGAGTGGGCTGAGACCTGAGTTTCCCAGGTGGGTCTCATCTGTGTGTCTTCATAGTTCAGCAAACACCTGAGGTTTCCTTTTGGAGCCGGCCCACTGGGGCATTACAGAAGCGCAGACACACTCCAGAGTCCAAATACTTGGGTGTGGATCTCGCTCTGCCACTCTGTGGCTCCTAATGTGGGGCAGTGCTGGAGCCACATGTGGAATAAATGTATGTTGAATGAATGACGATTAGTGTGTTGCCTTGGACAAGTCATCTCATCTCTCCATCCCTCAGCTTCTTAACTTTAGAGATCATATTGTCCACCTCATGGTGCTCTTGAAAGAATTAAATGAGATAGTGCCTCTGAAGCCGGAATCACAGTGCTCAAGGTTTACTGGGTGCGCAAAAAATGTCACCGCTGGTGTTATGATATTATTCCTGTGGACCCTGACTGTAAGGCTCTTGGAGCCTAGTTTCCTCCCAATATTAAGCCTCATTAATCTTACCTTTTTCCCCCCAAGTCTGCCTAGGTGTGGGATTGTCCAAGATGTGAGTGGATGATCCTTTGCCAATGTATTTTTATCAGTCCATTTTCATACTGCTATGAAGAATACTCAAGACTGGATAATTGGTAAAGAGGTTAAATGGACTCACAGTTCCACGTGGCTGGGGAGGCCTCACAATCATGGTGGAGGGTGAAGGAGGAGCAAAGGCACGTCTTACATGGTGGCAGGCAAGAGAGTGTGTGCAGGGGAACTACCCTTTATGAAACCATTGGATCTCTTGAGACTTACTATCACGAGAACAACACAGGAAAAATGCACCCCATGATTCAATTACCTCCCACCGGGTCCTTTCCATGACATATGAGGATTATGGGAGCTATAATTCAAGATGAGATTTGGGTGGGGACACAACCAAACCATAACAGTATTATTTTCCCCCCAATAAGGTAATTTACCTTTCACATCTAGGGGTGACTTCAGTGGTGGGGACTCAGGACTCTTTGGTGGTGAATGGTGGTAGGAGGAGAAACCACATGTAGATGTCTTTGAACTCCCATCCTGGGTGGGACTCTCAGGACCACCTGGGCAGCCTCCATGTTTTCTAGGACACTTTTTTTTTTTTTTTTTTTTTTGAGACAAGATCTTGTTCTGTCTCCCAGGCTGGAGTGCAGTGGCATGATCTCAGCTTTCTACAACCTCTGCCTCCCAGGTTCAAGTGATTCTCCTGCCTCCCGAGGAGCTCAGACTACAGGTGCATGCCACCATGCCAGGCTTATTTCTGTATTTGTAGTAGAGGCAGGGTTTCACCATGTTGACCAGGCTGGTCTTGAACTCCTGACCTCAGTGATTTGCCCACCTCAGCCTCCCCAAGTGTTGGGATTATAGGCAGGAGCCAACACGCCCAGCGTCTAGGACTTTTGTAAATTCTCTATCTGAGTATTAACCCATGGCTCAGGAAGCACCCAGCAGCAAGATGCTCTGTCACCAGTAGTTGAGGAGTCTGCAGACAGTGGGGCAGGGAGTGAGAGGTGGAATAAATGCACCAGGATAAGGAGACCCAGGGTAATTGTGCAGCTCTGGCATTGCCAGCATAGTTGTTAGGAAACTTGGGCTAATTAGGGTACTCTGTTGTTCTGCTCAGCAGGCCCTTGAAATTGGACAGGCTGCTGGCTCACCTCTTAGAGAGAAAGGAACACAGTGTACCATTTTCTCCCTGTGCTTGCTGTGGGGAAATGGCAGTGGTTGCTGGGAAGTTGGGACAGAAAGCGTAGGCTTGTGCTTACCGCGTTTCTCGGGAAAGCAGGGATGGCCTGTGTGGAAACCACATTCTCATTTCTTCGTGCCTCCCCTCTGGCCTCCATTCCTAGGGCTGTCAGCGTTCTAGATTCTCTGGACACACTCAGCCCTCTGGAGTATTGTCCAGTCAGCATGACTGTGGCGTGCAAAGAACAAAGGCTTGGAAGTCATTCTCTGGCTGTGTGATGTTCATGAGAGTTAACTTGATGACTCTGTGCCTCGATGTCACCACTCTAATGGGAATCTAGAATATTCCTCACTGAGAGGTTTTGAGGCTTCATGGTCCCCCATAAGTTACTTCTTTCTGTGTTCTCTCCTCTAAGTCCTATCTCAAAATCTATGCCAGTCCTTATTGTCGCTTGTGTGAATTTCTCCCCTCTCTGTTCTTTCTTCTAAACTGTGTCCAGGGGTTGGGGGTGGGTGGTCTGCCTACAAAATGAAAGCTGCTTATAATGGAAATGATTTTAGACTCTCACAGAAGTTACTGTGATTCAACAGCTGAGCAGAAACGCTTGGTTTCTCATGCTGGGAGACTCTCCGTCCCCACTGGTCCTGGCAGAGGAGCAACTCTGTGACTTTCACTTGAGGACCTGTGGGGTGCACTCTCGGGGACTGTGAGGGTGGGTTCTGGAGGGATCTTCTCAACACAGACAGCATTGTTCCCCTTTTTGCAGCAGAGGGACTCCTTTGGACCCATAAATGTGGCCTTTACAACTCAGTGCTCAGAATGTTTGAAAGAATAGGGCTTTAGAGAGTCTAAATTACCCTCTGTTTGGGAAATTACCAACACCCGCAGGTACATACACCTCCCATGTTCCCCTAGTGTGACCACAGCAGACATCACTAATGGATCCCAGCACCTTTCTCTGCGCTGAACGTGAATGGAACCTTAGAATCCTTTCCCCATAGCGCCTGAGCCTGAGAAAAGGTATACTTTTATAGTTCTAGAAATTGAGACCCAGAGACTTAAGTGTCTACCATAAGGCAGGCTTCTGGTAAGGTGAGTGAATATAAATATATATACACACACATGTGTATGTACACACAAACCTACATATATAAAGTTTACGTTGGCAAGTTTCGCAGATCGTTCCTGATGGAACACCCCCTGTCCAATACCTTTAAATCCGAGGTTCTCCATCAGGACCAATTTTCAAAACTTGCTGCTGTCCCTAAAGAATGGAGTGTACTATCACACTGATAAAACATCAGAGTCGTTACGCTTGCCAAGTTCGAGCTGCAGGAATATTTGGGAAAATCAGCTGCATGGGTCAGACGGGCCACGTCACCTGGAGCAGGCAGAATGATCTGAGACGGAGGATGACTGACAAGTTGGAACATTTTTTCTAGGCAGGGAGGTGAAGTTACAAAATATCTGCCCACTTCAATCCCATCTGGCAGAAAATGCGATCCTTTCCTAGAGGGTAGAGAAAACTTTGTTTGAAATGATCAGTTTCTGTTTGGGTAGAAAGGTGCTCCCTGGGAGGATGTTTTATGGCGCTTATGTCATTGTCCCTCTCTCCCTGCCTCTTCCTTTATTTCCTTCTGTCCTTTCAGATCTGGGTCCCTCCTCCAGGAATCCTCCCTTCTGCCGTCTGCCCAAAGTGCCTCTAGTTTCATTCCTGTTAAACACTTCATTCTGTCTCCAGTGAGAGCCTCCCCACTCTACCTAGCAAGAGCTCTCCTGTGAATTTTTTCCTGTGTGCCTAACAATGCTGAGCAAGGATCCAGGGCCACCAGCTCCATGAGCTGTGTGCAAAGTTTAGACCAGGCGTCCCCAAACTTTTTACACAGGGGGCCAGTTCACTGTCCCTCAGACTGTTGGAGGGCCGCCACATACTGTGCTCCTCCCACTGACCACCAACGAAAGAGGTGCCCCTTCCTGAAGTGTGGCGGGGGGCCGCATGCGGCCCACGGGCCATAGTTTGGGGACGCCTGGTTTAGAGGCTGCTATGGTCTGAACTTTTGTGTCCCCCCCACAAATTCAAGTGTTGAAACCTAATCCCAAATGCAGTAGTATTTGGGGGGTGATTAGGTCTTGAGAGCTCTACCTTCATGAATGGAATTAGTGCCCTTGTAAAATAGGCCTGAGGGAGCTCTTCACCCACTCTGCTATGTGAAGACACAGAAGGCACCAGTATTCGGTGCTTTGCCAGACACCAGATCTGCTGTTGCTTTGATCTTGGACTTCCCAGCCTCCAGAACCGTGAGCAGTACATTTCTATTTATACATTCCTTCGCCTGAGATATTTTGTTATAGCAGTAGGAGCAGACTAAGACAGATACCAAGCTTGTCTGTGCATTTGTGGCTCTTGGGGTCAGGTGAGCCTGGGGGAAGGACTTGTATGTGTGTTGTTTCTCTATGCCAGGGGTCAGAGGTTGGGCTGGGTCCCACAATCTGGGCTGCTGTTTAGCGTGGCGTCTTCCTGTCTTCTGGCCTTGTGAATGGCCTGGCATTGCCTGGTGAGAGGAGTCGGCTCTCCTCTCTGCTACAGTGTGTTGCTGCTGCCCCGCTGTCCAGCAGCTGCCGTTGCCATGGAACAGCCAGAGGTGTTGTGCCAGCGGCAGCAGCTCCTCTGTCTGCCCCCTTAGCCCTCAGCCCTGCCATGGGATGGGGACAGAGGAGACTGCGGCAGCAAGGGTGGCCGATTTTAATCAATTTCGGCTTGGTACACATTCACTGATGAGCTGTAAGTCAGCAGCTTCCAGCAGAGCTGAGATGGGAAGAGAATGGCTGGCTGCCTAGCTGCTTCCTGGGACTTTGAATGGCATCTTGACATTTTACAAATATGATCATGGGAGCTGCTGATAGGACCGCCCCTAGAGATACAATGACAGCAGCAACTGTCATACTCTGCTGTTATCTATTATGTGGCTTGCATTTATCAACTCACCTAAACCTGGAGACAATATTATCTCTATTTTACAGATAAGGAAGCTAAAGCTCAGAGAGGTTAAGTAACTTGACCAAGGTAACACAGTGAAAAAGAGGCAGAACTGGCATCCAATCCCAGGCAACATGGCTTTATAGTTCATTCTGTTAACCACTATTTTATACTGTCTCTCTGTTTCTAAACTAAAAGTTAAAACCTACCATTGGGGATCTTTAAAATAAAAGTAGGTAATTAGCTCTTTAAGACAGTGTGTATATATAGACATTTATTAAATATTTACTGAATAAAGTGCTTAAGACTATGCCAGGTCCTCTTCTAGGTGCTCTCATGTATTAGTCATTAATCCCCACAGCACTTCTGAGAGGTAAGTATTATGATTTTCATCCCCATTTTGCAGAGGAGAAAACTGAGGCATGGAGAGGGTTAGTATCCAGGGTCACAGAGCCAGGGTGTGACGGGGTCAGGACTGGCTCTAGATTCCACACACAAGTAAAACGACTAGCCTATGAAACAAAATTTGACAAACTTCTCGACTTGGTTATTCTGGCGGAAGAAATTCTAGGGATAGAGCACCCTCCTGGAGTTACCGTCTTAGTTACTAGAGCTCAGTTTGTGAGACCCACGTAGCTTTCCAGAACATTTTCTATTCTGAGTAAAAAAATGCACACAACAAAAACAACCAGATGCATTTGTTCAAAGGAGCGATTCTCAGGATTTGTGGGCAGTTCACTGAGAGACTGGAGTCCCTTACAATCTCAGTTTTCTGTACTGAGCAGTTAGCTTCAGAACTTAGGGGAAGAGCTCAGAGGATGTCTGAGTCCATTTTGTGTCTTCAGCATACAGCTATGGTTGAGTACATCATAGCTGTTGGGCACAGCAAACCTACTGGTTTGTTCAGAAACAGAATTGTTATGCCTGGGATAAGAACGTAATGAAGTAGGGAGATTCCAAGCTAGGAATTTGGGGCCCAGATTCTAGGGGAAGCCTCCGGGGTTCTCAGGCTGCCCCTTCTCCATTGATCCAGTTTATGGAGCCACAGGGGAATAGGTCCTGGTATTGCAGGTGATGGTGGTATTGGGGCGGCACCGTTGATCACACTGCACCAGGAGCCTCCAACCCTGGGCTTTTCCTTTTGAGGTTCAGTGCAGGTTCTTGATTCTGCTTCATAATCTTACTTTACAGTTGGAGGAAGACGACAGGTTGCGAAAGGAACTTCCTTTGCATGTGGTCAGAGCGCTGAGTCTGCAGAATTCCTAAATTCTGATAGAAACAGAGAGCGGTCTTGATGTATCTGATAACCTACGAAGCCAACACGTCCTGGGGTTTGATCTCTCCAGCAGTGTTAGAGGAGTCCGAAGCGAGCATCTGTAAGCTCGACTGTGATCTAGCCCTTCTGGGAGGAGCTGTATCAAACCAGCGACTGCCCTCCCCGCGCCCCCTCCACTCCTAAAGCCTTCCGTTTCACAAGCGCCAGGCTTGGGTACTTGTTTCTCTCCACCCACACCCTGTTTATTCCTCTCTGCCTCACCTTCTTTGTTATTGTTCTTGTATCTGAGGAAGTCGACTCATTTTAACATTTCGCAAGCTTCCCCCTCCCACTAGTAGGTATGTGAGCAGCTGTGGATTTTACCATCTGCAAAGCTTCCACGCTCCGGCAGACCCTCTTTCTACCTTTGAGGCACTGCGCAGACCACCCAAGCCACGTGCCTTCTCTGTGTGTCCCATCTATGCCTCTCTCTGACATCAGGAATCAAGCTTACTGGGGATGAGCACAGCAGGACCTCAGAAAGAAGCCTACTTCTTTCCTTCCTGCAAGAAAATGTGCGAGGCATTTAGTATTAGGGATACAGAAGTGAATACACAAGGTTCCTGCCTTCAAGCAACTGGGAGATTTAGAAGGAGTAGCAACAGTATTAACCATTGCCACCATGTATTGAGTTTCAGGATAGGCAAGCTACTGTGCTTTTCTTTTCTTTTTTCTTTTTTCTTTTTTTTTTTTTTTGTGACAGAGCCTTGCTCTGTCCCCCAGGCTGAATATAGTGGCGTGATCTTGGCTCATTGCATCCTCCACCTCCCGGGTGCAAGTGATTCTCCTGCCTCAGCTTCCCGAGTAGCTGGGATTAGAGGTGCCTGCCACCGCGCCCAGCTAATTTTCATATTTTTAGTAGAGACAGGGTTTCACCATGTTGACCAGTCTGGTCTCAAACTCTTGGCCTCAGATGATCCACCTGCCTCAGCCTCCCAAAATGCTGGGATTACAGGCATGTACCACTGCACCCAGCCCATTGTGCTTTTCCTGAATGATGTAATTTCGTAATTCTCAAAACCAGCCTGGAGATTAGGAATTCTTGTTTTCATCTTAGAAATGAGAAAATTGGCAGAGAGGATAGGTTAATGGGCTGAGCTCACATAGCTAGCAGGAGGTGGTAGTTTGTCTTTGGAGGATAAACAGTGTATATGTGTATATATATATTTTTTGAGACAGAGTTTCTCTCTTGTTGCCCAGGCTGGCGTGTAATGGCACGATCTTGGCTCACTGCAGCCTCCACCTCCCAGGTTAAAGTGATTCTCCTGTCTCAGCCTCCCAAATAGCTGGGACTACAGGCACGAACCACCATGCCTGGCTAATTTTGCATTTTTAGTAGAGACGGGATTTCTCCTTGTTGGTCAGGCTGTGCTTGAACTCCCAGCTTCAGGTGATCTGCCCACCTTGGCCTCCCAAAGTGCTGGGATTACAAGTGTGAGCCTCTGTGCCAGGTGGCAAACAATGTTACTAAGAACAACGTTGACTGAATGCCTCTATTGTCCCACGGATCAGTGCTTGTACCCACAGGCTTTCCATCTCCTGAAGTGCTGTGGACACTTTGGTCAGAGAGGGTCCTGGCTTGTGAGGATCATCACACAGGAGGAAGTGGCAGCTCAGGGCTGATGCTGAAGTGTGTCTGATTCCAGACCTTTCTGGCTCCTAACCCCTGGACTGTATCACCTCTCGTCAACACAGTTCAAGATGTGTTATCCAACCCAGCCACTTGGTAGAGTAAAAAAAGGAGCTATTAAAAATGAGTGTAGAGGCCGGGTGCGGTGGCTCACACCTGTAATCCCAGCACTTTGGGAGGCCAAGTCGGGTGGATCATTTGAGGTCATGAGTTCAAGACCAGCCTGGCCAACATGGTGAAACCCCATCTCTACTAAAAATACAAAGAAATGAGCCATTGAGGTGGCATGGACCTATAATCCCAGCTACTCAGAAGGCTGAACCACAAGAATCGCAGAGGTTGCAGTGAGTCGAGATTGCACTTGTTGCCCAGGCTGGGTGACAGAGTGAGACCCTGTCTCAAAAAAAAAGAGGTCTCTGCCTGGGGAATAGAGGGACTTAACACTGTAAATAAAAGTGTTGGCGTCTTCAAAATTCATTCTTGTCCTCTGTAGTTGGAGAGCAACGCTTGTGCACACACGCTACCCACCCACCCTGTGATTACAAAGAGTCAGAGGGCCACCGTGATCTGTGATCACAGGGTGGGTGCGTGCGGCATGCATGCCCAACCTTTGTTCTTTAAAACAGAAGTGTGAGAAAGGTTCTCTCTTCTGCCTGTTCCCTCCCAAGTACAGTGTATCCACGTCAACATGCTCACAGGCGTGATGGTGGTTAACGTTGATCAAGTGCTCGCTGTGCTTCTCATTGGCAGGAGCGCTGTTCTTGCCTGAGCCTACTGTGTCCTCGAAGGAACCCTATGAACTAAGGACTGTTTTATTCTGACTTTGTGGAAGATGTGGAAGCTGAGCTCCGGGGAGGTGAAACCTAAACAGCCCAAGGTCACATGCTTGGGAGAGCAGGAGCTGGATCCTGACATAGTAGGCCTAGGGGAAGTCAGGGTAGGTAGTTAACGGTCCCATTGTGCAGAGGGGAAGACTGAGGTGCAGTGATGGAAAATATATGGTGGAGGGCTGGGCCTAGAATCTGGGAGTTCTGGTTCGGGGTGATTGTCCCGTAGAATGGGAAAGGTGGCAGAACCTTATATACAAGTCAGTTACTTGTCCAAGGGCTTAGTCAGGAGCCTCCTTGAACTTGGAGAAGAGCAACAGGCATCCGAACTGGAGAGCAGGAGCTGAGAGCAACTCCATGGCTGTAACCGCTGGTCATTTCCAAAGCCCGTGGGAAGGTTGCCTTTGGTCATGACCCACCTGCATTCAGCCAGGGCCTTTAATTCATTCCCAGATCCTTAGCAGTCACCCAGAACACATTTAAAAGTGTAGATTTTTGGGCTGAGGTAGGCCTATTGAATCAGGATCTGGATTTTAGGATCCCGGGGTCTGCACTGACACCACCCCAGGCTGCCCGGAGGAGTATTCATGGTGGAGAATCCCTAGACCTCGGTCCTAAGACTCCAGAGGGGTGGAAATGACTGTGGATTCAGTCTAAGGCTTAAACAAAGACCATGGTCATGCAGGGCCAGGAGAAAGGTTATTAATTATCATCAGCCCCAGACACTTTGGGGACATGCTGGAAACATCTGCCTGACTGAGTGGTGGTTTTGCACCAGTATGATTCGTGTATCTGAGGGCTGCGGCCCTTCATGTTTTTTTTTTTCTTTTTTTTTTTGTATTAAAAAAATGGTGGGCCAGTCGCAGTGGCTCATGCCTATAATCCCAGCACTTTGGGAGGCTAAGACGGGTGAATCATGAGGTCAAGAGTTTAAGACCAGTCTAACCAACATAGTGAAACTCCGTCTCTACTAAAAGGGCAAAAACATTAGCCAGGCGTGTGGCATGCGCCTGTAGTCCCAGCTACTTGGGAGGCTGAGGCAGGGGAATTGCTTGAATCAGGGAGATAGAGGTTGCAGTGAGCCGAGATCACGCCACGCACTCCAGCCTGGGTGACAGAGCGAAACACCGTCTCAAAAAAAAAAAAAAAAAAGATATACGTAACATAAAATTTACCATTTTAACCATTTTTAGCATCCAGTTCAGTGGCATGAAGTACACTCATATCGTGTTCATGCAGCCCAAACTTGACGGCTCCTTTTGGAACACGTCAGGAGGGAAGGGCTGTGTACACACTAGGTGCTTAATAAGTGCTTTCAGCTGACAGTGGGGTGGTGGGATTCTTGGGGTGGTGGTAGGCTACATCATCATGGGTTAAGTAAGTAAGCATTCGCACTCTGGACTTTCTTAGGCAACTTAACCTCAGTCTGTGATGCTGTAGCAGACACTAGTGAGCTATGTTTAACGCTTCATTTCTATTTCTGGGTGAAGCAGGATGATGAGTTCATTGTCTGGTCAATGCCAAGGGCAACTTCCCCTGCTTTCCTAGGCTCCTGCAGCAGAATAGAGAATATCTGTGAAAAATCCAAATGTTTCTCCTATGTGAGTGTCGGGTAAGGGCGGCCCGCGGTTATGACTGGAGCTCCAGTTTCAAATGCTGCTGACTCAAGGCTGATCTGGTTGAGAACCAAACAAATGGGCCTTTTTATACTTAAGAGATTTTTCTTACTATGTGTCAACAAAAGATCTGTAGACAGTCTTGTTGTATATTTCACACTGCTGACTTCATAAGTGTAGCAGCACTCATGACCCATTTACATTTTTTGGTGTATTTGAGTTTATTTCTGTGGTTACCATGCACTGAAGGAACGCCACAAAAGCCGGCCTGTTCAGAGCTGGAGCACAGTGCCAGTGGAATTTTGGTGAGCTTCACTGCGGTAGAAGGGAGTGGGCTGGGAGGTGCAGAAGTACTGAATTTTGCAGCTGGAAGGAATCTTATATAGATTAAATCCCGCCCCCCCCCCCTTATTTATAGATGAGGATACCAAGACCCAGAAATGAGGGGGTGGTCCTGACCTGAGGTCATGTTTCTGGTTAGGATCTCAGCCCACTACTGACTTCCTGGTCTCCAGACCCATTGACTTCTCACTGCTTGGCTCTTCCCAGTTCTTGACCCCCGAGTTCTGTTGAATTAGATGGCTTGTAATATAACAGACCTAACGATAAGTTTTCCTGAATTAAGTATTCTTCCTAAAATCATTTATAGATTTGGTGACTTCTCCGTTTTTCTTTTCCTGCATTTGCGTTGAATCGGTCTTTGCCTCTGGGCAGATCTTTCCGTTGGAGTGTCTTTAAGATCTGTATCTTTCTGACTGCATTTTCAGAACCCCCTGCCTCTATTCTGATGAGAACCCTGGGTACGTTGGCTCTCTCTCTGGGATGACAGCACCGGTTGAAAAGTGGAGAATTGAGTCATCGGCTTTCTGGCGTGGTTTATTCTGTCCCAGAATACCGAAGTCCTGTCTGAAACTATTTCGTCACCGTCCTTGCAGTATGGGAAGTGATTCACATGTAAGCCATGGAAAGCACTTAGCAACCTCTCCGAGATAAAAATTCTTGAGGAGGCCTTGAAAAGCCAGCAGTATTAATGGACGATAGACTGCCATGTTGTCTATCATGTTCTCAGGTAAAATCTAGGAGAATGTTAGGCTTTTGTGACATGCACTTGTCTCAGCTTCAAAGCTGGATTAATTAACTCACTAAATGCAAAATGTTTATTGAGGGCCTATTTTAGGCCTGGCCGTACTCAAAGTAGGAGATACAAAAAGTAACTTGATGCTGTCTTTCACCAGAAGGGGCCACGAGTGCGGGCCCAGGTACTTATCAAGGGGCTTGGTTTCATGCCCCCGTTTCCTTGTTACCCTTAAGGAATGAGAGAGAGAGATGCTTGAAGAACAGCAGAAGCTCTGCTTGCCCTTTAAGCTTGGTGAGGGTTGGATCTGTTTCCCGTCCTCCGTTCCTGGGCTCCTAGTACCATGTGGATGCTCAGTGAATGTTTGCTCTTTCTTTTAGACTTCTTATGGGAGGCAATTGTTGTGTAGAGTGAATAAAACCAGACTTGGGTCCACTTGATCTGGGTTGAGGTCTTTGCCCAACCACCTAGCTGTCACCCCTGGACAAGTCACTGAATGTTGCCGAGCCTCCATTTTTGTTGCATCAATAGAGTGGAGATGCCAATGATTGATCTCATGACTTGAGCGCATCACTTAACCTCCCTGACCTTGGATTCCTCATCTTTAAAATGAGGGATAGTGACGATGAGTGTGGAGCACATGTCGGAACAGACAGACCGCGAAACAGGCATTTGTTATTATCATCCCCATGTCATAAATGGGCTACTATCTTACCGTTTCATCTCAAATGAAATTTCAAGAGAATGATACATTGCAATGTGAGTAACTTTCATTTGTCAATGTGTGGCCGTGCCATCCCCCAACCCCCACCCCTCTGCATTTCTCAGCAGCCCGGCAGAGGAGGGCACATCCACACATTGCCTGCTCTAATTCTGTTGCCTGCTCCCATTCTGTAGCCTCACTATCCTACACCCAACCAGCTTGTATCTCAGAGATGTAAGGTAATTGGAGTAACTATTGAAACCAAAATGTAATTGGAGATAAAAGCTAAATGTCTAAGGTCCTGGAGTATCCAGATGATTAGAAGTGATGTACGGGATCCTCTGCTGCTTCTGAATCATCTGGGTTAATTACCATACTCTGCACCAGCTTTGGTCATCAGGGAGCACACAGAACCATTGTTTATAATTGAAGACCATGGACAACGATCACATAAGGTCATCCATAAGTTTCCAGTCCCTTTTATTCTAATGGACGTTTGAAGAAAAAGGCCTGAACTTTCAATAAAACCATTGTCTTTTGGCTTTCAAGGCCCTTCAGCTGTTTCATTAGGGGATTGAAGCCAGAAATCATTTGTGACTTTCCCCCTACATTGGGGGTATGGGGGATAGAATATATTTTGTGTTTTTTGTTTACAAGAAGGAAGATTTCAGACTTGAGCTGGAGTATAAAAGAAAATTGAAGCTAAAGATCAGGTTCTGGATTTGACTAGAGTTTCTAATATTGTTCAGCCACAATAAAGCCAAAAGCTTTCACTGTATGCTCTGGCTGATATAATAAAGTGAGAGCATTTAAGAAAGTCCAGAATGGGATTGCTTCCTTACTTAATCCATGATGATGTAGCCTACCACCACCCCAAGAATAAAGTGTAGGCATTTAAGAAAAGGGTTAATTAGGCCAATTAGATTAGATGTTAGGTTGCCTGTTTCTAAATACCATGGGATATAATTTATTTCAGTTGGAGCTTTAAGCCCTCATGCATGGTAGACATGTCAATTATGGATAAATTAAAGGAAAAAATAAATGAATATTCAGTATGTCAGACACAATCAGCGAATGGTAGAAAAATATGTAACTTAGCTTTCAACTTCTATACCAGCTAGGATTGTGTCCCATGCAAATCTTCCTGGAAGTTTGGGGAGCCCAATTTTTTCTCTCTACTTGTTATAATTCACTTCTAGGATGTAGCTGGACCAGGAGGATTTTGTCAGGAAATGGGTGCTCTGTCTTCTGAGGCTCTGTACTTCAGTTGGAAGGAAGGGGAATTTTCATATTTCTTGTTTTCTTTTTTTGTAGAGATTGGGTCTCACTTGGTTGTCCAGGCTGGCCTTGAACTCCTGGCCTCAAGCAATCCTCTCTCCTTGGCTTCCCAAAGTGCTGGTATTAAAAGCGCGAGCCACTGCACCCAGGCTGGGTTTTCATATTTCTTATAGTTGTCTTAGAATTTTCAGTTCCAATACACTCATCGTGGAAAGCAAGTGACTCCTTGAATATTGATGTTTATTGAGATTAGGAGGAAGTGAAAGACAGAAATCTGAGTGCCTTTTCCACCTTTCCTGGGTTTTTCTGGCCTTCCTGCTCTGTCCTGATTTCTCTCTCTGAACCCTTGATCTTGGACATACAGGAGCTACTTCTCCTATCAGGCTTTTCTGAATAGAACATCTGATAAACAGCTGCTTTCTGCATCCTCACCCCTGTGGACTTAGGACTCTGCTCCCAAGGATGCCGACCTTGACCTTCATTAGCGTCTGCTGGAGGAACACCCTCAAGCTTGGCCAGGTGGCAGATATATGGAAGTCTTCATGACATACTAATATTTGCTGATATTTGTGCTATCTATGTTTATATATTTATATCTATGTGTATATGATTCAAGCACAACTGTGTCAACTGTTTAACAAAGTTTTATGGGAGAAAGCTTGAAAATTAAGAAAATTTTATCCCTATTTGTTTATTTGAACCACAGCTTCTTGTAGTTTGTCAGACTTTGAGAAAGCTGGTTATGATTTGATGTAGTGGCCAGACGTTGGAGAGTGACTGGAAACCACTGATTGAAAAGAATACTGCCTGGGATTTCTGGCCTCAGTGAGGGCTGAGGCAGTTATCTGGGGGTTGGAGGGTGGGGGTCTTTCTTGGTACTGCTGAAGATCGGCTGCCTCGGTCCGCGCTGACAGAGACTTCCCCAGCTGCTCAGGGCATCCAGGCCAGTGACCTTGGCTGTGTGAGGAGTGGCTTGGGCACAGGCGATCTCAAAGGGCCTGTCACGCTGGAGCTGCCTGTCTGCATCTGAGCGAGCCCTCTCTTTGGGTACAGCCTCAGAAGGTTCAGGGCATTGTGATGCTGTAGCACTTTGCCATTTGGATTTGAGGAGATTTGTCTTGGCTTGGAAAACAAAGCATTCAACTTGCAGCAAATTAAAATAAAAAGGAAGGGAAGTTGAGAACAAACACTCCATCCAGGAGTTTGGGCTTTGAGGTGGGATAGTGATGGGGATGGGCAGGGAGGTGGAAAGGAAGTCAGGGATGTACTACATCGTCACCAACAGCATCATATCCTTATTTCATCCAATCTAAGAGGACTGTGGGTGTAAGATGCATCCTTATTTCAGAGAAATGGAAACATGGAAATGAGCACCTGAGCACTGTGGCCGTCAGAGTACTCAGTGATTTCAGCTCATGTCCTCCTCTTAGTAACTTTATAAGGCAGCTTCATTATTTCCATCTTATGGTGAGAAAACTGAGATGCAGGAGGTGAAGACGCTTGCAGAAGATCACTCCGCTGGCTAGTGGAGGGGCCAGGATTTGCAGTTGGAATTCTAACATCCTTAGAGCCTACCCTTGGCTACTGTGCTCTGCTCCCTGGCAATGAAATCAGTGTTGGGGTGCACGTGTCTGTGCGTGTGTGTGTGCTTGAACACGTTGACGTCAACATTTTGACCAGATGTGTCAGACACATATGTTACCTCTGTCCCATTATCTTTACCGAGTTACTTAAACCCCAGGTCCCTGTTTTCATGTTATTATCCTGACTAAGGGATGCAACTGGAGTTTAAATTCTTTCTATGCATTTCTTTTCTTTCTTTCTTTCTTTTTTTTGAGACAGAATCTCACTCTGTCACCAGGATGGAGTGCAATGGCTACAATCTCAGCTCACTGCAACCTCCGCCTCCCAGGTTCAAGTAATTCTTCTGACTCAGCCTCCCGAGTAGCTGGGATTACAGATGTCTGCCACCACACCCAGCTAAATTTGTATTTTTAGTAGAGAAAGGGTTTCACCATGTTGGCCAGGATGTTCTTCATCTCCTGACTTCATGATCCACCCACCTTGGCCTCCCAAAGTGCTGGGATTACAGGCGTGAGCCACCGTCCCCGGCCCCTTCTGTGCTTTTCACGTCCCCTCTGCACTCCCTCCTCACAGGGCCAGTCACTCTTGGGAACACTCAGAGATAATAAACATTTCCCTGCTGTATCTTCCTGGAGGATCTGTCATTTATTAGCTGTGTGCTGTTGGCAGGAACCTCTCTGCACTTGTCCCCTCATCTGTACAATATAAATAATGCATCTTGGGATGGTAGTGAGAAAGGGAGGGTTAAATGAAATGACATTCACTAAAGTGCCTGCCTGGCATTCAGCATCGTATAGAGCTGGAACTCCAAATGTCTTCTGCCTGTACCTGCTTCCCTTCTCCCCAAGTCACCCAGATCGCAGGTGGCAGCAAGCTCCGAACCAAAACTGTTTCTAACACATCTGGCCACTTCCCGTAGAGACAGACATGCAAATAGCTTCATATCCTCCTGTAGCGGTAACCGTTTGCAGACACCTTGCTGTCTTACAGCAGCTTTTTAATTTGCCTGCACAAGTGGACCTGCCTGGCCAACTTGGAGGGCATTTTAATATCTAAGCATGGCTCATACATATGTGTGGCACACCGGGGCCATGCCTTCCTGCTTATCAAGGCCGCAGAAATCTTACACATGGTTTTCTTACTTTCTGGAGAAAGAGGGGACCTTGTCTCTCCATTTTTTCATAACACTTTTTAATTTTTACTTTAAGGTGAACCCCCACCCCACCCCCACCTCAAAATTCTCGGTGTTTCCCTGAATTTCCCTGGGGAAAATCCACTACGGCTTTGAATCTTTTTCCCCTCCTTGGGATGGTTCTGATCCCATTCCATATCTTTGGAGGGTCTACGGAAGGGGCTCGGCTTTGCGTCTTGGATTCACAAGCAGGGAAGCAGGGAGTGAGGGAGTTGAGGGGAGCGTGGGTGTGTTTCATCAGCTGCAGCTGCAATGGCCATTTCCCCCCAAACACCTTTCGACAACCACACTTGCAGTACAGCCTTGCCTGCCCCAGGTCCACGTGTGTGTCCTCTGCCCCTGTCTGGGGCCTCCCCTATCCATTTTTGGATCTCTTCTGATACCTGCTTTTACCTCCCTCACCCCTTCAACACTTCTTGATGGCAGCCACTTAAGTCATACTTAAGCGTCCTCTATTCCTAAAATATGCAGAAATTAAACAAATGCCTTGTGCTCTCATTTTTCAAAGATCTCCCCCTTTCCCCGCCTTTTTTTTTTTTTTTTGAGATGGAGTCTCACTCTGTCGCCCAGTCTGGAGTGCAGTGGCAAGATCTCAGCTCACTGCAACCTCTGTTACCCGGGTTCAAGCAATTCTTCTGCCTCAGCCTCCCAAGTGGCTGGGTTTACAGGCACCTATCACCACATCCAACTACTTTTTGTATTTTTAGTAGAGATTGTGTTTCACCATGTTGGCGAGGCCTTGGTCTCAAACTCCTGACCTCAAGTGATCTGCCCTCCTGAGCCTCCCAAAGTGCTGGGATTATAGGCGTGAGCCACTGCACCATGTCAAAAGATCTCGAGTGAAAATATTCACATTAGTGGCTGCAGATAGATAATTGTTTTTTGTCGCGGAAATGCCAACTCTTTGTTTAGAACTTGCCTGATTTTCAGTAGTATTTCTAACACTTAGAGTCGATTTGGATCTCGCGTTACGTTGAGTCATCATTTTTAGTGGGAAGAATACTATACAACATGAAAGAAACTATAAAAGCTACTCTAACAATTGTTTCTTTTTCTTTTCTTTTTTTTAGACAGCATTTCACTCTGTCACCCAGACTGGAGTGCAGCGGTGCAATCAAGGCTCATTGCAACCTCTGCCCTCCTGGGTTTAAGCGATTCTTGTGCCTCAGCCTCTCCAGTAGCTGGGACTACAGGTGTGCGCCTGTAGAGATTCAAGTGATGGGAAGCCAAGCCACCATGCTTGGCTAATTTTTGTATTTTTAGTAGAGATGGGGTTTCACCATCTTGGCCAGACTGATCTTGAACTCCTGACCTCAGGTGATTCCCCCTTCCTTGGCCTCCCAAAATGCTGGGATTACAAGCGTGAGCCACCATGCCCTGCCTATTTTCATTTTTATGTGCTCTCTTTTATATGTGTATGTGTATTTACATAACCAAGGTCCCGATCTGCATATTTGGAATTCTGTTGCTTTAACTTAAACTCCATTTTCGTATCTTCACATTACTACTTTTAATGATGGTAGCATTTTCTGATTGGTCCAAGATTATGGGAATAATTTTGTAATTGATAGTTCATATCCTACAGTGGTTCCAATTTTTGGCCATTAGAAGGGCAGTTCTATAGCAAACATCTTTGTGCATACCTATTTTAGTTTCTGTTGAATTAATCCCTTGGTGTAATTTCCCAAGAGGGAAATTGCTGGATTTGAAGGTTGTAAACATCTTCATGGCTCCAGTGATGTAGTGCACGTGGGGATATTTTTAAAATCAGTGTTCTCTTTGTTGGCATCTTGAGCCAGAAAAATGTCAGAAGAAAATAACAGAAATGAACAACGAAAAGGTGAACCCCCATCTTTAACTCTTAAAAATGTGGAAATGAAAATGGGCTTTGGGTCCCTGGGTGCTGCCTTGGAAGCCCCAGCTCTGCCACTGCAGCGTGTCTTTCCTTGAGGGAGAGGCCGTCTTCCAGCTGTCTTTGCTTCTGGAGGAAGGATGCTCACCATGCTTGTTCCACAGCCCCGCTTCAGCATCCTGCTGTAGCCTTGAACTCACCTGGAGCAATGCCAAAGCGCTCAGGTCTCCAGCCTGCATCGTCAGCTCCTTCTGTCTGTTAACTGGGCAACAGCTCCTCTCTGATTTGTGAAAGAATTGTGTGTCCACAGATTAATGTGCATATACTATGTTTCTAACAGGAGGATTTGGGGTTGGAATAGAAGAGGGTTTTGAGATCTCTCAAATACTTAGAAAGACAAGGGAGTGTGAGCAATTAGAAATGGTAACTAATTATGGCTTATTGAGCACTTACCCTGGGCCAGGCCCTGCTCCAAACACGTGACATGGATGAACTTATTTAGCCCTCACAGTAACCCCATAGGTAGCCAAATAGTTTTTCCCATTTTACAGGTGAGACAGTGGAAGCCAAGAGACGGAGTATCTTGTCAAGGGCACACAAGATGGGAACCCATGTATATTAGTTTGCTAGGGCTGCCATGACAAATTCCCACACATGGGGGGCTTTATACCACAGAAATGTGTTCTTCCACAGTTCCAGAGGGAGACCAGAGGTCCAAAATCGAGGTGTCAGCAGGGCTGTGTTTCCTCTGAAGGCTCCGGGGCGGAATCCCTCCTTGCCTATTCCTGGCTTTTGGTGGCTCCCAGCAATCTGAGGCATGTGGCCTGTGGCTGCATCACTTGAATCTCTGCCTCTGTCCTCCATGGCCCTCTTCCCTGTGTGTGTGTGTGTCCTCTCCTCTTCCCATAAGGACACCAGTCCGGCCTCACTTAATTTAATTCATTATATCTGCAAAGACTCTATTTCCAGAGGTCACCTTCTGAGGTTCCCAGTGGATATGAATTTGGGAGGGACACTGTACCATGGTCATAGCCAGGACCTGTCCCTGCCTTCTAAGACAAGAGTGGAGAAAAGGGAAAGAAAGCAGAAGCCTGGGTAGGCTCAGAGTTTGCCCAGGTGCCCTTGAGACGGACAAAGAATGGGCGGAAGTCGCTTGGGCTTTTACGAGGTTGTGTGGCCAGGAGGGACTGGAGCCCTGGGCGAAATGCCTGCCCAAGTGAGGTGGGGTTGCCAGGCACAGTTGGACTGTGTGAGGACTGTGTGAGTGTGAGATTTTCCTGGGCAGAGCTAAACAGCTTTCTGGACTCAAGGGGAGGAGGTAGATTTGGGGTTAATGCCCTGCTGTGCTTGAGTGGCTTAAATAAAGGTTACCTGGACTATTTCCCTTCTAAAGCAGCTACGTTACTCTGTCTCTGAAGCTGTGGGGAACCCCAGAGGCAGGCGTGTCCAGGCTGTAAAGTCAGACTTGGAGCGCCAGGCAGGGGAGAAAGCCCTTTGGCATGTTTTCTGCCTCACTGCAAAGTAAATGTATAAGCATTCCAGGGAAACTGCTGGGAGATGGGAAACATTCTCCAGCAGGCGAGGAAGGATAAATGAAAAGTAAATGTATAAGGCTTATAATTAACTCATTCGAAGTGTGTAAAATGTAATTAATATGATCTGTGTTGCAGTGCTGTCTCTCTTGTTTTATTTAAGTGAACATAAAATGTAATTTACAAGGGCTTCCTCAGGTTAACTGCCAATATCAGTTCCTTGAACTGCATTTTTTCCACAGCGTCTTAAGTTTCTCAGCAATAAAGTTCTTCTACTACTCTAGAGGTTTTCAGGGACAGAATTTACGCAGAGGTTTGGGGTAGGGGCTGGTTCTCTTTCACCCCAGACACTCTTACCCTGCACCCCTCAGGCCAGCCTGAAGATGCCGATTCCTATTAATTATCTTCTCTGTTAATGTGAGGGCTTTTTTTTTTTTTTAATGTCACTAGGATGACAGTTGTATACAGAAAAGGCTTCTAATAAAATTAAATATAAATCTAGGAAGCTACCTTTAAATTTAGAATCTTACTCTTCTCTTCATAAGCCTTTAGTAGTTACATTTAGGATGACCTTAAATTAATAGTTGGTCCTTTAACACCATCTTATGTTAACAATTTTATTTTATTATTTATTTATTTATTTATTTATTTTGAGACAGAGTCTTGCTCTGTTGCCAGGCGCCAGGCTGGAGTACAGTGGCCTGATATTGGCTCACTGCCACCTCCGCCTCCCAGGTTCAAGCAACTCTCCTGCCTCAGCCTCCTGAGTAGCTGGGACTACAGGCGCACGCCACCATGCCCAGCTAATTTTTTGTTTTTAGTAGAGATAGGGTTTCACCATGTTAGCCAGGATGGCCGCCATCTCTTGACCTCGTGATCCACCCGCCTCAGCCTCCCAAAGTGCTGGGATTACAGATGTGAGCCACTGTGCCCAGCTTGATAACAATTTAAATTGCATTTAAAATGTCATCTATTTACAGTTATTTTTGAATACTTCATTTGCCCAATGGATAAACAAACATTTATTTATTCATTTGTTTGTTTATTTATTTTGAGACAGGGTCTCACACGGTTGCCCAGGCTGGAGTGCAGTGGCATGATCACGGTTCACTGCAGCCTCAACCTCCCAGGTTCAAGCAGTCCTGCAGCTTCAGCCTCCCCAGTGGCTGAGACTACAGCCGTGCACCATCACACCCAGGTGGTGGTTGTATTTTTTGTAGAGATGGGGTTTTATCCTGTTCCCCAGGCAGGTCTTGAACACCTGGGCTCAAGCAGTCCACCCGCCGTAGCCTTCCCAAGTGCTGGGATTACACAAGTTCTCCATCCTGCCCAGCTCAAGTATTTATATAATATAAATCTGCTACCTCAGACTTAGAAATATGGTGGATCTTAAGATTTACTTATTTATTTAATTAATTTATTTATTGTTTCAGACTCTTCAGTTGGTTAGAGACTAAGTTTTTAAAATATTCTAGTATTATATATAAACTTAGATTTCAGCTTAAAATTTCAAATCAAAAAAATTGTTCAGTTACATCTTTCATACTGATATTGCTATGTAGATCTATTCAAATAGGTCAACATCTTGAAAATATTAATAATATTAGTTTATTCTTAAACATTTCTATACTTACTTAAAAAGTCTTATTGAAATATTATTTACATATAAAATTCACCCACTTTAAGTGTGGAACTCAGGGAATTTTAGCTTATTTGTAGAGCTATACAAGCATCCCCACAATCTAATTTTAGAAATTTCCATCATCCTGAAAAGAAACTCTATGTCTATTTACCGTCACTTGCCATCCCCTCCCCTAGCCTTGGGCAATTGCTGATCTACTTTCTGTGTCTATGTATTTGCCAGTTCTGGACATTTTCTGCATTTCTATATTTACTTTTCATTTGAAATCGTCCTAGGTTTTTAAGAAAACAATTTTGGCATCTCAAATGATACCAGGGTCACCTTCTCAAGCCACTTTTTGGGTTACAGCCTCAGTAGCCTGAAGCTGCTTTCTTCAGAGCTGAGCTCTGCTCTGCGTGGGTTCCTGCAGCCCATGACCCAGACTTGAGTCACAGACTGGCTGATTCAAATGTCTTGCCGCCGAACACCAGACCCACCCAGGTGGCTTCATTATGTCTTGATTCCTTCCTTGCCTGTCCTCGGGCTCACAAACAACTTAGAGACTTAGTTAAGTGAGAGCTGACTGAAGTCGCTCCCCGTGATGTCTGACCTAAGGTCACTGTTCTGAAGTTCTGCATGTGACAGCCATGCTCCAGTGCCCGCCTGCCATCCTCACAGCACCAGCTGGGAGGCCACCAGCCCACCTGCTCACCAGCAGCCTCTGGGCCCCGCCTCAGGGTGTTGCTCCATGTCCCAGCAAAACAGCTTAAAAAGCAAAACCCCAGCCAGGATTTGGACAGTTACCTGAATACCTGTGTTCACAGTGGCATGAGTCGTGGTAGCCAAAGGGTGGAAACAACCCTAATGTCCATCAGTGGATGAATGGATAGCAGTATATATGTATGATAGAATAGTATTCAGAATAATAATGTGTCAGAATAAGGAAAGTCTCATACATCCTACAACATGGATGGACTTAGAAGACATTATGCTAAGTGAAAAAAGCCGGACACAAAAGGAAAACATTATGTGGTCCCACTTGTATGAAGTACTTAGACTATTCTAGTTCAGCTGGGCATGGTGGCTCACGTCTGTAACCCCAGCACTTTGGGAGGCCGAGGTAGGGGGATTGCTTGAGTCCAGGAATTCAATGCCAGCCTGGGCAACATGGTGAAACCCATCTCTATAAAAAATTCAAAAATTAGCCAGCCATGGTGGCCTGTGCCTGTAGTCCCAGCTACTCAAGGTTGAGATGGGAGGATTGCTTGAGACTGGGAAGCAGAGGTTGCAGTGAACCCAGATCGCACCACTGTACTCCAGCCTAGGTGATAAAAGACCTTGTCTCCAAAAGAAAAAAAAAAACAAACCAAATTCATAGAGACAGAAATTAGAATGGGGGTTATGGACAAGGGAAATGGTGAATTGTTATTTAATAAGTACAAAGTGATGTGTACTTGGTGACAGTTGCACAAGAATGTGAATGAACTTAATGCCACTGACCTGGACACCTAAAAGTGGTCAAAATGGTAAATGTTATATTATGTACATTTTATCTCAATGAACAAAAAAGCAGAGCTGCAGCATTATGTCTTGCCTTGAAGAGCTTGTGCAAGGGTTCCAGTTTGACTACACAGTCAAATGAATGCTTTCTTGGTTTGGCCTCAAATCCTTTTCTGGGATGATTTTTAAAATATATATATATTTTGTTGCACTTTAGATTCTGGGGTACACATACAGAACACGCAGGATTGTTGCATAGGTACATGCATGGCAATGTGGTTTGCTGCCTCCATCCCCATCACCTATATCTGGCATTTCTCCCCGTGTTTCCCTCCCCAACTCCCTACCCACCGCTGTCCCTCCCCTAGTCCTCCTCAACAGACCCCAGTGTGTGATGCTCCCCTCCCTGTGTCCATGTGTTCTCATTGTTCAACACCCGCCTATGAGTGAGAACATGCGGTGTTTAATTTTCTGTTCTTGTGTCAGTTTGGTTTCAGGTTCATCCATGTCCCTACGAAGGACACGAACTCATCGTTTTTTTATGGCTGCATAGTGTTCCTTGGTGTATAGGTGCCACATTTTCCCTGTCCAGTCTATCATCGATGGGCATTTGGGTTGGTTCTGGGATGATTTAAAGTACAAATAAAGAAATGAAGATGCCTCAACCTAGCCGGCCCGTCCCTTGGCTATTGGGTACCACATGACCCTTGAAAGTACCTACGCCCAGGCCCCTGGCCTCGCCGGCCCCACCTGGCCCCAGATCCTGCCTCTCCTCTCGATGGCCTGCATGTGCAGGCTCTGTGTGTGCACCTGTTCCTCATGTCTGACTGATCCAGCGTCCCCAGACCCTTCCAACATACAAATCCCTTGCAGTGCTCGTCAAGGATGACTCTTACCAGGAAAGTTTAGAAGAGCCTGGACTGGGGTGACTGTATTTCAGAAACAGTTTAGTTTCCTGTCTTTTGGGAAAGGCGCATCCGTTCACTCAATTATTCATTCAGGCCCTGAATTTAGGCCCCTTTTAGGAATATTGTGGATATTGTGATAGACAAGACGGTCCAAGTCCCTTTGCTGATAAAGCTTAGGGTCTCACAGTGGCAACGGACAACAACCAATAAAGCATTTAAGATAAAAAGACAGGAGGGATTCAATGCCTTGAAGAAGAATATGACAGGTGGGGCATGGTGGCTCATGCCTGTAATCCTAGTACTTAGGGAGGCTGAGGTGGGTGGATCCCTTGAGGCCAGGATTTCGAGACCAGCCTGGCCAATGTGGTGAAACCCTGTCTCTACTAAAAATGTCAATAATTAGCTGGGCATGGTGACACACACCTGTAATCCCAGCTACTTGAGAGGCTGAGGCACAAGAATCACTTGAACATGGGAGGTGGAGGTTGCAGTGAGCCAAGATTGTGCCATTTTACTCCATCCTGAGTGACAGAATGAGAACCTGTTTTTTTTTTTTTTTTAAAAAAAAAAAGGAGGGACAGGAGAGGGAAGAAGAAGTGAGAAGTGAGGCCGTGGGAGACAGTGTGTCCGGGGAAGCTGTCCCTGGGGAGCCAGTGACGCAGTCAGAGGGCAGAGTGAAGAAGAGAGCAGTCGCTGGTGTTGAGAGGCTCCAGGCAAAGACCCTGAGGCTCATGCTTGGTTTTTTGGTGAAGCAGCAAGGTGACCAGAATGGCAGAGGAGGGGCAGAGGCAGGTGGGGCTGTATCATGGGGCATCCTCAGGGCCATGGAAAGACTTTGGATTTTGTTCTAAGGTGGTGGCAGGTCTTTGGAGCAGGAAGGCTGTTATGATCTGATTTATGTTTTTAGAAGATTATTCTGGCCGCTGGTAGGGAATAGAGTAGGGAGGCCAGGGTGGCAGCAGGGAGACCAGTTAAGAGGTTTTTGTCATGGCCCAAGGGGAAGGCGATGATGGCGTGTCCCAACGTGGTAAGGGCAGAGACATGCTGAGGAGTAGGGCATAGCAGAGAAAAAAGAGAATTCAAGAATAATTCCTGGCTGTTTGGTCTTCACAGCTAGGGGCGTGGTGGTGGCACCCACTGTGATGGTGAACCTGGTGGGAGGGAAATTTTAGCTGTGGAAGCCATGAGTTCCCTTTATCAATACTTACTGTATTCCATTCATAAACACCCTCAAAGTGAATTTAAGGAAGAGTCAAGTCAAGGCCAGAGGTCCCACAGGTATGCTTTCCACCCCTGCGGTGGGACCTCTGGCCTTGACTTTAGTTTTTCAAGATATCTGAGTCAGGCGTTTTCAAACCGTGCACCATGACCCATTGGTGTGTTGTAAAATGGATTTAATGAGTCGTGACTAGTACTTTAAAAAAGGACAATAGAAAATGTTAATTCATCACACGTAGTAAGGATAATACTTTTCAAATAACGCTAGTCTTGTTTTTTTGTGTGTATTTATATGTAAATCAGGTGCAAAAGGAGAAAGGGATGAGGCCAGGAGTCAGGAGATCCTCATTTTAGCTGCAAGGCTGCCTATAGCCAGCAGTGTGTCCTTGGACGGATCACCTTCTACTCTGCACGTCCATTTCTTTACCTATAAGATGGGGTTAGGGATGAGGTGGTTTCAACTGGATCACAGTTCCCTTATCTTTTCCCTGGCACCTCCTCCTTCTCCTCTCCCTCTCCTCCCCTCCCCTCCCCTCCCCTCCCCTCCCCTCCCCTCCACTGCCTTCCCATTCTCTCCCCTCCCCTCCCCCCCTCCACTGCCTTCCCCTCCTCTCCCCTCCCCTCCCCTCCCCTCCACTGCCTTCCCCTCCCCTCCCCTCCCCCCCTCCCCTCCCCTCCCCTCCTCTCCCCTCTCCTCCACTGCCTTCCCCTCCCCTCCCCTCCCCTCCCCTCTCCTCCACTGCCTTCCCCTCCTCTCCCCTCCCCTCCCCTCCCCCCTCCCCTCCCCTCCCCTCCTCTCCCCTCTCCTCCACTGCCTTCCCCTCCCCTCCCCTCCCCTCCCCTCTCCTCCACTGCCTTCCCCTCCTCTCCCCTCCCCTCCCCTCCCCCCCTCCTCCACTGCCTTCCCCTTCTCTCCCCTCCCCTCCCCTCCCCTCTCCTCCACTGCCTTCCCCTCCTCTCTCCTCCCCTCCCCTCCCCTCCCCTCCCCTCTCCTCCACTGCCTTCCCCTTCTCTCCCCTCCCCTCCCCTCCCCTCCCCTTTCCTCCACTGCCTTCCCCTCCTCTCCCCTCCCCTCCCCTCCCCTCTCCTCCACTGCCTTCCCCTCCCCTCCCCTCCCCTCCCCTCCCCTCCACTGCCTTCCCCTTCTCTCCTTTACTTTCCCTCTTCTCCCTTCCCCTCTCTCATGCTCTCAGTGGGTGGACAGCATACCCCACTGGCCAGGGAGATTACGTTTGAGCTTTGTGTCTTAATCTGTTCAGACTGCTATAACAAAATGCCATAAACTGGGAGGCTTATACACAACAGAAATTTATTCCTCACAGCTCTGGAGGCTGGGAAGTCCAAGAACAAGGTGCTGGCAGATTTGGTGCTTGGGGGGGCCCTGCTTTCTGGTTCACAGACAGTCTCTTCTTGCTCTGTCTTCACATGGTGGAGGGGTAAGTGGTCTTTTCTGGGCTTCTTTTATAAGGGCACTAATCCCATTTATGAGGTCTCTACCCCCATAACCAAATCACCTTCCAAAGACCCCACCCTCTAAAATGATTATCTTAGGGGTTAGTATTTTAGCATGAATTTTAGGCAGGACACAGACATCCAGAGTATAGTATTTTGTGTTCTACCTTTCTCTTGTTCAGTCAGAACCAGTTTTGAAGATATTTTCCCCAACCACATAGATTCATTCTCTTTCCTTGTGTGGAAATCACTGGACCAGGTGGTCTCTAAGGGGCCCTCTTTGCCTTAGGTTTGCCTGATGGTTGACAACTGATTTGCACTTGGGCAGGGACCTTGTACTTTCGGAAGCAGGCATGTTCTCTGGGCATGTTTCTGCTGATGGGCCAGAATCCTCTAAAAGAGGGAATGGGTTGGCTGCTGGGGCCATGAGTTTGGGGGACTCCATTTGGTGGCCCAGTTCTTCTCCTGGCAGGTAGATATTTTAATGTACAGAGCATATTCTTTAAAGCTGAGTACTAGAGCCCCCACTGGAAGGCTTCCATGTCAGTAAATCTCACAGCTCTTAGATGAAACTGTGTCTTTTTCCAGGTTATACCAAGCACATTCGTGTAATTCTTAGATTTACACTTCTGACCTTCATCTGCCAAGTTTAATTCTCTTTAGTTCTACAGTCACCTTCTACAGGCTGGGTGTCGGGAGGGGCTCTTGCTTTGAGGATCTGGAGTAGTAGGAGAGACTGACATGGGAGTGGCCATGATATAGGTTCAGATTATTCTCAAATCAAATAAACCCCAATCCCTCAGTATTCTTCAGTGAATTTGCTTATAGGGTCTCCAGTAAGGAGAAGGAGATTTGGGAATGGTTTTAATGGCTCCGAATTGTCCCTGTGGGAGAGACTGGGGAGTTGGAAGAGTGAAGGTTGATAACAGCATGAATGACAGGTTAGGCGGAACCCTATTTTCACCTCACTGTTTCGCGGCTCCTGAAAAGTCACTTGTGAATACAAGTGTGCGGAATGTTTTGTAAAGCTCCTGAAGGCCTGACTGGTAGGAGAACACTGGGCCCCCATTTGGGACTGCCTGTTTGCTTGGTCTCCATCAGACCCAAGCATCTATAAGTGTGACGTGTCCCATTTCCCAGGAGTGGGGGAAGGCATGCAGGTTATGGGGTTTGAATCCCCCCTCTGCCATTCACTAGCTGTGCCACCGGGCCAATTCTTAACTTCTTTGAGCCTCAGCTTCCTTGTCTGTGACATGGGTATGATACCAACCTAACCTTCTGGCTGGCGGCAAGGAATCGAGAGAGACAGTAATAAACGCTCGTGTTTACTGGGGACTTGCAGAGCTCATTTGAGGCACATCACAGCACCACAAGAGCATATCATATTAATTTGTCTTTTTGTTTTAACTACTTTGGCTAAGAAGGTAATGAAAGCACTTTGTGGAGGCATTGGCACTTTGAGAAGAATGTGTTGGAAGAGAACATGCTGACGCCTTTTCGTTGCTCTTTTGCTCTTAGTAAGTGATTTGGTCTGAAATCCTTTAGTAGAATGTCTTTGGTTAATTCCTCAGGTCACTTGATCTGTGCTTTTTATTCATTTGATACAAACATATCAAGTACCGGCTATGCGCGGAGCAGTTAGGCAGTGGGCAGGGAGAGACCGGCAAACGTGGGAGGTGAGGGGCTTGGCCAGGCCCAGATGTGATCGCCAGCCCTGCTCTGGGACCTCTGGCCATTCTGTCCCTGCACTGGGCCCAGTATATTTCTCTGCAAATGAGCAGGAGTGACCAGATGAGGGCTAAGAAACCCCCAGACTCCAGACATGAGTTTGGATTCAAAGAGCTTCAGGATCCTTGAAACAAAATGAAATTTCACAGAGATAGAGGTTCCTGGGTATTTTTACATCATGAATGGATTAGCTTCAGATGCAGTTTTTGGGAGGACTTACTGGCTTCTGTTTACCTCTCATATTTACGAGAACGGTTTAGGATTGAACCAAGTCTAAGCCTATCTGTGACGCAGAAGAAACCTTTGGGCTTCAGTCCTCTCCCCCACCCTCTACCTTCCACCCCTACTTTTAATTTGCTCTTTCTTCTCTTTCCTCCGGTTCTGAAATTCCTTCCGGGAATCAGCTCAAACAATGCACTCGACCTCTAGTGTTAGAAGAAAGTTTCTTCCTTTGAATTTAGAAGGAGAGTAGGGCCTGAGTGGTGGCTGGCACCTGTAATCCCAGCACTTTGGGAGACCACAGTGGGAGGACTGCTTGAATGCAGGAGGTCAAGTCCAGCCTGGTCAACATGGCAAAACTGTTTCTACAAAAAAAAATTGCAAAACTTATCTGGGTGTGGTGGCATATGCCTGTAGTCCCAGCCACTGGGGAAGCTGAGACGGGAGGATCACTTGAGCCTGGGAGGCGGAGGTTAAGATTGGGCCCCTGGACTCCAGCCTGGGTGACAGAGCGAGACCCTGTCTCAATGAATGAATGAATGAATGAACGAATAAATAAATAGGAGTGTTGGCAGTGCTGGACTCAAAATAATGTAAGCCATTCCTAAGGAGAGCCTCAAAGTGCCTCTGTGAGAGGCCAGATTCTTCCCATTCTGAGATACCCTAACTCTGGGAGAACGTCAGGTTGCAGCTGGGTTACTGAGACAGAGTTTGTCCTAAAAGTTAACCTTGTGGCCCAGGCCCCACGGAGCTACAGACTGCCAGCTCTGCTTCAATATAAGGTTTGTTTTTTTTTTTTTTTTTTTTTTTTTTTTTTTTTTGGAGGGGATGCCCCTATTTTTGTATTTATTACAAAATGATAAAAATCTCACCACCAGGGGCTTTTAAACCCTGCTGGGTTGTGAACCAGGTGGAGATTGTTCTCACAGCCAGGTACTGCTTTTCCATTCCCTGCCTCTCCTGGCCTCAGATTCTTTCCTCCCGCACCATTACTGTTTCACTTCTCCCCACCCACTGCTCCTTCCACCTGGACTCCCCAAACCTGAGCAATTCTAGGGTGGGCTTGTTTAACCCATGGTTCTACAGGGAGATACCCCAGCGCCCTGTGCTTGGAAGTTAGGACTTTCATGTTGGAAAGGACTTAGTGATCACCTGGTTGACCCACTTCACCTGACCAAGGAGAAAACGGAGCCCCAGGGAGACCTAGTTCAAAGTGAGGATCTTAGTTTGGTGGCAGAGCTAGGGGTGGGATCCAGCTCTGTGACTTCCGAGTTTTTCAGTGCCATGGACCAGGCTAGTTGACATTTTCATTTCATTCCCACCAGCACCCTACGATACAGGCATTGTTCACTGAATTGCGTAGTTGAGTTTCAGAGAACAGGAAGCTGACCCAAAGCCCCAAGGCTAGTTAATGGGTGAAACCGGGACTTGAATCCAATTCTGGTTGAACCTTCTTCTTCCAAAGGGTGTTGCTGGGATTTACTTGGTTTGGCCTGTAAGACCATCTTGGTTTGCTTGGAACTTACTTGGTTTTAGCACTGAAAGCCCTGAATCCTGGGGGTCTCCTCAGACTAGGCAAACTAGACTGCTTGGTCACTCTAGTCTCATCACAGTGACCTCAGAAGAGGATGAGGGAGAGCGGGGAGACTTAGCGTCCCTTGAGGGCTGACTTTGGGTGTCCCAGGTATGAAACAGGATTGCCTGTCCTTGCAGGAGCAGCTTCCTCTGAGGAAGCTGGGTATTGCTCACCCTCTAACTTGATGAGGTTGAATCAGATACTGTCCTGTCTTAATGGATGAACCCACTGGTAGGGCTCTAGCATGAATTTGTGCATTCGGGGGAAAAAAAACCATTTCTGCGACGGCATTGCTGCTCTGCACTCTCAGAGTGTGGAGTAGATGAATCATGCCCAGCCTGTGAGCAAGTCAGGAGATTTGGAAAGTGTCCGAAGTCAGCCGAGTATTAGAGTTGTTTTGCCAGCGCCAGGAGCAGAGACCCCTCCGGACTTGGGTGATTTAGTACAGCAGTGCTTCGTTTTGAAACGTTGAGGGAAGTGACAGCCCCAGAATGGTAGGAGCTGTAAGTGTAAAAGTATCCTTGACTGCCTTTCGAGGTAGCACTGTGGAGAGCAGCAGTTCTGGGTTGTAAATTTGCTGTTAGCCCTTGCTGCTTGCTGACTGCGTGATCTTAGACAATTTACTTAACCTCCTTGGGCTTCAGCTTTCACAAATGCAAACTGGGACTATGTGACATCATTATTATATCTGACTTGTAAGGTTTCTATGAGGATTCAGTGAAACAATGTGAGAAAAAGGCTGAGCGTTGTGTCAGGCATCAGATACATGGTACATTCTCACTATGTGGTACTTTATTTTGTAAGATAGGACTTCCTGCCATGGCTCTGCTGCTAGCTACACTGGGCACTTTGGGCAAACGTGTGAGATCTCTGAATTTCTTCTGTAAATTAAGGGGACTGGCCTAGACTCTAATCCCTTGGAATTCTAAATGTGTTTGGTTTTAGGACATGCATGAGAGGCAAGTTCCTACTCAGGGTCCCGCAGTATTTCATTTCTATGTCTTCGGACCTGAACTAACAATCCAGCAGCTCCCCTCCGTTCCAGCAGCACTGAAAGGGTCACTGGGAGTCACTCCGAGAACGAGGTGGGCTTGATTCCCTTGTCCTGAGCCAGCTCTCTGTGGGCCGCTCTCAGCAGAATGGGAATGGAGCGTCCACTTGAAGCGTGCTCTTCATTATAATGAAACAAACATGAGCGGCTTGAGTTTAATTTTAGCTTCATTTATGTATCATGGAAGATATAGAACTGTTCCTGGGTCTAAGAAATCAGACTGTAAATTGAGCTAATTAGATTCTTTAAAAAAATCTTTAATCCCATTGATTTGAGTTTAGAGAGGAGGAAACAAGTGTTGTGGCTAAATAAAACTCCTAGTGGGCGGGGTGGACAGCAGAAGGCTGCCGCTAAATGTCCTCAGGGCCTCGGGGAATTTTTTTGTGGGGCTTTTGATCATCAGACCTTTCATTTTTCAAAGGAAAAAGAAATAACTGTAGTCTAATGCTACTGGCAGTTTTCTCCATATATAGCAAGCACCAAACCTCTCTGATGCTCTTAAAGGAAGTGTTAACTCCTCTATCATCCATAAACCTTTCAAAAATTTTCTATGTACCAAGCACCACAGCAGCGACGTGAATAGGATAGAGAGCGGCCATATCCCCCAAGCTCAGTGCCTGGCAGGTCACCCCGCACATTATAGGTGCTTGATGAAAACTTGTTGAATGAGTGAGTGTAATAACTGCTAATTAATAGTTTGTCATCACAGCATTTTGATGGATCCTACGGCGCTTCGGACTTGTCCTAGACTGGACTGCATGTTGGACATGTCCTACAAGTGGCCAGCCAACCAGGTTTCAGGCTAGGAGGAGACTCTGGAGATGTTTGACTTACCTGGCAGTGGAGAGGTGACCCAGTGTGGCAGCTGAGAGCCTGGGTCGTCTGACCCAGAATCCTGTCTCCACCTTTCCCTAGTCAGGAGACCTGGGCAAGTGACCTAACCCCGCCGTGCCTCAGTGATCTCATCAGTAAAAAGAATGGGAGGAGTCCTTGCCCCGTGGGACTGCTGTGGGGGTTAAATGTGCGAGCTGCTTGGCAAAGCATTGGTGCCCTCTCCACATTAGCTGCCACTGTCTGCGCCTTGGCTACTCAAGCTTCTGTAACGCCACTTGTAAGTTACGTGTGGGCGAATATACTCACATGTATAATTGCTGGTCCTTCCTTTGTGTCCCAGGTCCTCATTGCTACCACTCGCAGACGACTAGCCCAGAAGTCATTTGTGACCCCTGGCAACCAAAAGCCCCTGTGGGTACAGTGGAGCTCTGCTTCTAGGGAGGGTCCGCACCTCCACACAACAGCAGCAGTATGAGACGTTCTACAACTCTCATGGTAGATGTTACGGCGGCTTCTGAGGTAGATGGGTCCAGGTTGTGCAGAAATTATTTATTCTATAATTGGATGCTCAAGAATCAGAAGGCATAAAGGGTATAATTTGTACCTCTCTTCCCCGTGGTGGGGAAGTCTTATTAAAATGCAGATTGCGGGGCCTTAACTTCCATCTCCCCCTCCCTCTGATTCAGCAACTCTGGGATGAAGCCCAAGAATGTGCCCAGAAATCTGCCTTTTTAACAGGCACTATCCTGGGGAAAGTGAGCAGAGCGCACAGTGAAAAACTGCAGTTATTTGGAACATGACGTGGAGGACTTGGGAGACTTTATCTTTTCTTGGCTTTTCTTGACTTTCCTCATCCTTCCGTAGATCACTGAGCCCCTCCTGAGTCATCGGGCTCCTTCTGTCCTCTTGGGGAGAGAGAAAGTGCTGGCCCAAGCCTCCCACCCTGGTGGACCCGGCGGGCTGTGACTCAGTGGCCTGTATCCTCGTGGCTAACTAGCGTAGCTAAGTTGGGAGGTGACCCTCAGCTCGCAGGTCGGGCAGCTCCGGTCAGTCTCGTGGCTCAGCTCAGCTCCTTTCCACGGACAGGGCCTTGACCTTGGCCAAGTGCCTGCAGCAAAGGGAGGCTCGGAGGGGCTATCTCTAAAGTGCAGGCGCTTCCTTCACTGTGGGAAGCATCGCACCGCACCGGCGGCCTGCTGCACAGTGAGCGCTTCAGAAACCGTGGGGTTGTTATCATTCCCCTAAAAGGCACACAAGGCCCCTTTGGCTTTTGTGGTCTGGGGAGCCAAGGCCGGTTCCCATGGCGCCCAGTGAAGTCACGGGCAGGGCTGATGGCTGTGGCCGAAGAAGGTTCAGGCCCCACACGGTCAAAGCGTTTTAAAGGCCTTGTATTAGAAAAATAAACCAATTAAATAATACTGCCCCCCATAAAAGCAGGCTTTTAATGGATTCCATAGTAGGATTTTCACCTCGGCGGTCCCGGAGCCATGGGTCTCAATGAGCCCGTCTGCCGCCACAGGGAGAATTTAATCTCGCCCGGCGTGGGCATAATTTTACAAGTTTTATGGCTGTTTTTACTTCTTCGAAGTGTTGCTATGTCATTGTGCACGGAGGGTAACTTGCGTGCATTTAACAGTTTACCTCCTTTTTGGTGGAAATGAAAAATGAAGTCATAAATTAAAGAGAAACACAACACAGAATTTTTTCTCTCTTCTTGGGGCACCTGAGGAACAAAGAACCAGTGTTTCTCTGTACAGCCTGATCAAATCCGAATGGCTTTAATGTATTGACATTTGCCTACGATTGCCTCCTCCCCCGGGAAGACTGCGGGCACATAGCTGTGCTTGGAGCTTGTGCTACTGACCCCGAGAAGAGCTGGGGCAGTTCTCCAGGGTAGGGGGCAGTTGTCTAGGGCGGGGGTTGGCAAACTCCAGCCCGACGGCCACATCTGGCCCACTGCCCGTTTTTGTTCAGTGGTAGAAAAAACTCAAAAGGAAAATAATGTTTTCTGACACATGAAAATTAGATGACATTTTCCCAGATTTCCGTGTTCACAAGTGAAGTTTCGTTGGTGCCCAGCCACTCCCGTTCATTTCTATATCGTTTGGGGCGGCTTTCACACCGCAGTGATGCTGCGAAGGAGTTATGACAGAGACTGCGGGGGCAAAGTGCAAATACTGTTTGGCCTCTTACAGAAAAATGTGCTGACCCCTGCCCTAGGAAGTCAAGGCAAAGGAAAAAGAAAACATGGCCTCTTGTTTCCGAGAATTGAGTGACTTTCAAGAGTTTCCACGTGGCTCAAAGGGACGAGTCAATGGAGACTCACCTGAGCAGTAGTTGATCCTCCAGAGACCTTCCAGATGTCATCAGCTGCCTGCGGATGACGCGCTTCCCTTTCCTGACCTCAGATTGACCTCTGAGCGAAGGTCCTGGGTTTACCCGCTGCAGCCAGCCCTCCTAGTCATTTGAGCTGCACCCTGCTTGAGGTCTGCTCACTCTTCACCAGACCCCTTGATAGCCACAAATAGAGAAGTTCCCCCCTTCCTCCCAGGGGGATCTAAAATTGCTTCTGAAATTTGTCACCGACGCTTTTAAGCTCTGGCTTTTGGCCTGGCACACTTTTAAGCATTCTGCACATAGTAGTGACTTATTTAATCCTCACATCCAACCCAGGAAGTTAGATGCCCCTCTCATTCCCATTTCACAGACAAAAAAGCAGAGGCACAGAGAGGTTAGGTAGTCTCCCTAAGGTCACACAGCTGGTAGTGGCAGAGCCAGGATTCAAACCCAGGCTGTCTGCTCCAGGGAATGTCCCGCTGTCCATTCGCTGCCTCTATGGAGCAGGTGAATTCTTTAGGCTAATGAAAGGATCTGTTTTCCTTGTTCCCTGCATGCTTCTGTTGCACCTTGAACCGTAAGAAAACTGCCTCGTATTTGAGAAGAAAGCCCCTTGTTCATTTGTTCTTCCCTCATCTCTCTTTTTTCCCTCTCTCCTTCCTTCCTTCCCTCCTTCTTCCTTCTCTGCCTCCTTTTTCCTTTCCTTCTTCCTTCCCTCCCTCTTTTCCTCTCTTCTTCCCTTCCGTCCTTCCCTTCCTCCCCTCCCTTGCCTTCTCCTTTCCTCTCTCCTTCCTCCTCTTCCTCTTCACTGCTCCCTTCTTTCCCTCCTACTTTCCTTTGTTCCTTCCTTCCTTCCTTCCCTCTTCCCCCGTTTCCTCCCTCCCTTTCCCCTTCCTTCCGCCTTCAACAAACGATGCTCAAGCCCATGGCTCTGCGTTACACGATGTGTCGGGGCTGCACAGAGTGAGCGTGTTTTGTGAACAAGAAAAATAAAAAGGAAAGAATTCATGGCCATTTAAAGAGTTCTTGGTAACCTCCATGTTGGTGCGTTTTGAGGAGTTCACTTAATTCCCCCTCTTTTGTTGATTGTAAGTCCCATCTTTGTCTGGAACTGTAAACTCTCATCCTTTCTGCTTCATGCTGCTATTTTCCCTAGACGTAATTTAACTGAGGAGAGGCTTTGGGGAGGCTGGGCCTCTGACCCCAGTGGGAGGGTCCTCCTGGGGGAAGGACCTGCTCATCCTCAGAAGCTCAGGGACCCGTAATAAGACAGCATTGAGGGTTGCTGGAGACATCTGTGGAGTTTTAAAATGTGTCACCAAGCCTGGTGCTGGGTAGAATTTGCTGTCTTGATGCAGCCATTCCCCTGTCTTTCATAAGTGGTTTCATTTCAGTGAGTTTTTAGATGCCTGTCCTGTTTTCTTCAAACACTCGCTGGGGAGACTTGGTAGCATGATTTACATCCTTCTGGGTGTGGAGATGCCTGAATGCTGGGAAGACAGACGGCAGCTGTGCCGCTGGACAAGGGACAGCCTGGAAATCTTCCTTTGCTAGAAGCTGGTTTTCTCTTTCTTTCCTGCCTGTTTCTTCTTCCCTCCTCTGTGCCTTTTTCTTTGTCAGACAACAAATCTTTGTTGCTCATTTCTGATGAGCCTTCGCTTTCTTTCCTCAGTCATGCGGAGGAATCCGTTTGGCGTGGACATCTGCTGCCGGAAGGGGTCCCGAAGCCCCCTGCAGGAACTCTACAACCCAATCCAGGTAAGCCTCCAGCACTGTCAGCATGTGAACTTTTTTTTTTTTTTTTTTTTTTGGTGGGGATGGATACTAAAAACTCTAAAACTGTGGTCTGTGGGGGATTTCAAACTTCCTTTCCCTGCCTGGCGTTTTACCTTCAGTGGCTGCTTTCTTTGTCACCCTTTTTCTGCATAGCATTTCTGAAAAATTCTAGCGAGGGATGTTTAGAATTAGAGAAATGCCTAGGCAGAGCGCTAAGCGTTCAGACCTTCCCGGGGTTTGAACTCTTGAGATTAACATAGTCTCAAGTGCCAGCAATAGGACTCAGAAATTCAAGGGCCAGCGAGGCTCTGCAGTCTTCCCTGGTGTCCCCAAAGGAAGGCTTGTGTGTGGGTACACTTGATACCCAGCTCCCACATCTCACATATTTTTTTATTTTCGTGACTGAGTATCACTCTATCACCCAAGCTGGAGTGCAGGGGCGTGATCTCGACTCACTGAAACCTCCACCTCCCTGGTTCAAGAGATTCTCTTGCCTCAGCCTGCTGAGCAGCTGAGACTGCAGACGCCCACCATCACACCCAGCTAAATTTTGTTATTTTGAGTAGAGATGGGGTTTCACCATATTGGCCAGACTGATCTCAAACTCTTGACCTTGTGATCCACCTGTCTTGGCCTCCCAAAGTGTTGGGATTACAGGTGTGAGCTACCACACCCAGCTATCTCATATATTAAAGCCCAGTGATGCCCCACCTCACTGTGCCAGTTTGGCAAACTCCCTTGTGAGCAGGGACTTTTTGCTAAGTGACTGCCTCAGTAAATCTGACTTGTTAGTTTAATGAGGCAGCAAACGTGGCCTCTGTGCCATCAATTATAAAAAGAGCTCCTCTTTGAGGAAAAAAAAAAAAGCTCCAACCGAGGAAAAGTATCTTCTGTGGAAAGCTAGTGCAAAGTTAGGAGGCCTGGTTGCCATGGCGACAGCCTCCGTGGCATGTGTGGGTCCTGATGTGGAGACTCTGGGGCTGATCCTTTTGTAGGAACATTAATTAGCACTTGATGCCCAGAACCAGTGAGTGAACAGCTAGCAGCAGCATCAATGGACCTTCGATCGCTGTTGAGAAAGAGGGAAAAATGGACTGCTTTGCCCGCAGTCTCTGACTACATTTAATCTTTGTGTGGACCAAGGTACCTGGTGGAGGAAGATAATACATGGGCCTCAAAGGTGTTGGAATTTTACAACTCTTGTAAAGGGATGCCCGTGAGAACTATCTGATGCCCTCTGCCCCACTTCCCAATCTCTCACCCACACTCCCTTCTGGAAAAATGGACTCCTGGGTTTATCCATCATGGGTGGCCTAATTAGGTTAACTCATGCCCTGTCTTGAGGTGTGAGTTGGCCAGATGAGCCCATTAATTGCCAAGTCAGTATTGCCTGAGGCTTCCTGTACTGAGTTCTGTGGTGACTCGGTGGGAAATTTGATAGTTGGGTTCCCTTTGGTGCGCAAACAATCTGCTTATTATAGGCAGGTCTCCCAGCCTGTCCACACACCCTAAGGAAGAGGCAGAATGGGGCTTCCACAAAGGATAGGACTTCTGGTAGCCCATGTTGAAAACAACACAGGCGCCTCAGATACAAACCATTCCTGTCGTTTTGTTGATATCCTCTGTTCTCAGATCATTTTCTCCTTCAAAACAAAACTGCTGAAACACTGCTGCAGATTTTATGAGCAACATATGGTGTCATGGGAAAAGCTATTTCTGAAGTCACCGCCCCTGTGGATGGAAGGTCCATGCACTGCATATGTCCTGGCCACTGACGGCTCCCCAGGACCTAACACAGGGCGCTCGAATACTTGTGATTCAAAAAATGAAAGTCCAGGTTCGAGTCCCGGCTTCATCTCTAACTAGTTGTGCAACCCTGAATGTATGATGAGTTCTCTTTAGGGGTCAGTTTTCCTACCTAAAAGTCTCCCTGGAAGGTTGGGAGAGTGAAGTAATTCTGATGTGTCAGGGGCTCTGTCGGTATGATTCGGCATTGTTGTGGTCAGGAGGGAGGCTTCCATATCAGAAGCCTCGACTTAGGAGTCAGACCTGAGTTCAAAGTGTGGTTTCATCATTTCTCAGCTATGTGACTGTTAGGTGTTTATTTAACCTCTCTGAGATTTCTTTCCTTGATTTACAATGTGGGGTGAACAATACCTGCCTTGGAGTGTTGCATTTGGTGATGTGTCTTGGTTGGAGCTACCCATGGAGTTTGCTCCTTTGTGGATTTATTCACTCATTTTCCTCATTCATTTCTTCATGTGCTGTTACCTGTGCCTAGGAAAATATAGCTTAGTAGCTTAGCAGCTTAGCCCTAGGCACAGGGCGCAAAAGGATGGAGAGGGTGTATGATTAGCCTTTTGTGGCTGGTAACTCTGAGCCCAGGGCTGAGGGGAATGAGTTGATTGGCGAGGCAGACCCTACTTGGTCCAATTGTAAACCAGTCAGAGAAGAGATGCCTGTCCTGGGTAGAGCCCCGCTTCTTCCTTCCAGTAGTGTTCTGAGCACTGTCTAGATGATGGGCCTGTGGGGCAGTAGTCTGGGACTTGGAGGGCAGCTAGGGCTGGAGAGCAGCTCTGGAGGCATCTGGGAGGAGGGCGTAGGTGGGTGAGTCACCGTCCTCTCTCAAGGATGTCTTGGGCAAGTTGTCTGGTCCCATTAGCCAGCAAGGGAAATGTCCCTGCGGGAAAATCACCTCGTTTCCTTGGGATGTTTTTTTCTTAGGCTGGTTTCCTTTACAAGCTGCAATTATGTTCCATCCCACGCAAGTTCAGTAAGTGGTACTTTTCAGAGAAACTGTCTTGGTGATCATCTGGGCTGCCGTGGGCCGGGGAGTCGAGGAGAGAAGGGAGGAAGAGCTTCTCTTGAGTTTAGTTGGTTTCATGTCTACAAGCCATTTACAGACTTTGCACCTGATTGGGCTCTGGTACAGTTTGTTGTATTTCCCGACCAGCCAAGCTGCTGAAGCTGCTGAGCCCGGAATGAGGTTGTCTCACTGAGGCAGATGACAAACCCTCTAGTTGCTAGAATCCAAACTGCTCCCCGAGCTGGCGTTTCCGTTTTTTATACTAACTGCTTATTTGGGCTTGATACGTTATGGTGAAAACAGGAACTGTTTATTTTAGGTGACAAGAAACCAACATTATGGCAAGAAGATATCATCTTAGTTACTCTGTACCGGTACAGTAGGCCACATGCTATCTAGATTCTTACAAACCTCTTATCTAATCTTTGTAATAATAAGCCCCAAGCTAGGTTTATATCCCCATTTTATGGATGGGGGAACTGAGGCCAATAACCTCATACAACTTATCCAAGGCCACATAGCTAGTAAGAAACAGAGTGATATTCAACCCGAAAACAAACTACAAATCCAAATTTTTTTTTTTTTTTGAGACTGAGTTTCGCTCTTGTTACCCAGGCTGGAGTGCAATGGCGTGATCTCGGCTCACCGCAACCTCCGCCTCCTGGGTTCAGGCAATTCTCCTGCCTCAGCCTCCTGAGTAGCTGGGATTACAAGCACGCGCCACCATGCCCAGCTAATTTTTTGTATTTTTAGTAGAGACGTGGTTTCACCATGTTGACCAGGATGGTCTCGATCTCTTGACCTCGTGATCCACCCGCCTCGGCCTCCCAAAGTGCTGGGATTACAGGCGTGAGCCACTGCGCCCGGCCCAATTTTTTTTTAACCTCTGTGCTGTACTTGCTGTTACTAGCAAAGTTCTCTGGGTGGGAGTTACTCCATCCCCTCTCCAAAAAAAAAAAAAAAAAAAAAGCAAAAAAATATCAAACCCAGATTTTTCACTAGACAAAGGATTAGGAAAATTGGGAAAAACTGGGAAATTTTGCCTATCATCTGGGAAAATTGGCTATAATCTTGGGAAACTGGCTATAATCTGATTTTAGTGTGCAGAGTTTTTTTATTTTAGTGTCCGAGGTTTTCTTATTTTAGTGCCCTGCAAACTCCTAACCAATAACACAACAACTGGTTCAAAAAAGTTTGGAGTTGCTTTTCTTAGAAAAACTGGACTCTGATGTCTTATAATTTTCCTGGTTCTCTGCTGTCTCCTTGGCCCCAAAATAAAATGTAATTGCCCATCAGATCAGCTGGAATCAAGTCACCGAAAGTTCAGGAGGTGTCAGCTGCATATTTGTGGGCCGAGCACATCTGCGGGCCGCTCTGGCCCTGCTCAGAGGCACAGGGGCAGAGCTGCGTTCTCAGCCACTACTTGGGCCTTGTTTCCCCTAAATGCCAGCGAGGGCGAGACAGCTTGTCCTTCTGCCTCGCCCACCTCCCGGTCCTCTCGTGGGTTCCCTGAAATCTTCCCAGCATCTCTCATGTGGTTCAGCCCTGCCCTGCTTGGTTCTTTCTTTAGCATTTACACTTGCTCTGTGATTACCATGTTCCAAGGGGAGGGACACACAGCGCAGGGCTGACCGTGAATTTATAAGCGCTAAGTCTAGAAGGTTTGCATTGGGCACAGCAGATCCAGTTGTTCGAGGAGTCTCTGAGGACCAAACAGTATTCAAGGGATTTAGAGGAATTCTGGGGAACTCTTTGAGGGGGAGGAAAAAAGCTCCAGGAAAACAGGCAATGACAGGATCTTGGAGGCCCCCACCGAAATCTCTGTTACATGCAAATTTGACTCCTTCTTGGTCAAATCTTTAGGGTGCTAAAGTAAACTTATTTCTCCGTCAGGTAGACTCCAGGAAGCAGGATGGGGAGAAGAGAGCGAGGGAGGAGGAAATCAGAAGGAAAGAAGGATGAGAGAAAAAAAGGAAGACAAATGACTATTCACTAAATGTATAATACATGCCAGTGATCATTCTGCATATTTTTCACACACGTCTCATGGAATCTTTAAAACAAGCCAAAGAGGACAGTCTCCAGTAACGCCATTTTTTAGATAAGTTAACTGAGGCTGAGAGGGTTGAGCGATGTGCCAATCACACAGCTCCTGAATGGGAGTCAGGCTTGTGCAGCGTGGCTAGGTTGTAGGGTGAGGAGAGGCTAGTGCTTTATTTTTCCTGGGTAGAAAAATGATTTCTTGGGATTCTCTTTCCCAGTGACTCAAGCTGAGACTTGGGGTATGCTCAGGATCAGTTGCCAAATCCACAACAGCAGGGGCCAGGACTTCTGGAATACCATGGAATGGACAGTAGATGTAAACAATTACAGGCTGGGTGTGGTGTTTCACCCCTGTCATCCCAGCACTTTCGAAGGCTGAGGTGGGCGCATCACCTGATATCAGGAGTCCTAAACCACCCTGGGCAACATGCGAAAACCCCGTCTCTACTAAAAATATAAAAATTACCTGGGTGTGGTGGCTCACTTATTTCTCCATCAGGTAGACTCCAGGAAACCTGTAATCCCAGCTACTCAGGAGGCTGAGGAAGGAGAACGTGGGAGGCGGTGAGCAGAGATCATGCCCCTACACTCCAGCCTGGGTGATAGAGTGATACTCCGCCTCAAAAACAAAAAAATTGCCCGTTTCTTTTTTGCTTCCTGAACCTGATATATAGCCCAGTGAAGGAGAGGCCTTTGTCTCCTGGCTGGAGCTGGCAGAGTGGGAGTCACGCTCGAGAATTCTGCCATGGGATCAAACATCTTGGTGACGCCTGAAAGCTGGGCTCATTGATTTCCTTGAATGTTTTAGATTGATAAAAGCTTGTAATAGTCCAAGGATTGCTGGGGCAGTTGGGGAGACGCTCTTAGCCCCAACCTAAATAGCTTTTTCAGCAATGCTTGCCAAAATTTGTGGCTTCAGTGGACATCTGTAGAAGAGACAGAGGAAAAGGGCATGGGGAAGAGAGGCATCTGGGCCATGGAACCCGGTGAGTAGTATGAGATGGACGCGTTGTGCAAAGTTATGAGAGCATCAGGAGTGAGTGGTTCGCCTCTGAGGTGCGGTGCACAGTGCGGACCTTTAGGAAGGATTCGAGTCCGGTCTCTGAAGATACAGCAGCCTTCCCCGTGTTAAAGAAGAGGGAACAGCATCACAGAGTGGGGGACGTCAGTGGGGCTGCAGAGAGTCCATGGTACATTCAGAGAACTAGGAGGGGTTTGTGGCTGGAGTGAAGGCGATGCCACTTCAGTGAGGGCTGATAGGAGAGGGGCAGGAGAGCAGGTTGGCAGCATGTGGTTTGGGTCATGTCTGCCACTCTGGTCGTTTCCAGTCCACCTGGTCTTCACCTGTGGGCAGGGTTGGTGGTCATGAGGGGCCCACAGAACATGGCGTGCGTCTTACGACCTAGCTTCTCCTTCTGACTTGGCCACGTGCTAACTGTGGGGCTTCTCCAGGGCAAGTGATGTCCCCTTCCAGACCTCAGCGTTGTTATCTATAAAATGAAGGGGTCGCACTGGACCTGTGATTCTCAAACCTGTTGTCCTCATATTAGAACCACCCTGGAGCTCTTAGAAAATGACCAGTGCCTACGCCTCACCCCTGGCGATTCTGATTTTATTGGTCTGGGTTTGGGCTGGGGGGGCTGATATTCTTCAGAACTCCCTAAGTGAGTCTAATGGACAGCCAGGGTTCAGAAGCCCTGGGTTGGAGGGTCTTTAAGCATCCACTACCCGTTAGTCCTAAAGGTCTTTGATTCTAACGTAACCTATAACTCACGAAGTCCTAGTTTTGGCTGGAGAAGCAGCATGGTAGGACCAAGGGAAGGCAAAAAGAGAAGGCAGATAAGCTGTACGTTCGCCTTTCTTCACAGTCCAGGACACAGAGTCCTCCTGTGCAATTAACTCACCATCTTCCTGCACCCACTTGTCACCAGACCCTCAGTGGATAGAAAAATGCAAGTTAGGTCCCTACAACCTTGGCGTTATCAGTACTGCACAAAGCCCGCTTCAGCACACAGCACAAGCACCATCCTGTAAACTCTCCAGCAAGCCTTCGTCCCCTTGCGGTCAGTTCCTCTCTTGCTGACCAGCCTACTGCACCCTTGAAACATGTTTTCATACTTTTTCTAATAAATCTGCCTTTCTTCACCTACAGCTGTCTTGGTAAATTCTTTTTACCACCCACATGACACCAACCCCAGATACTTACAACGCGGGACATAACCCGTTATGTGAAACACAACTCAAAGCATATACGCTGAGATTGTTCACGCTACGTAGTTTCTACTATCTTTCTATATAGAGGCTCTATGCCTGTGTTTTCCACTAAGACACACAGATCATTGTCCCTCATCTACCCCATTTGCAGGTTTGTGGGTCTGATGCCTACGGTGCTGGAGACCCAGCCAGCAGCATGTGGGCCAATCCAAGATGCCAAGTCCTCAGCCCAAGTATTGGGAGGAGCCTTGTGAAAGGGACCCTTGAGCCACTTCCCTCTTGAGTCAGTAAGAAGGAGAACCCAGACTTGCTCCAGGCCAGGCGTCAGATGGACATTTATGAAGGATCAGTTACAATCTATAGAAATGAGCATGGAAGGAGGAGGGCCCTCTGCCTTTTGAATGCTATACAGTAAGAATATTGCTGAGTGGTCACATATGCTGGGGAAGGCCTGAAAGAGCAGACGTTGTACAGTCCGCAACTCTGGTCAATTAATCCCTTCATTACCAACCACCTGGTAAATGACGAGTTCGTCTAATTATCTTCTTTGACTCAGCAGCTGTCTACCAGCCAAAGAGGGATTAATTGATTTGGTTGTAGACTGACTCCTTATGCAAAGATAATGCTTACTGCCAGCCTAGCAGCTGGCTGGCAAAGATGAAATATTACATTAACCTGATCTTACACAAAGCACTTAGGAGAATGCTTCATTATTAATTGCAAATTACAATAGACCAGCGAGGCCCATTGCAAAAAAACAGGCACAGTGAACTGCTTCTTTCACTGTGGCTAGTGCATTCATTATTCTCGAACCAGGGAAGTTCAAGAATAATGGTCGGACTTCTAGCCAAGCAGGAAGGATTTCCAGTCAAGCCAGGGGACATGAGAGTCAAACACAATTTGGATCAGAAGAGAGGAGTAGATACCTGAAGGGAGTGGGGAGTCCCAGCCCAGCTGTATGACCTGGGGCAGTCACATACCCTGTTCAAGCCTTGGTTTCCTTATCTGTAAATAAGAGTTTGATACTAGTCTTGAAGGTTTGTGAGATTCAGAACTCTGTATAAAAAGCACCTAGGACAGTGCCAAGGTCAAAGTTGGTGTTAATCAGTAGCAATTCCTTGTCTGGATGACATTAGGTAACTGAGAATTTTCTTAGGGGGTGTGGGCTCTTGCTATGCTCTGTAATGTAGGCTCAAGACATTTTGCACAGGCACATTGGGAGTTTTGTTGAATAATAATAAGATGGATGATTTCCTCTTGCCTGGAAGCTACTAGCTATGTTCATTGTGAGTACTTCCTAACAATTTTGACTTATTTGTTTCTAGCAGAGTCTGTGTTGATCAGCAGGCTTGATGCACTGATTTATAAAGCCATGAGTGCCTCTGTGTGTCTGCGTGCCTGAGTGTGTGTGTTACGTGTTACATGCATATTCACTCAACCTATATTTTATAAAGCATGGAGATGCAGCTTTCATGTTTTAAAAAGTCTCCTGTGGGCATGTGTGTTACACTCCGAATGCCTAGTTAGGTACTCAGTAATGGTTGTTAAATAAGACCTCATTTCTGCTTTGTGTTCATATGAAAGCGTTGATCTCATCGATCATCTGCATTTAACTCAAGCTTTTTTAATAGGCAGTTGTTCTGCTACAGAAACAGAAGTTTCAGGAACAAGCCTAATTTGATCCAATATATTCAAATCTGGATAGTAAGCTTGATGCACTAATGGGGTTTTCTGTGTCAGCCTGTGTGAATATAATCTGACATATTTAAACCGGAGAAGGGCATTCAAGTAACAAAATGACCTCGGCAATTTCCAAATGGTAACCCAGCCATACAATCTGCCATTTTCAGAAAGTTATTTCCTGAATTACCCTCAATTATAAGAGGCCTCCCTAGGATTCGATTTTTCTGTAAATGACACAACTCAAGCGGCTTCTCAGCCAACTGGATTTTAACCTTGTCGGAATGGACAGAACTGAAACAAAGCCCTGGCTTGTTCTGAAACAGCCTGTAGGAGAGGCATCGGGGGTGCGGGGGGGGCGGGGGTGGCAACACAGGTCCCCCTTTCCCAGTGGAGTCTGTGGGTCTGATGGAGCATGCAGGTCTCTGGGAAGTTTCCACCCTGTCTTCACACTGGTTACTGTCAGATCTGAGGCTGACTCTTTTGGAGAATTGGAGACCTTGTTTGTAAAAAAGGAATAAAATGCCTGTGGTTCAGTTATTAAGGATTGAATTAGAAAATATACAGAATCCCAGGCACGTGGCAAACTGCCCAGTCAATGCTGATTTTTTTTTTTTTTTTTTTTTTTTTTTTTTACACGGAAGAAATCTCCTCCAGGAAGCTCTGATTTTTTTATTCCCCCTCCAAGCTCAGATTAAATGTCCTTCTAGAATGGTGCTGCCCACTAGCAATATAATAATAAGTTACGTATGTCATTTGAAAATTTTTGGTAGCCACATTTTGAAAAGGAAAAAGAAAACAGGTGAAATTAACTTTAGTAATATTTTTAATTTAACTCAGTATACCTAAAAGTATGATTTTTCCATATTTAATCAATAAAAATGTATTAAGATCTTTTGTGTTTGTGTTTTCGTACAAAGTCTTTGAAATCTGATGTGTATTTGACACCTAGAGCACATCTCAATTGGGGCAGGTGGTACCTGGGGTGCTCAGTAGCTGCATGTGGCTCGTGACTGTTGTCTTGGACAGTGCTGATCTGCAAAATGCCCCATTATCCCCACCTCCTGCCCACTTCATGATGCTAATCTCAGTCATTTAAAAGGGTTCCACTAGGCTTTGCGCCCCTTGAGGGAAGGAGCTATGTCTCTCTTATTCATCTCAAGGCGTCCAGTAGCTACTATGGGCCAGCCCCAGAAAAGGTACCCAGTAGATGTTTGGGCGGTGAGTGAAGCTACTTGACCCTGTGCCTCAGGTGAGCTCAGCATGAGGAGGTGACCAGGACTTCACTCCCCAGGAGGTACAGAGGCGGCCGAACATCAGGGCAGGCAGTTTCCTGGGACCCAGTGAAGAGTGTGGCGCCTTTGTCCCAAGTCTGCGCTTCATGCTGATGCCTAATGTTTTCTCCCAGAAGTTCCTTCCTGAAAGTGTACATGTGATTATCATGGAAGGGCTAACACTTTGAAACATGTCAGTCATTAGATCTCAACTTTGATTTCATAAGACATTATGTGACTAGTGTGCGACAGGTGTGAGACAGTTGGAGCGAATAGGAGCGGGGGATTGGTTGCGTGAAGGAACTGGAGAAAACAAGTCACGGGGCTAGGAAGGGATTCGGGTCTGCTTAAGCCCGGACTTCACCCTCCCTTGCTGCTTAGCCATACTCAGCCCTGTTTCTCTATTCCTTCCACTCCTACCTCCTTTTCTCCTTCTTCCATAGTGTGTGGCACGCAGTCAATATGCACTGCATGAAATGGATCTGGAATCCCTCACACCCCACCCACCCTCTCTCCCTCAGTGACTGCATATCCACTCTAGTGGTTTGCTGGGGCTGCTGTGACAACGTACCACGGACTGGGTGGCTTAGACAATAGAAACGTATTGTCTCACGGTTTTGGAGGCTGGAAGTCAGAGATCGAGGCACTGGCAGGACTGGTTCCGTGTGAGGGCAGTGAAGAAGGGCCTGTTCCAGGCCTGTCTATTAGCCTCATGGTTTCAGGGTGATCTTTGGCTTCCTTGTTCCAATTCCTGCCTTCATCTTCACACAGTGCTCCCCCTGTGCGGGTCCCTGGCTTTGTGTCCACGTTTTTCCTTGTTGTAAGGATCCCAGCCATATTGGATTAGGGCCCACTGACTCCAGCATGACCTCATCTTAACTAATTACATCTCAATGACCCTATTTCCAAATAAGGTCACATTTGAAGGTACTGTGGTGAAAACCTCAACATACGAATTTGGGGGGGGGACACAATTCAGTCCTTAGCACCTACTGTGTGTGTTGTGCTCTGCTAGGTGCTAGGGCTTTCGGGATAGAAGTCCTTCTGTTATCAAAAGATAAAGGATGAGTGTTGGCAGGGATGTGGAGGAGAGGGAACTCCTGTGCGCTGTTGGTGGGAACGTAATTTGGTACAGCCATTGTGAAAACCAGTATGGAGGCTCTCCAAGAAATCAAAAACAGAACTACCATATGATCCAGCAATCCCACTTCTGGGTATATGCCCAAAGGAAGTGCGAGCAGCATCTGACACACACATCAGCACTCTGACTGTAGAAGAGTTGCAGCATTGTTCACAATGGTAAGATACAGAATCAGGCCAGGCATGGTGACTCATGTCTGTAATCCCAGCACTTTGGAAGGCTGAGGCAGGCGGATTGCTTGAGGCCAAGGAGTCTGAGACCAGCCTGGGTAACATGGCAAAACCCTGTCTCTACAAAACATACGGTAAAATTAGCCAGGCATGGTGTTGTGTGCCTGTAGCCCCAGGTACTTAAGAGACTGAGGGAGGTCGAGGCTGCAGTGAGCCATAATCATGCCACTGCTCTCCAGCCTGGGGAGACCCTGTCTCAAAAAGAAAAGAAAACAAAGATACAGAATCAACCTAAATGTCCATCAGCCGATGAACAGATAAAGAAAATGTGAGTGAGATATGTAGATACAGATAGACATAGATATATAAATATATATAAATGGCATGTTCTTTAGCCTTAAAAAAGAGGGAAATTATCTGCCCTCTCTGACAACATGGGTGGGTGAACCTGGGAGACTGATATGGTTTGAATTTCCTTCACCTCCGCCCCCAAATCTCATGTGGAATTATAGTCCCCAGTGTTGAAGGAGGGGCCTGCTGGGAGGTGGTAGGATCATGGCAGCAGACTTCCCCCTTGCTGTTCTCGTGATAGTGAGTGAGTTCTTACGGGAACTGGTTATTTAAAAGTGTGTAGCACCTCCCCCTTCTCTCTCTTCCTCCTGCTCTGGTGCCTGCTTCCCCTTCACCTTCTGCCACGATTGTAAGTTTCCTGAAACCTCCCCAGCCATGCTCCCTGTACAGCCTGTGGAGCCAATGAAACC